>NW_021703780.1:61544214-61674467 GCF_005190385.1 Monodon monoceros | reverse complement strand
GTGTGTGTGTGTGTGTGTGTGTGTGTGTGTGTGTGTGTGTGTCTTCATTTAATCCTCTCTATGAAGTAAGTATTATTAGCTTTGTTTTACAGAAGAGGAAAGAGACACTCAAGAGAATAAATAAATAACACGCCCAAAGTCAGTAAAAGGTGGACCTGGGATCTGAATGCAGGACTGTCTGATACGTGAGGCCCATCACTGTTGCTCCCCTCACGCCAGGCCTGGTTTTTGCATCAGGCGGCAGGTTCCAGGCTCGCCCGTAGCTGTCTGTCAGTCTAGTTACTTTCTGCCTCCTGCTTCCTCCATCTCTCGAAGATGGGCTGCCGAAGAAGGAAGACCCAACCCCAGAAGACTCACGGAATATTGTACTGAAGGGCCGACTGTCACCTCGTCTGAAGTCTTCATTTTACAGATGAGGGAACTGAGCCTTGAGGGACAAGTGACATTTTCAAAACACATTCACATTTGTGATTTCTGAAATGGGCACTTTTGCAGCCATCCTGTGGGGAAGGTTCGAGCACCCCCATTTTACAGAGAAGGAAATGGAAACCCAGAGGGGCACAAGCGCAGTGGCAGCAGGAGCTGGTAACTGTGGGGAGAATCCTGACAGGCCTCGTGCGTCAGCCACTTTTCCGGGTGCCAGGCACTCTGTGACGCTTTCCACGTACAGGCTGACCTCACGCATCCTCCTCTGAGCGCTAAGTATGCAGTGTTCTTCTTTGATGGAGTGGTATCCAAGGCTTCAGAAGACACAGTGATCCATCCACATCTCAAGCAGAGAGCTCGGGCCACTGCGTAAACCAGGAACCCAGCATCAGAAAGGGACAGCCGAAACCCAGCCAGCAGACCTGTATTCACTCCAGGCTGGAGGCTCCTCGTGGTAAAACCGCTCTGTGGGGCTGTGGGGCAGGGACTGGGGAGCAGTCACTGGCACAGGCACGTAGGGGTGCCAAAGGGAAGCGGCCTCCTGCCTGTCTCAGGCTGAATGAGCCGGATCGTTTTGAGGAACAGGACCCAGGTTTCCTGTTTAAATCCTTCTTTTGCAACCTTAAAAAAAAAGACTGCTAAGTGAGGGCAGGAACTCTGTGCCCTGCCCCCGTACCATACACATTCCCACCCTTCTGTTTGCTTCACCAAGTTCTGGGAACACCTCATTGCCACCCACCTCACCGTGCTCAACTCCACCCATTCCCCTTAAGGCACAGAGCCCAAAGAAGAAGTGAAGCTGAGTGAGCAGAAGAATACCTCAGAGTGCATTTGGCCTTCAGGAACTGGCCACCAGTCGGTGTTGTGGCCATTCGTGGACACCCAATGTACAAGAAAGAAGAACGTTGTCCCCTTCTTGTTGTTCTGAAAGACTGAGACCCCAAGTTCTATCTCCATCATCACACTGGAAGCTGAGGACTTCTGACTCAGTCAGGACCTTGACCTTGAATTCATAAAGATTCTAAAAGCTCCAGAGACAAACTCTTCATGGACACAATCCCCTGAAACCAGTGTAAGTGGCACTTGTCTTTCCTGTCCATCAGTCACTGTTGAGGGCAGTGTTGTTTGCATGTGGCCAGGTTGGACTGTAGTCCTTCTTCCGTTGCAGGAGAAGACTTTTTTACCTGGCTGTCTCCTCAAAGGTGGGGAATTCTTCAAAGGCCAGGCAAATGTGTAAGTAGCCCACCCGTGCATCTGTAAGGCAATGAATTGTATAGCAATACTGAGGATGGAAGGATTTATAAGACTGGGTGCTCAGATGTAAAATAGGTTGTTTTTTTTGTTTCTGGGAGGTTTTTGTTTTTGCTAAAAACAGGATGCTTTCTTGTATGATTGGTTGTTGGTGAATTAAGAAAGTCAGCCCAGTATTAAGGGACAGGAGGCACTTTCTCTGGAAAGCTATTCAAGACACTGACAGTTGCCAAATTTCCCCATGTAAACAAAACCCAAACGTGGGGTAAGAAGAAATTGTAGCAAAAGGGAAGTATTAATTAGAAAAACTTTGCAGTTGCAAGGACGATTTGATACTGAGACAATTTCTTAAGACTAGACCCAAGGATCCTCAAAATCAGGACTGTGGGATGTCTTTGGAGGAGGTAGGATTTCACCTACGGGAAGGCAGGGAGCTGGCCAGGTAACCTCCTGGGAGGCATCCATTCTGTTCTAACAAAGAGGCAGGTCAGAATTTGGTTCTGAAAATACAGGGACATGGGGACTACTTGGAGGTATTTACTTCAACCTTTCCTCCTTTAAATCTGGAGGGTCCCAGACTTTCAGAATTAGAAATTCCCAGAAGTTTGCATAGCCTGCCCCCAGGCTGTGTGCCGCTCACTGACCCTTTAGCTGGCTCACAGGACAACTGTAGGCTACTCAGACTGCAGGGCATTGATGTGCTGGTAAATGTTTAATAGCTGACTCTCCTGAAAAAGTGCCCTGATAGCTAGTGTTTCCTGATTTCCATGTGTAAATATTCCTATTCTGGTTGACTCCAAGCTACCAACATGCTGAATACACACTGCTGGCTCTTATGAATTCGTGTAAGGCACCTCCTGCACGCCACCAGGCCAGGGTATCTTCTACCATCACAGACTGCCCTTTGTCTGTTCAGAGACTTCCCCAACTCCGAGGTTAAAGGATGCTGGCACTGGAAAGTTCCAGGCTCCAGGGCTGCCGCTGAGCACTAGTGCAGTGACCTGGGGCAGGCTTTTCTAGCAGACTGCAGCAAGGCTGGCACATGGCATGGCAACATGCTCCTTTGGTCTCTCCTCCAAGGCCTCACCGCAGCCCATCTCCCTTTAGGAGCAACATACTCTGGAGCTGTTGCCTGCTGCCTGACACGTTGGGGAAATAGTGAATGGAGTTGGAGGTGGGGAGTGGTAGGAAGGTGACTCTCTGTTCAAATGGCACCTGACAGTGCTGACTCAGTTTGCCTTCACCTTTGCCAAAATTCCCCAGAAACTGGGCTCACAGGCTCAGCCTTGCACCCCTTGCTCACCGTGCTGCCTGCTGCTAACACGGTAAACCTGGCCGCTCACCCACAAGTGCTGACTGCCAAGCGGAGCTGTCAGCACTGGCAGTGGCAGCAAAAATCAGAAATTGCCAACACAGCGTGTTTAGTGACTGGCAGCTTAGGCTCCTCCAGAAAGAGGCTTGACCGGGATATGCAAGTTCGGAGATGGTGGAGTGAGCCATAGGGATGGATTTGATGGGAAATGACAGTCCCCCAGCCAGGGTGCCCAGCAACCCACCCCCCACCCCCCAGCCCCGTGTGCCTTAATCTCCGAATGCCACCGTGGAAATGTGAATTTTGTGAGCAGGAAACATTCATTAAGCACTGTAGAAGGAAGAGCACTGGAGACTCCAGCTTCAAGATGGGAATTATGATGTAGGTTCCACTCACTTTACTGATTGGTGTTTAGGTCAAATCAATTTAGATTGATGGCTACATTTTGGAAATTTCAAAGTGTAGCACAGATGGAAGGGACTGTTAGTGTCCATCACTGTCAAGCAGGATTCATCTTCCAGATTAACTAGAGAGACCTGGTAGGGAGTGGGGTACATTGGCCAGAATAGGATTGAAGCCTGGGACATTCCTGGTGGTGCTGGGCCTCAGAACGGGACCCCTGCAGGGAAGGAGGTCCCCTAATATTTACTGAGGGCACCATAATTGCCAGGGGATGGCTCAGACTTTGCCTTAGAGTAGCCCTGCACGGTAAGGCTTACTTTTCCACATTACAGATGAGGAACGGAGGCTCACAGAGGTAGGTTAACTTATCCGAGGTCACAGAGCCTGTAGGTTACACCAAAGCCTGTGCTCCCTTTGTGGAGGCGTCTTCAATAAGTGATTGGAAAGGAGTGCTAAAAACAGGGTCTGGGGAAGTTCTACAAAGGCACGCTATCTAGTGGTTTTTTCTTTGTTTTGTTTTGAGGCAACCCTGGTTAAAAATATCCAAAAACTTATTTTAGGAGAATTCCAGCCTCTGTCTGGTCACTGTGTGACACTTCCTGGCTTGGGGCTGTTCTGAGCCTTTCTTCCCCCAAAGCCCCGTCTTCTCCATACCATGTGACCCCATTCCGCCTAGCCTGTGCTTTCCTTGAATCCTCCTCACGGCTATCACAGGAGGTTACAGTGTTACCTGGGTAACCTCAGAAGACCGTGTGACGTGGGCCAGGCTGGGCCCACTCTGGTGTCCTCAGTGTCCCCATCTGCTGAGGGATGGGTTGACCTTCTAGGATTTCACTATGGCTGCACTACTGGTGTTTGGTGTAGGGTAATTTTTACATTACAGGACCTGCCTACCAAATGACAGTAGTGTGACAGTAGTGTCCCCCAGTCTTTGTGACGACCAAAAAAAAAAAAAAACAAAAACACATTTTCATGTGCCCCCAGGGCACTGTGTCACCCCTGGCTGACAATCTTTTTAGCCCCAAAAGCCATAAAGATCCGTTTGTAAGTTTTTGACTCTCAGTCTTGACTATTTTCCTTCCCAGCATCCCTCTGGGGACACCATGGTACAGAGTCAATGCTTGTGATTGGGGGCAGGAGAGCCAGGTGGTTTCAGGAATGGGCCTGAGAGGTACACACCTGTGTTTGAGCTCCAGCTCTTGTTCTCACTACCTTTGTGTCCTAACTACTCCCAGTTTGTGTGTCATCACCTCTAAAATGGGGAATGATAATGGTACCCCCTCAAAGGTTGTTTAACACTAAGCCCAGGGCCCAGTTCATCGGAAGCACTGGGGAAGCACTGGTCATGAATAGTGTGGTGAGGCCTCCCTTTGTCTGCGCTCTCCATCCACCGGACTTTTCCTTCACAACACTCATTGCCAAAGCAATGAGTGATGTGTATACGCCTTGTTTATTAATGTGTTAGACGACCAGTTGCATGAGGGCAGAGAGGACCTGGGTCTCCCTTGCTCAGCAGGGCATGGTACACAGTAGGCACTCGGTAAACAGTTGCCAAGTGGTTAAAGACATATAATCACTGCCTTGTTCTTGTTACCCAGAACCCACTTCCTTTAATAGCAAAGTAAACACGGAAACCATTTCCCTTGACCCGTGGGAGAAGCCAGGATGGAAACTTCCACCGCCCCAAAGAACTATGACATGACCACAGAATACGACTATGGAGACGCAACCCCGTGCCAGAAGGTACAGGAGAGAGCCTTTGCAGCCCAGCTGCTGCCCCCCTTGTACTCAGTGGTATTTGTCTTTGGCCTGATAGGCAACATCCTAGTGGTCCTGGTCCTCATGCAATACAAGAGGCTCAAAAGCATGACGAGCATCTACCTCCTCAACCTGGCCATGTCTGACCTGATCTTCCTCTTCACGCTGCCCTTCTGGATTGACTACAAGCTGAAGGATGACTGGGTTTTTGGTGATAACATGTGTAAGTTGCTCTCTGGGCTTTATTTCTTGGGCTTGTACAGCGAGATCTTCTTCATCATCCTGCTGACCATTGACAGGTACCTGGCCATTGTCCATGCTGTGTTTGCCCTGCGGGCTCGGACCGTCACCTTTGGTATCATCACCAGCATTGTCATCTGGGTCCTGGCCGTCTTGGCTTCTGTCCCGGGCTTGTACTTTTCCAAGACCCAATGGGAGTCCACTCACTACACCTGCAGTCTTCATTTTCCTCCTGAAAGCCTAAGAACGTGGAAGCAGTTCCAGGCTCTGAAACTGAACATCGTGGGGCTGGTGTTGCCTCTGTTGGTCATGGTCGTCTGCTACACAGGGATTATAAAGATTCTGCTCAGACGACCAAATGAGAAGAAGTTCAAAGCTGTGCGTCTGATTTTTGTCATCATGATCATCTTCTTTCTCTTTTGGACCCCGTACAATCTGACTGTGTTTGTTTCTGCTTTCCAAGACTCCCTGTTCACCCATGAGTGTGAGCAGAGCAGACAGCTGGACCTGGCCATACAAGTGACGGAGGTGATCGCCTACACCCACTGTTGCATCAACCCCGTGATCTATGTCTTTGTCAGTGAGAGGTTCCGCAAGTATCTATGGCAGTTGTTCCATCAGCTGGTCGCCGTTCGCCTGGCTAAACGGCTCCCCTTCCTCTCCATGAAGAGGCTAGAGAGGGTCAGCTCCATGTCCCCCTCCACCGGGGAGCATGAACTCTCTGCTGGGTTCTGACTCAGGCCCCTGGAGGCTGACCCAGGACCCAACAAGAGTGACCTGCCTGGCATGCCGGCTGGGGAGGAGGCAGCTTGGGTGTCCTGGCCAGATTATGATGCCTGACGCAGATGGAATGGTAGCCACGTGGGGTTGAGGGAGCTCCAGGTGCTCCAGACCAAATCACCTCTGGGGCTTGAGTTTTCTCTGTGAACTTCCCTTTGGTAGAAAGGAGATGAATAAATGAAACGGGACATTCCAGAAGACTGGGACAAAGGATGACCAAGAAGGGCTTGGTCCCAAACAGGAATTCAGATTTGTGAACATTAACATTTGTAAACCAAACCACTGAGCATCTGCCACCCTTGCCCCGTCACCAGTGGACTTGGAAATAGTGATTTCCACCACGGACTCCACTCTGAGCCGAGAGCCAGTCAGGAGCTGGCGGCTGCCTCCGCCCACCCACCCCACTCCCACTGCAGGGTTTAGGCTCTTAGAAACCCTGAGGAACCTAGGACTCACGATGGAAGAACTTGACATCTGATGGTGGGCTGGACACAGACAAAATGTATAAAATGCTGCGCTTCTTGAAATAGCCAAGGAGCGGAGGAAGTCATTACTTCCATTTAGCATCCCTTTCTTTCTGAATATTTTTCAGAATCTCCCTTCCCTGTAAGTTGAGGGATGTGGTGGTAAATTCTGACAGCTTTATTGCAGAAATTATTAACAGGCCAAAGGAGACCGGATTGCTTTTCTTCCTCTTCGTTCTCCATCCAGACCTTTTAGTTGTGTGGCTCAGAGTTTTGGCAGCCACCTTGCACACATCAGCAGAACAGGGACCTGGTGTGCAAGCTGATGGGGTTTGAGGCTGGGAGGGTAACGTCTACCAGGAAGGGTGGGGGCCCTGTCGATGTAGGAAGTCGAGGAGCCCTTAACTCAAAGAAACTTATTCACCCTAAAGGTCCTTAACGCTTCAGCTCTCACCTGAAGTGCGATAGGACTTCCTATCCATTATGTCTTCTTCCCTTTTCCCTCAGACATAGATTTCTTTTAAAATAATTTTCCCAGTAACAAAAATTGTTTTCTAGAAAAGCTTAAAAACACAAAGGGAAAAAAAAGCCATCAAAAGCATTCATAATCCCCCTACCCAAAGACAACCACTGTACATTCTTTGATGTATTTTCCTTCAGTTTTTTTTTCTCCTATGCATATCTATGTTCATGAGCAAGATGGACTTCAGCTGTATTTACTCTTCCACTGTTGTTGTTTTTAAGTAGCAGTATGTTGGGAACACTTTCCTAGGCAATAAATTACTTCAAAGTATTGGTTTTGGTGCCTGCACTGAATTCTACCACAGGAATTCACCCTAATTTACTCCACCTACTTCCCAGTGATTGCTTGTGCAAATCAATTCAGTCCAGCAGCAGTGACTAAGGGACCTGCTTTGTTCAGAGCCAGCTCTTTGGGACCTGGGAGACATGGATACAAGAGGGATGTCTGTTCTCACAGAGCTGTCAGTGCAGTGGACGGGTACAGGGATGCCATCTGAGCCCAGGCGGGACGGGTGGACCTGCCCCAGAGCCCATGGTGCCAGGGCAGCAAAGGGGAAGAAGGACTCCATCAGTCAGAAAGCACCCTAAGTGAATGGGTGTCCCACCTTACATCACAGTGACACCATTGAGCTGACCTCTCATGAACACTAGAATTTTGTGCTCTTACCAAGTCACCCTCTCCTTCAGTCAGGGACCTACTGTGTTTTCCTGCTGTCCTTATGCATGCGAAGAAGCTGGTGTCATGAAAGAAGCTGGTGTCATGAAAGTTTAGCAAAGAAGCTGGTGACAAAGAAGCTGGTGTCATGCAAAGAAGCTGGTGTCATGAAAGTTTAGGAACTTCTTGTCTGGGGAAGAAGCGATCACGCTGCACTGGGTTTATATACAGGCTTCAGGAGCAAGGTGGGTGTCAACTCTCCACTTGTAAACCTGCCAGGCCTCTCTGCAGTGTGAAGAGAAGAAGGCTTAATGGACTTAAGAAATATTTATTTGTCCACTACTTTGGTAAAATAGCACTGCCTCAGAAAGTACTATTGGATCCACAGCAATATCATAATGAAGACTATTTCACAACATCCTCCAGTTCAATTTTTGAAATAATACTTATTTTAAAACTTGTTACAAAGGCAGTCTGTATTCATTGTAGAAACCTGGAAACAGGCAAAAATCCCAAAGAAGAAAATGGAAGCACCTGTAATTCCACTACCCAAATGCAACCTCTCTTAGCGTATTAGTGATTTAGTGTGTTACCTTCCAATGTTGTTTTCTAAATGCACGTGCACGCATGCACATACACACACACACACACACACATATCCAATCACACTTAACATTTTTTTGTGTATCCTCAGTAAAGTTTGACACATAGCAAGCACTCAGTAAATGCTGGTTGAATGGATGACTCTCTGAACCTCCAGTTTCTTTATAACATGAGGATAAGAGTAGTATATACTCCATGGGGCTGTTCTGAGGATTAAATGAAATAAAGGAAGAAAAGTGGGGCGATCTTTCTCCAGCTCCATCAGATAAGAGATCTGACTCCTCCTGCCAGGGCCCCTCCTTGGTCACTCAGGACGCCTCCAGCCCTTCCCAACTGCCTGCATCCCATCACCTCCCGTCCCTGCCCCTGTGTGAATGGGCTCACACCCCACGTCCTTGTTATCGTTCTAACCCTTTTCTCCTTTTCATCCTTTCCCTAAGATGGATGCATAGCACAAAGAACTTCCATCTCCCTCACTCCAAACTCCCCTACTGTCAGCTTTTTACCACATTTGCCTTAAATTCCTTATTATCTTTTTTCCTCCCTCTCTCAAAAGACGGACAATGCAGAGATACATTTTTTTTTTTCCAGAACCATTTGAGAGCAAGTTGCAAATAGGATGCCTCATCGCCCATTAGTACTTCAGGATGGTTTTATTTAGACAAGGATGCACTCCCACACAATCAAAACAGGAAACTAACACAGACACAATATGACCATGTCATTCACAGCCCTCTTTCCAATTTTGCCCACTTTGCAAACAGTGTCCTTTATAGTGCCAGGGTCCAGAACCACTTGTTTTACTTAGTCACCATGGCTTTCTAGTTTCCTTCATTCAGGAACAATTCTTCAGGCCTTTTGTGACTTCATTATTTTTTATTGTAACACTTCAGTAACCTGGCAGGTGGTTCCTTGTTTGGGGTTTACCGATGTTTTCCTGATGATTAGATTCAGGTTATTCAGCTAGGGCAGGAAAATCACAGAAGTGACGCTGTGTTCTTCTCAGTACCAGGAGGCACGTGGTGCCAACTTGCCTCATGACTAAAGACGTTAAACTTTATCACTTGTTTTAGAAGGTGTCTCCCAAGTTTCCCCACCGTAAAGAATTTTGTAAGTATTAGTAAGTGACTTATTAGTTGGCATTCTACTGTAAAGTAAATCTTTTCTCTTCCACCTACATATTATTCAGTTGTTTGTTTATATCACCATGACCTCCTGGATTCCTTTTTTATCCAGTTGAATACAGTCTAATATTGTCTTTATTTTGATGCACAAATTGTCCCAGATTTATCTGTGGGAGTCCCTTCAAGTTGGATCCTATGTCCTTTTGCTATGCTTTCCTATCCTTTTTTGAGCACTTTCTTACTTTTTGGCACATAAGGTTCCAACTTCTGCACAGAAAAAAAAAAACTATCTGTAAAATGAAAAGGCAGCCTATGGAATGGGAGAAAATATGTGCAAACCACGAATCCCATAATGGGTTTATATCCAGAATACACAAGAAACTCATTCAACTCAATAGCAAAAAAAACCACAAAAAACCCCAATTTAAAAATGGGTGAAGGACCTAAATAGACATTTTTTTCAAAGAAGACATACAAATCTCCAACAACATGAAAAAGTGCTCAACATAACTAATCATCCAGGAAATGCAAGTCAGAACTACAGTGAGATATCACCTCACATCTGTTAGGATGTCTGTTATCAAAAAGACAAGAGATTACAAGTGTTGAGGATGTAGAGAAAAGGGGACCCTTGTGCACTGTTGGTGGGAATGTAAATTGGTGCAGCCACTGTGGAGAACAGTATGGAGGTTCCTCAAGAAATTAAAAATAGAGCTACCATATGACCCAGCAATCCCACTTCTGGGTATGCAGTATATCCAAATGAAACGAAGTCATTATCTCAAAGAGATAAATGTTCTCCCATGTTCATTGCAGCATTACTCACAATAACCAAGGTATGGAAACAACCTAAGTGTCTGTTGACAGATGAATGGGAAAAATTGAATGACCAAAAGCAGAAATCCCATTCTAAGGTTTTTAAAAAAATTTTTTTAAACATACACTTATTTATTTATTTATTTATTTTTCAGGCTGAGTTGGGTCTTTGTTGCTCTGCACGGGCTTTCTCTAGTTGCAGCAAGCGGGGGTTACTCTTCATTGCAGTGCGCAGGCTTTTCATTGTGGTGGCTTCTCTTGTTGCGGAGCACAGGCTCTAGGCGTGTGGGCTTCAGTAGTTGCTGCAGACGGGTTCAGTAGTTGCGGCGCTCAGGCCCTAGAGAGTGCGGGCTTCAGTAGTTGTGGCGCACGGGCTTAGTTGCTCCGTGGCATGTGGGATCTCCCCAGACCAGGGCTCGAACCTGTGTCCCCTGCATTGGCAGGCAGATTCTTAACCACTGCACCACTAGGGAAGTCCCCATTCTAAGGTTTTTAATGAATATCATTTTCTATTTTTGTTCCCCCATTTTTATTGTGGTAAAATACACATAAAATGTACCATCTTAACCATAAGGTTACAGTTCAGTGGTATTAAGCTGTGCAGCCGTCACCACCATCCATCTCCAGATCTCCATCTTCTCACCTTGTAAAACTGCAGTTGCTTACCCATTAAACAATAACTTCCCATTCCTTCCTCCTCCCAGGTCCTCATTTTTGTGGAATCATACAATATATGTCCTTTTGTGACTGGCTCTTTCACTTATGTTCTCAAGGTTTATCCATGTTGTAGCAGTTGTCAGATATTCCTTCTGTTTAAAGCTCTGTAGTGTTCCATTGTGTGGATATACAGCATTTCGCTTATCCATTCATTCATTGATGGACACTTGAGTTGCTTCCATGTTTTAGCTAATGTGAATAATGCTGCTGTGAACATCAATGTACAGATATTTCTTCAAGACCCTGCTTTCAGTTCTTTAGGGTATACACCCAGAAGTGAAAATGCTGGATCATACTGTAATTCTATTTCATTTTCTTTTTATGTGTTCAAAATATTTATTGTTTTGTGTAGTATTTTTAACTTAGGTAAATGGTATCTGTTCCTTATTTTTCAACATAGCACTTGGTTTGCATGCCCATCCATGTTGCTATGTAGAACATCCAATCCATATCTTTTCCCTGCTGCACAGTACTGCACAGAGTATATCTTCCATGTTTTACTTGTCTGCTCTCCCAAGGATGGACACCAAGATTTCTTCCAACTCTCTGCTCTTACAAATAAAGCTGCAATAGTCTCACACAGAGTTGGCCTGAAAAAGGGCATGTAAGTGAGTTCAGTCTATATCGCCACTAACTGCATGCAGGTTCCTTGTAACCGCTTGGTGTTATACTGCTTTCTAATCTTTGCTAGTCTAACAAAGTGACAGAGTTGTTTCATTGTATATTTCTCTGAATACTGATGAGTTAGGACATCTGTTTACATACTTGGTAGGCTTTTGAGATTCTTCTTGAAATTACTTGTTCTTATCTTTGATCATTGTGTATTGCATTTGCTGTCATTTCTTGTTGACTTGCAAAACATCTTTGTATATTCTGGATTTTAATTTCTTTATGCTTTAGACATTGCAAATGGCTTCTATCATAGTTTCAGCTGTATATTATCAATACTTTATGTATAGTTTCCTTTGTTGAATAGAAATCCTTCACCTTGGTGTAATGAAACTCATCAAGTTTTGTCTTTTGGTATACGCTCTTTAAATTGTAGTTTAAAGGTTCCTTTCCAACCTGGAGGTACTGGTGTTTTCCCGGGTTGTCCTGTATTTTCTTCTCTTGGCAGAAGAGTACTCCATCTCTTATTGAGGCCTTTAATCATGTGTGTGACTGAGGCAAATCACTTCACATCTCAGAAAGAGAAGGTACCCAAAAGTTTAATGAGAATTTTTTATGTATCATTCAGGGTTTCATCAAAGAAATGACATATGAGATAAGGCCATGGCTCCCAAACTGTGGACTGAGACACCCCAGGGGCTTCAATGAATTCACAAGAGTGCTATGGAATATTTCCAATTTTCAAGGGCTATAAATTGATACCTGACATTTGTTGGACACCACAGGAACTACTAGTTTGAGATAGTTTACAGTTTCAATATTAGATTGTAGTACATGCCTTTCAAAGTTGTCATATCTTTGCAGAGCTCGGTTTCCAGTGGTTTGAGATAAGCAGTGAAGAACAGGAAATGAGGGTGGCAGTGTCCAATGGGATTCCAAGGTTTGAGAAGTTGGGCCACGCCCAACAGCTGTACATATCCCACTGGTACTATTTAAAAATATAAAATCAGGGAATTCCCTGGCGGTCCAGTAGTTAGGACGCTGTGCTCTCACTGCCGAGGGCCCAGGTTCAATTCCTGGTCGAGGAACCAAGATCCCACAAGCTGTGCAGCACAGCCAAAAATATATATATATATATTTTCAATTTATATGTATTTTCTTTTCAAACATAACTTCAGTTGTTTGGATCTAACCACCTAATGAGTAGAATTGTTTGGTATTTCTTTTGGCCCAGGGCACTGAGAAAAAAAAAGTATGAAGGCAATAAAGGCACCAAGAACTGAGAAGCCTTGGGAACCTCTGGAATAAGGGATTTGTTTGGGAATTGGATTGTATGCCATTGTGGGAGCTGGTAGGTGAGTCTGTGCAGGCTGTCGCCTCCGCATCCAATGCTGAGTCATCACTCTAGAGGAAGTCTCTATAGGCCAACCTAGAGATAACTGTAGGACTACTAGACCACATGAGGACAAACTATGCAGAGAATGACCTGCAGGGGAACCTGCACTTTTACCATATTGATGCATAGGTGGCCCGGGATGCAGGAACAGTGGGACTTGCACTGGCTGTGGGTCCAGGCGCTGCCCTACACTCACAAGAGTAGCCTGTGAGCCAGCACGCTGACCACTGTTTTCACCTTCGGAGCACAGCATTAGCTTGCTTCACTCTTGCAGATCGCTCGCTAATGATTTCTTGCAGACGCTCACCTGGACCGCTACAGGCAGGGGATTCTGGGAACTGTCCTTTCAGCATAACTCCAAGGATGCTGTACAAGCACCACACCAGTGGTTTATTTTCTTCTGTATACTCTTTCAGAGCTCTCCAATACTTTATTTTAAAATTTAATTTAATTTTATTTTGTTAAGTATTTATTTATTTATTCGGTTGTACCGGGTCTTAGTTGTGGCAGGTGGGCTCCTTAGTGGTAGCTCGCTGGCTCCTTAGTTGTGACATGCGAACTCTTAGTTGCGGCATGCGTGTGGGATCTAGTTCTCTGACCAGGGATTGAACCCAGGTGGAGCCTTATCCACTGCGCCACCAGGGAAGTCCCTCTCCAATATTTTAAATGAGCACATCATAAGAAAAACTGTTCTTTGTGAAAAGAAAGAAATGAAGAAGAAAAGAGAGAGAGAGAAGGGAAGAGAGAAGGAGAGTAGGGGAAAAGATTGAGAAAAGGATTCAATGCTTCTTCCAAGAACATCCAGGATCAGCATTCCTGGATGAAGGTATGGTGTGAATAAGGACCCAGAAGCATGACACCCTCTGGGAACTGTAAAACATTGGGTAAGACTTCCAGTGGGGGGTTGGGTGGGGAGTGCTGGGCTGGGGGCAGAGGGTGGAGTGGCTGGGAGATGGGCTGGAGCAGGAGCCATGAGAAAATACTGAGTTTGAGTTTTCTATTCAGGAGGGGACTCAGTGCATACATGAAGCACAGGTTTAAAACACAGGTATCTAAATGCCAGGAGACTCCGGAGAAGCACTTTAGCATCTCCCTGAGCCTCGCTTTTCATATTAATTGAAAAGGGTAGCTTAAATAGTGGTAGTTTTAAAGACTTGGGGTAAAGCCTCGTGGGGTAGTGGCAATTGCTCAAAGCCCTCTTGTCCCCACTCCGCTTAGTGACCAGTGTCCCCTGACCCTCTCATTGCTCACCCTCCACTGCCTCCCAGGCCTCTGCCCCTTTCCTGCCTTGTAACAATGTGGGTAGAGCTGTGTGGATTGCACAGAACTCCAAACGGGGATTTAATAACTACTATCTATGAAAAACATCTACCCCAGAGTGCCCCCTCATTTTATTTTCACTTCTTACAAGGTTTTCCTCAAAAGGAAGGTTTGGTACATTTTCTTTGAAACAGTGTCATACTCCATTAATTTCCTCACATTACTTTGAAGCCCCAGATGCCTTCAGGAAGCTGACACATTGTGGCCATTCTCACTTGATGTCACTCCAGTGTCTGTCAAGACAGTTGTTTCGCCCTGCAACATTTGCTTAATTCGATACTTGGTTCCTTCGAGGGAGTAAAGGAGAAGTCACCCCCTTAATTTAAATGTTGAATATGTGTCTTTGCAAAATTGCAGAAGTTCAAGCAGCTTTGTACTTCTGTTTGGTCAAAACTCAGTTTTCTTTATCTTCCCCAGGAAGCAAGTGAGTTGTCCTGAAAGTAAATATGGTGGGCATTACTAAATCTGACCACAGGAAGGCTGCGAGAATGTTAACAATAGCTGTGCTCATTATGAGAGAACAAATTCCCTGGGGGGCCAGCATTCATTTATAGCAGGGAATAAAAATAGGCTGCTTCTTCCTGCTTGGAGGGGCACTTCTCTATATTGAGGGTAAAAAGTGGAAAAACAAGAAGCAAACAAAACCCCCTCAGATCGTGGGGTATTGGTTAAATACATTCAGTAATGTGCTGCAACCAGCTTGTAGCAGTTTATAAGAACCAACTGTGAGATCTCTTCCCAACTCCATGATGTTATGTAACATTGGTACCTTGAAATTGGAAGTGGTTGGATTATTTACACCAGGGGAATTGGCAAATACTACATATTAGGGCTGTTGGGTTTTTGTTTGTCTGTTTTTGTTTCTTTTGAGAGACACTTGTTAAACACTTATCAGAATCCTGCTATTTATAGTATGTTCATGAAATGGAATATTAAGTTGCTATCAACATTGACGTTATAGAAAAATATTTCATAGTAAGTATGTGTATGCAGAAAGATGAATAAGACCCTTACCTCACACCATACACAAAGATTAACTCAAATGAATCATAGACTTAGATGTAAGAGATAAAACAATTAAACTTTTAGAAGAAATCACAAAAGAAAATCTTGAGACTTTGAGCTAGGCGAAGATTTCCTAAATGCAGTACGAAAAGCATAGTTTGTAAATGGAAAAAAAAATTGATAAAAGGGACCTCATCAAAATTCAAAACTTTTGCACTTCAAAAGACAACATTAAGAACATGTAAAGACAGGGACTTCCCCGGCGGTCCAGTGGTTGGGAGTCCGCGCTTCCACTGCAGGGGGCACGGGTTCTATCCCTGGTCGGGGAACTAGGATCCCACATGTCGTGTGGCACGCCCCCCCTCCCAAATAAAACATGTAAAAACAGGAAATAGACTGGGAGAAAATATTTTCAAAACACATATCTGATAAAAGACTTGTCTCCAGAATTTACAAAGAACTCATACAACTCAATAGTAAGAAAACAACAGACCCAAGCAAAAAATAGGCAAAAGGTATGAACAGGTATTCCACCAAAGAATATTTACGAATGGCCGTTAAAGTATGAAAAGATGCTCAACATTTTTAGTCATTAAAGAAATGCAAATTGCAAATTAAAACCACAATGAGATACCATTTCACACCCACAGACACCAACCAAGGTCACAGCTTCCATCCTTCCTAGAGCTGGCCACAATCAGTTAGGAGTTGGCACATTACTCCTCCTTTCCCACCCAGATACTTGATCCAAAGATGTCCTCATGGCATCTATTATTTTTAATATTTGAAAATTTTAAAAATAATTTATTGACAACTATTGAGATAGATGTTTCAAGACTAGGGTGAAAACTCACTCATGATTTTCAGTTCCATATTTGACCCTTCTGGAGGTTGAAAGATTCCTTGGAAGGTCATATCCAGTGTGGGAATACGCTCTGCAATAAGCCAACAGAAGGTCATCCACCCCTTTAGCGTTTTTCCACTAACTGAGAACTTGCTTTTTTCCATGCATTTATAAGGAGAGGGTGCCCTTGTTCAGGGTCAGCCATTATCTGACCAGCCTGAGACAAGAACTGAACAACAGATGTTGAGAACAGAAGAGCATCTGGAAAAAGACCAGGATCAAAATTGAGACCTTATTTCTAACCACCCACATCTAGAGGAGTTGACCAGCTACTTAGTGTGAAGGGGCTACTGGGTTGTACCTGTGATAGTCAGTGGGTATTTTCCCAAGCTGGTTCTTAATTTAATCCAGAGGTAATTTATACATCGTAGCCCTTTGATTTTTCCCAGGTGTTGGTGGGGGTGGGGAAGGGGAGTAGAGTCCATTTGTTTTCTAAGCCCAGAGATAATCAGATTTTGCAATGAATTTTCTAGCAAATGTCACACAGTTCGTTCTTATTGACCTAGTTTTAAGGTAAGACCTTGTCCCTTATGGCCTGATCACAAGATAACTTTTCCCTGGACTGCCATCCATCACAGATCTTACCATCTAGTTCTTGTGCATGACTAATGTTCTAAGTATCAGAACATGAATTTACTTTCTTTCGTCTTAAATCTCATCTTGTTGGTTTCACTTCAGTGACCCAGTCTATCAAGATCCGTTTTAATCTTCATCTTTGCATTGAGTTCCTAATCTGTGTTCTTGTCCTCAAAATTGACAAACAGTAAATGCTATGTGGAACATAAATCTGTAAACTGTTCTAAAATAATCACTGTAAGAGAACTACAAGGTTGACAGGCATTGTTGAGTTGTATTCACTTCCTTGCCCTTGAGGAAGCCAAAGATCAGTGCTGAAGAGACTGAAGTAGCACAAAGTTCACTGGGCAGCGTGGCATAGGAGTGGTGGGTACAGAGCAGAGGGAGTTTTGGATCCTGGCATGTGCGCACATGTGTGTACATGGGTGTGCAAAGGGCAAAAGGAGGAGACTTCTGTGGGGCTCACTGTGAAAGACTAAAAGGAATGAGACCTAGGGGGACGGCGCTAGCACATTTGGATAAAGACCGGCAACAGTGAACCCCAAGACTTGTAAGTGTCTCATAACCATTTCCACATTGTTAATTTTGTTATCTGCTCTGTTTCTCTGTTTTGATATGTGATGTTCCTTTGAAAGACAGCTATGTGTTTTTTCGGTCCCTGTGCAGTGAAGGGGTGGGGGAGCCTCAGCAACTCTAATGCCCTTTGCAGAGAGATCAACTCAGGGAGAAGGGGAAGCAGAGGCATGCAAGGTGATGCGGGCCAAACCCAAAGCAGTCGAGGGAAGAAGGGGGCGCTTGTATACCAACCTCAGACCCTTTGGCAGAGCTGTCCCTGTCTCGCACAGGTGGGCTGTTTTTCTCCTTCGAAAGGGAGGCAGCGGGATAGAGTAGGAAGCAAAGGTCTCTGCACTGTTTTGTTTTTTTTTTACATCTTTATTGGAGTATAATTGCTTTACAATGGTATGTTAGTTTCTGCTTTATAACAAAGTGAATCAGTTATACATATACATATGTTCCCATATCTCTTCCCTCTTGCGTCTCCCTCCCTGCCACCCTCCCTATCCCACCCCTCTAGGTGGTCACAAAGCACCGAGCTGATCTCCCTGTGCTATGCGGCTGCTTCCCACTAGCTAGCTATTTTACGTTTGGTAGTGTGTATATGTCCATGCCTCTCTCTCACTTTGTCACAGCTTACCCTTCCCTCTCCCCATATCCTCAAGTCCATTCCCTAGTAGGTCTGTGTCTTTATTCCCGTCTTACCCCTAGGTTCTTCATGACATTTTTTTTTTCTTAGATTCCATATATATGTGTTAGCATATGGTATTTGTCTTTCTCTTTCTGACTTACTTCACTCTGTATGACAGACTCTAGGTCCATCCACCTCACTACAAATAACTCAATTTCGTTTCCTTTTATGGCTGAGTAATATTCCATTGCATATATGTGCCACATCTTCTTTATCCATTCATCCGATGATGGACACTTAGGTTGCTTCCATGTCCTGGCTATTGTAAATAGAGCTGCAATGAACATTTTGGTAAATGACTCTTTTTGAATTATGGTTTTCTCAGGGTATATGCCCAGTAGTGGGATTGCTGGGTCATATGGTAGTTCTGTTTGTAGTTTTTTAAAGAACCTCCATACTGTTCTTCATAGTGGCTGTACCAATTCACATTCCCACCAGCAGTGTAAGATTGTTCCCTTTTCTCCACACCCTCTCCAGCATTTATTGTTTCTAGAGTTTTTGATGATGGCCATTCTGACCTGTGTGAGATGATATCTCAAAGAATAAAATATCTAGGAATAAACCTACCTAAGGAGACAAAAGACCTGTATGCAGAACACTGTAAGACACTGATGAAAGAAATTAAAATGATACAAATAGATGGAGAGATATACCATGTTCTTGGATTGGAAGAATCAACATTGTGAAAATGACTCTACTACCCAAAGCAATCTACAGATTCAATGCAATCCCTATCAAACTACCACTGGCATTTTTCACAGAACTAGAACAAAAAATTTCACAATTTGTATGGAAACACAAAAGGCCCTGAATAGCCAAAGCAATCTTGAGAACGAAAAATGGAGCTGGAGGAATCAGGCCCCCTGACTTCAGGCTATACTACAAAGCTACAGTAATCAAGACAGTATGGTACTGGCACAAAAACAGAAATATAGATCAATGGAACAGGATAGAAAGCCCAGAGATAAACCCACACACATATGGTCACCTTATCTTTGATAAAGGAGGCAGGAATGTGCAGTGGAGAAAGGACAGCCTCTTCAGTAAGTGGTGCTGGGAAAACTGGACAGGTACATGTAAAAGTATGAGATTAGAACACAAAAATAAGCTCAAAATGGATTAAAGACCTAAATGTAAGGCCAGAAACTATCAAACTCTTAGAGGAAAACGTAGGCAGAACACTATGACATAAATCACAGCAAGATCCTTTTTGACCCACCTCCTAGAGAAATGGAAATAAAAACAAAAATAAACAAATGGGACCTAATGAAACTTCAAAGCTTTTGCACAGCAAAGGAAACCATAAACAAGACCAAAAGACAACCCTCAGAACGGGAGAAAATATTTGCAAATGAAGCAACTGACAAAGGATTAATCTCCAAAATTTACAAGCAGCTTATGCAGCTCAGTAACAAAAAAACAAACAACCCAGTCCAAAAATGGGCAGAAGACCTAAATAGACATTTCTCCAACGAAGATATACAGATTGCCAACAAACACATGAAAGAATGCTCAACATCATTAATCATTAGAGAAATGCAAATCAAAACTACAATGAGATATCATCTCTACACTTCTGATTGCAGGCTGCTGTCGGTTAACAGCGCTGCGCAGGTACCTCCAACATGTGAATATTTATTTATTCATTATCACATGTGTATTCTACTGTGCTGGTATCTTATGTATAGAGTAACACCAGAAGAAGATAAAAGTATAATATAAAAATAAATATAAAGAGCCGTTCTGGGGCTTCCCTGGTGGCGCAGTGGTTGGGAGTCCCCCTGCCAATGCAGGGGACGCGGGTTCGTGCCCCGGTCAGGGAGGATCCCGCATGCCGCGGAGCGGCTGGTCCCGTGAGCCATGGCCGCTGGGCCTGCGCGTCCGGAGCCTGTGCTCCGCCGCAGGAGAGGCCACAACAGTGAGAGGCCCGCGTACCGCAAAAAAAACAAAACACTGTTCTGTTTTCTTCCCACATCCTAGTGGAAGGTCTTGTACTCCCTTGCCCACATCTACCCCTCCAGGCATCTGCCTTTTTTATATGGGGGAATTATATGGCATCTGACTTATATATCAATAAAGTTATGTGACAGAAAGAAAGAAAGGGCACCAGCTAGCAGGAGTTGGGGACATCTGGGAAGGCTTTATAACTCTAGAATTAGGTACAAAAAAGAGTTTGTCAGTTTGTGGAGTGGAGTGAAGGATGTGGGACCTGGAAGTGAGAGGGGGGCTTTCCTTGTTTTAGGAACTGAAGGTAGCCACAAAGACAGGCACAGAGTGAGGTGGGGTGAGCAAGGGGAGGAGAGCTGAAGAGCCCAGCAGGAGCCAGACCCCCAGATGCCTTGAGAGCCAACTGAAGTTTAGGACCTCTTCCAATTAGCAAATGAGTCAAACTTGGGGAGTGACATGCCCAGATTTGCATCGTAGGAAGATCATTCTGGCTGCAGAACGGATTAAAAGAGGATAAGACGGGGACTCTTTATCAGGAGGAGGTTGTCCTCAAGGGATGAAATAATGGGGACCCAACACAGGCAAGTGGCATTGAGGACAGAGCCAGGTGGGCAGGGTGTGAGGGCAGGGACCCCCAGGTATCTGTTTCTGGCAGTTTAGTCAAGGGCATTGCCATTTGCTGAGATTGTGAACTCAACTTGGGCAGGGAGTCTGCTAATGCATTGGGTTCTGGGTGTACCACATGTGGCCACAAGGTGCTCAGTGGGTACCTGGAGGCAGGCGCAGCCGGAGGTCTTCTAAATGCAGGAGTCTAATAACTAAAAGATTTCAAACAAAATCCAGCTTTCTGGCTTCTCTAGGAAACCTGAAGATTTGGTCATTCTGCGTTTGTGTTCACTCTTGAGCAGGGATCAGTAAACTACAGTCTGAATGCCAGACCCAGCCCTTGGCTCGTGTTTATATGACCCTAGAAGTAAGCTGTTTTTTTTTTTTTTACGTCTCTAGAGGGTTGTTAAAACAAAGAAGAATGTATGACAGAGATTGTACGTGGCCCACAAAAGTCTACAATATTTGCTCTCTGGCCCTTTAAAGAAAACGTTTGCCGACCCTGCTCCTGGCAGCCATCCGCTAGTGCTGAGTTGCTGCTGCCACCTTTCCACCATACATGCACCCGTTTGCTTCAGTCCCCACGCTATGCTCCTGCCCAGCCCGACTCACTCACGTACAATTTCTCCTTGGCCCCTGGCTGGACCCCTGATCCTGAGAATGTGTGGCAAGAGAAAAGGGCCAGAAGCCAAGGCAAAGACAACATTTTAGAGACAAGCAAAGAAAGACTGAAAGGAACAGTCAGAGAGATAGGAGGGAAACTAAGAGAGAGGGTGTTTTCCAGGTCAGAAAATAGAACTTTTCAAGAAATAAGTGGTGGTCACGTTCTCTGGTGCAGCTGAGCAGCCAGGCTGGGGGAAGCCTTTAGAACCCCCAGTGGGTGTAGCAAGTGACCGTAGGGTGATGAGTTTTAGTGGAATGGAGAGCACAGATGCCAGATTTGAGTGGTTGAGGAGCAGATGGCTTTCTGTTTAACTGTGGAGGGAGGGAGAGATGGGGCAGCAGCTGGAGGGGTCAAGACTTTATCAGATGGGAAAGGCTTGAGCTACAGAGAGGAAGAGAGGGAAGATGGGGGCAAAGCTGATGGAGTAATGTCTGCAGAGGGGGTCGGGGATGGGCAGGATTTGCCTCGGCTAAGCGTCCCATGGGAACGAGGCCAGGAGGTGTGAAAGTGCAGGTGAAGAGGAACGTTTTCTAGCAAGAAGTTATGAGTGTTTTATCCTGTTGGCTTGTGTTTTCTTGGTGAAAAAGTAGTGGGTCACCTGCTGATAGTGGGGATGGGGGACAGTCACAGAATTCTAGAGTGAGAGGGTTTGAGCTACATGTGGCACAGAACAGGGAAACTCGGCAGTGTTGCTGTGTAGCTCTCTCAGGCCCACTGAGCCTGGAGGCTGTGGCTCTGTGGGGACCCCTACTCTTCTAGGCTGTCTGAGCAGCCCAGGGAGCGGCCTGAGGA
This sequence comes from Monodon monoceros, assembly GCF_005190385.1. Taxonomy (NCBI): domain Eukaryota; kingdom Metazoa; phylum Chordata; class Mammalia; order Artiodactyla; family Monodontidae; genus Monodon; species Monodon monoceros. The sequence goes on along the minus strand of NW_021703780.1, from coordinate 61,652,332 downwards.
AGGCGGACGGGGGAGCCTGTGAGTCACAAAGGCATGACCATCTTCCCCTCCCTCCTCTCAGGGACCCTGTAAGTGTCGACTTCTGGCCCGAAGTCAGAGGACTGGGCAGACACAGGGTGTGAATCCACACATTCCCGCCAGGACTTCCAGCAGCCCAGGAAAGACAAGTTCTCTCTTTGAAACGTGCTCTATTTACAATTTAAAAAGCAGAAGAAAAGGAAAGCAGAAAGAGCCCTTTTCTAAAACTTTGCTTTAAAAGCAGCACAGTTCAACATGAATTATGATTTAGCATCTGCAGAATATCTCATCGTTTTACTGAGTGGTCACACTGACTGCCGCTCACCCAGGTTACACAGCAGCCCCCTTTCTCACTTCATCTCACCACAGCAACAGGGCGCTGAGCAGGGAAAGCAGAGGGAGGCGTGTTTCATTTTCACAAGTGAAAGGAGCAAAGTTCACAAAATTTGTAAACACCGCAGGTGGGAATGTCAGGCTTTGGATAAACCTAACTTATCCAAAGGTACAACTACAATCAGAATTCTGAACTCATCCTGTGACGAAGGGAAAGACAGTCGGGGGGTGCAGTTGACACTGGGGCCCCTTTAGTTAACCTCGAGTTCAAATTCCAGCTCCACTTCGCTTAGCCATGTGACCTTGGGCAATACTTCAGCTCCTCTCAGTCTCGTTTCCTCATCTGGGAGGTGGGTATTGACCACAGTCTTGACAACACAGGGTGCAGAGACTCAGCGGGGGTTCACAGAGATAGCCCCGTGCAGCAAGAGCAGGGCATGTGGGAAGCCACTGATAAGGGCTCAGGTTTCTAACGGTGATGGTAACGTTTCTTCCTGTGTAGAAAGGAGAAGGTTTCGGAAGACCTGGCCCTCAGTCTTGCTTTAACCACCAGCTTTGTGACCTGTGCAGCCAGTTTCCCTCCCGGGTACTCAGTGTCTCCATTTACAACAGGAAGCTATAGATGGGAACAGTGATCAGGGTGTCGTGACTCCTTGGGGGAGCATAAACCAACACAGACAGGCTCAGTCAGCTGAGCCTTAAGCCGGATTACACGACCTCATCAATTGGGCTTCTATATACTTCCTGTCTGATTCACTATCCAGCTCATAATATGTGTTGTCATTTGCTACATTAAAAAACAAGCAAAAAACCCCTAGAACTTCATGGCTTAAAAATAACAAAACTGTTTATTCCCTGTCATGACTCTGTGGGTGGCTGAGGGGTTCTTCTACTTCGTGTGGCATTGGCCGGGGTGCTGGGATGGCTGGAATGTCCAAATTGGTCTCCATCACTGAGCGGGCAAGTTGGTGCTGGCCATCTACCAGAGTTCAGTCCTCCATGAAGCCTCTCTGTGTGGCTGCACTGAGCTTCTCACCTCAGGGCACTGGGTTTCAAGAGGCAGCAACCAGCAACCAAGAGCGAAAGTTCCAAGAGGAAGAAAGCAGGAACTGCCAGGCCTGAAGACCAGGGCAGGGGAGTTCCACCACATTAGGTCAAAACAGTCCCAGGCCAGCCTAAATGCAGGGGGCAGGAAATGCACCCCACCCCTCGGTGTGTACAGGGAAGGACGGGACTGATGGTGACCCCTTTGGAGATTACATACCACCCGGTAGAGACACGTATTTTTTTTATTTCACCAATTAATAGTTCACAAAGATTCATTGTTTGCTTTCTGAGGCCCCTCCCTCCTCAAATTGTGTAAGAACACTGGGGGCTTAAAAAGTCCTAGTCCTTCTTCCAAACGCAGGCTGGGAGAGAACTTGAAGGGGCTGTGCTGGCCACTGCTACTGTGTTCTAGCAACAGCACACGGGTCACTGTTGAAGCCTGGACGGGCTCAGCCCCAAGGACACTTGTCTGTTCAGGAGGTGATGTCCTAGCTGCTCTGGCTCCATCCAGGCCACTGTAGGGGTGTCACACGCTGGCCTCCAACACTGTGGCCCCTTCAGCCCACACATGCTCAGCCATCGTTCCCAAGGTGTGGCGCCATGCTGGACCAGAGGCTGCAGGCTATTCCAGAATCACTGAACCCTACACACACACACACACACACACACACACACACATATGCACGCACGCGCGTGAGCACACAAACATACTAACTCCACAAAGTCTTAGGCCCTTGAATTAAGCTCAGAGCCCCTTCCCCCCAGTGAGTTTACCTTTGCCCTTAGAGCCCTTGTCCTTTCCTGTCACCCTGGGCCCCTCTGCCAGATTTTCTCAACTTTTAATGTATGCAGTCCCTCCCCTCCCAAGGCTTTTGACCCCTTATGTGAAATGGTTTTCCCCTCCCTAAAGCTCCAAGGAGACCCAGGAGGGGCAGCTTTCATCAGGCCACACAAAGCACGTGGCTGTTGCACCCTCTCCAAAAAGCAATTTGATTCTCCTTGCTGCCATTAAGTTTGCACAACTACATGGGGACACTCAGGAAAAGTTGCTCCCAGGTGACCTTCAATCCGGAAGCCTCTGGTCAAAAATTAATATATAGAGTTAAACTCTGTTAGAATCTTAGCAGAAGTTGGTGGTTGCTAGAGGGGAGTGGGGGGGAGGGGTTGGGCAAGATAGGTGGAAGGGATTAAGAGGTGCAAACTTCCAGTTATAAAATAAGTCATGTGAAGTAATATATAGCATCAGGAATAGAGTCAATGATACTGTAATAACTTAGGTGACACATGGTTACTAGACTTACAGTGGTGATCATTTTGTAATGTATTTAAATGTCGAATCACTATGTTGTACACCTAAAACTAACATTATTATTGTATGTCAACTATACGTCAATTTTTTAAAATAAATTTATTTACTTATTTTGGGCTACATTGAGTCTTCATTGCGGTGTGCGGGCTTTCTCTAGTTGTGGCGAGCGGAGGCTACTCTTTGTTGTGGTGCGCGGGATTCTCATTGCGGTGGCTTCTCTTGTCGCGGAGCACAGGCTCAGTAGTTGTGGCTCACGGGCTTAGTTGCTCTGCAGCATATGGGATCTTCCAGACCAGGGCTCGAACCTGTGTTCCCTGCATTGGCAGGCTGATTCTTAACCACCGCGCCATCAGGGAAGTCCATATGTCAATTTTTAAAGTGACAGCATAAACAAAACTGGTATCCCTAATTATTAATATTTGAAGAATACATTTAAGTCAGTCTTCCACAAAGGTTGATTCTAAAGATAGCAAAAAACCCAACTTCGGCTCACTTGCTCCCCTCACAAAGTTTAGTTTATTCTCACCCTGAGTTTAGATTTCAGCCCTAAGCAAAATCCAACCCTGACCCTTGCCTTTGCTTCTTTGTAAATTTTAAATTTGATATAATTTCAAATTTACTCAAAAGTTTCAACAATGGATCAAATAACTCAAGTTCAGAGAACATTTTATCCAGATTCACCAGTTGTTAGTATTTTGCCCCCTTTTATGTTATCGTTCCCCTCCCCCTCCATATTTAATATGTATGTTGTTTTTCTGGGCTATTTGAGAGTAAGCTGCAGACATCGTGTTCCTGAAGACCTTCTAAGTACTTCAGTGTGTATTTTCTAAGAACAAGGACATTCTCTTATGTAGCCATAGATCACTGATCAAAGTCAGGAAATTTAACATTTATCCAATGCTGTTTTCCAATCCACGGTCCATATTCATATGTTGCCCACTGCCCTGAAATGGTCCTTTGTGAGCTATATCTCCCCATAATCCAGATCCCATCTGGGTTCTTGCTTTTCAGCAAGTTGCCAAGTCTCTCCAGCTGACTTTGGAGGGCTCTGGAAGAGCCCTCAGCCTTTCTTAGTCCACGTCTCCTCTTTAGGCAGGTGCATTTCTGTGCAAGGATTGGAAGCTCAGAGCCCTTCACCTCTTTGCAGCCACACCTGCTGCTTTTCTTCTTTGCCCCCTAATCCTTCCTGGAATGTGCAGTTCTTCCATAGAGAAGGAAGCCCCACTAAGCAGCCTTGCCTCAGGGCAGAGAGAAGAGACAGAGAATTTGGGGTAAGCATCTGTATTGTTTCTTGTGACTTCTCTCCAGCCAGGAAAATGTGATTCTGGTAACTCCACGCTTGTTCCCTTTTTATTTTAACCACATTTTGTGGTAAAAGTAATGTGCTGATCATGACAAAGGAAACTTAGGGAAATGGAAAGAGAACATAATCCTCTTTATATTTACATGTGCCAGTCTAGTAATGCATTTTATATAGTTGAAGTCATTGGACTCTTTTTTTGTCATCTGCTTTTCCACACTTTTTTAAATGTAAATTGTTTCTGACCACTCTCCTCCACATAGGACACTCAGGCAAAGGTGCAGACAGGACCTAGCATAGTTCGTGAGGCCCCTGCCTGCCCTCATGCCCTAGTATATGGCCCCTGTGCTCCTCAGGCCAGGCTGCCTGGAGGCCTCTGAACACACCAGGCTCTTTCTCTGCTGTGTCCGTTCTCTCCCACTGTCGATGCTGATCCGTAGTGCCCACCTGGTAAACGTCCCTGTGATCTTGGGTGCCCTCGGCCTGCAGTGGCTCGAAGCAGGATTTCGGTTCCCCGGCCAGAGATGGAAGTCAGGTCAAGGCAGTGAGAGTGCTGAATCCGAACCACTAGACCACCAGGCACAGTGGCCAGTGACAAGGCCCTGGCCCATCAGCTTTGTGGAAATGAATTCCCACAAAGAGATGGAAAGTAGTGAAACAAGTAAAGTGTTTATTAGGAGGATAAAGGGTACATGTGGATAGACACACGGGTGGGGTCTGAGAGGGAGTCACGCCCTCGTGGTAGTTTGAATCACTTATATGGGGCATTTCTTCCAGGTTTCCTGTGGCCAATCATCTTGCCTTGCCTGGTTCTGAGTCCGCATTTGGTTTATCTCAGTGTCCTCCCATGTGTGCGCGCACATCTCTTAGCCAAGATGGATTCTAGTGAAGAGGCCTGTGGGTAGGTTGACATCACCTGCAATGGGGTGGCACCCCCTCCCTTTTTGACCTTCAAGGAGCCTTTCTGCCCATGTGTATTCGGGGAGGTCTCCTTGACTTCGAGAATGAGGAATATAGGGTCTCTTTATCTCTCATCTGGGCAGGGCTCAGCTTCTCTCTCATTCCTGCTATTTTGGAGTCTCTGTCTGCAGGGGATGAACTCCAGCTGCTCAGCCTGGGGCCCATCTGTCTCCTGCCTCACTTGGAGGCAGCCTAAGCATTACTTCCTTGTTGCAGCTGCTCCTGACCCTGATCTTACCACCCCAGCCCCTCCTACAGCCCAGGACAGTCCCTCCCTGCTGGTTCCAAACAGTGGTTATCGTTCTGTTTTGTAGATGTGCTCTGTGAGTTTCCTGTAGGTGGCACCTGCTCCTTCTATTTCAGTGTCCCCAATACCAGGCACAGCACATAGTCTGGGAGTGAGTAATGCATATGTGAGGTTCAGTATCCTTTATTTTTTGTCTGCACGGCATGTGGGATCCTAGTTCCTCGAGCGGGGATTGAACCTGCGCCCCCTGCAGTGGAAACGCAGAGTCTTAACTACTGGACTGCCAGGGAAGCCCTCAGTATCAGTATCCTTCTTTCACCCCGATTTCACTTCAAGCCATGCTTGTGTCGATTGGGAAAAAAAAATGCAAAATCTAACAGCTGAGAATTATGTTTTATTCGTTGAAATTTCTGAGGACTGAAGCCTGGAACGCAGCCTCTCAGATAGCTCTGAGGGACTGCTCTGAAGAGGCAAGGGAGGAGCCAGGATATATAGGAGTTTTTGCCGTAAAAACCAGGTAGTCAGAACGTCAGAAGATTACTGTCAGTTAAAGAAAAACCAGACGTCTCAAGTTAATGAATTTAGCACTTTTCTGTGTATAGGAATATGCAAGAGTCTGGACTCATTGAAATCAGTCCTTTGATATGCACCTTAGCTATCTAGGGCCAGTGTCTAGCTTCTCTCCATCCTGAATCCCCTCAGCGTGCACAGCTGGGGCGGCTGCAGTGGCTGCTGCCACAGCATCCTTTGTTTACTAATATAGCAGGCAACGTTTTCCACCCACACTTGTAAATACTTCTCTCTGGATTCTGAGTCTTGTTTAAATCTGACGAAGATTCTTTGCTTGACCAAACCTTAATCAGCCTCCTGAATCTCCTCCTAGGCCCATCTGTGCACTTATTTGTAAAATCCAGTTTTAGCAAGAGCCCTGCTGAGTCAGTTCAGTAAGAACCTCCCTCCTCAATACGTGATTGGATTCCTCATACAACACCAGCCCCCAGGTGGGGTCTGATCGCTCCAGCCTGCCTGCAGGAGTCCCCCTTACCTCCGATGTTTCCTGTTAGTCACTGTCCACCCACTGCCCCCTCACATCCTGTTTCTTGGCTATACATTCCCATTTACCCATGCTGTATTTGGAGTTGAGCCCAGTCTCTCTCCCCCACTGCAAAATGTCATTCCAGTGGTCCTTACACTGGTTTCTGCAGCCTCCCCTTAAATAAAGTCTGTTTACCGTGCTTTAACAAGTATCCTTGAATTTTTCTTTCTTTTTTTTTTTTTTTTTAACAAATCCTATCTCTCCCAGCGACTAGCTGTGTAATCTTGGGCAAGTGTACCTCTCCACCCTTGAGTTTCTTGACTTCAAATCCTTTGCCTTCCCCACCCTTCAGCCACCCACACTCTAAACCTTGTCACCTCCAGAATCTGCCTTGCCAGGAAATCTTTAACTTAACATCTCCCTCACTAACGGCAGCTTCCTTTAGTTCATACTCTCTCATGCCCTCATTACCATCACTCCCACCTACCTTCCACCCCATCAAGACCTCTGGCAGCTTGGATCTGCCATTTTTCCTGAATACTAGCAGTCCCTTACTGTCTTGACTTAATTCTTTATCCAGTCAGGACACATGGTCACTGCTTCAGGCCATCTCTTGCCAATACAGTCTCTCTCCACTCTGTTCTTCTGCCATCTCAGCCTGGAGGACCCCAGCCCTGCTTCCCTCTAGCAATTCCACCTCTGCTTTTATGCCCAACTGCCTAGAGAAATTCACCCAGGTGTGAGGACATCACGAATTCATGGGTGCTAATTTCAGCTGGGCCCTCAGAGAGCCCAAGAGAGCTGGATCAATAATTAGACACCATGTGGTCAAGTCCTGGCTCTGTGATTTCAGGCCCTAAAATGTTTGTCCCTTCATCTCCGTGGTGGTGGTGGTGGTGGTGGTGAGGCTTGGTTTCCTCACCACTAAGTGGGAATCCCACTTAGCCTCTCTGGAGGTTTTGAGAGGGTCAGAGCCTGGCACGTGGCACGCCCTCAGGAAATGTTAGTATTAGCAATTGAAATTGCTGTTGATGGCTGCCATTTACACATGAGCATAGGGAGCTTCCTCTGAAACTCCCCACGGCTGTTCCAAGCCTTCATTCTTCTCTGCCAGCCCCTCGCCCTGCACTTCCATAATCACTTACCACCCCACCCCGTCCTTAACGGAGGAGATGGAAACTACTGGAGCTGGCATTCTGTCTCATTCGCATTTACCTGCACCCTCGGTCCATTCTTACCTTCATTTTCAGGATTTACCCTTCCCCTGCCCGAGGCTAATCCCCCCAACCTCCAGATCCTAGCCTGACCATTTCCCGACATCGGCCTCCATCAGCAGCTCCCTCCCTCCCTCCCTCCCTCCTTCTAACCCTTGGAACATGCTCAAGTCTCTCCTAACACAAGAGCAAACACCTAAAGAGACTTCCCCTCCTGAGAAGATGGAGCCAATATACTTTTCCCTATTGCCTTCTTTCAGTACAATGGAAAACCCAGGACATAAATATAAAACAAACATAAGAAGACTGAAAGGTGGAGATGAGACTGCACCTCAGATGGGACTTGAACCCACAATGTCCCAAATGAAACTGCACACCTGGTCTCAGGACTTAATGAAGGTCGGGTTCTTTATATCTTGGCATAGAAGGAATTCAGCAAGAGGCAAAGTGATTGGTAAGAGGTAGATTTATTTAAGAGAGATACACATTCCATAGGTAGAATGTGGTCGGTCTTAGAAGGCGAGAGTGGCCCCGAAATATGCGATGGTTAGTTTTTATGGGCTGGGTAATTTCATAGGCTAATGAGTGGGAGGATTATTCCAACTATTTGGGGGAGGGGCAGGGATTTCCAGGAATTGGCCACCGCCCACTTTTTGGCCTTTTATGGTCAGCCTCAGAACTGTCAAGGTGCTGGTGGGTGTGTCGTTTAGATGCTAATGTATTACAGTGAGTGTATAATGAGCTCAAGGTCTACTGGAAGTCGAATCTTCTGCCATCTTGGGCCTAATCGGTTGGAACCAGTTTTTGTCTCCAGTTTTTCTCTCCAGCTGTGTCATTCTTTAAGGGTTGTGCCCTGCCCCCTTCCCTCCTGTTTCAGAGAGAAGGCAGACTGATCAGGGACCCTAGGACTTGACAAATGACATGGCAGTGAGTTCCCTGGGTTTGTTTTTTTGCCTCATATATCCCAAAATTGGAGCTGAAGAAGCCCGGAACCAGGAAACACCAACAGGCAAGGAGGAAAAAAGCTCCCACCAAAGCCTGCTCTCCTCACCTCTCCTGCTGGGGTGGTGTCAGCAGATGCCCAGTAGGGAGAGGGGCTTTCATCTCCACTGGGCCGTAACAACACCCCCACCCTCACTCCCTTAGGTGTCAGAGGAAACCACGTGGGGAGCCCTTCCTTCCACCCCTCCTGACAGGAAGCAGGTGCCCCCACCTGGGGGAGTCAGGGCTTTCACCACTGTAAGGGGTAAGAAGGCCACCACCCCATCCGCCATGTTGTCAGTGGGAGCCACGTGGGGGCAATAATGAGGCACTCCTACCCCTCTTGGGGTGGGGGAGGTGTACCAGTGGAAGCCCCTGGCGACCGGGGGGAGTTGGGACTCCCACCTCTGCTGGCAGTAATGAGGAGTCCACCCCACCCTGGGTGTCAAGAGAGACCTAGCAGGAGTCTGGGCTTCTGTACACGCCTGATAGAGACCAGGTGGTCCCCTCCCTCCCCCTGCCAAAGCCAGTTCAAACAGAAAGTTTAAATAAGTTCCAAAGTTTTGTAACATAATGCCCTAAACTTCCAGGTTTTTAAAATCGTGATAAAATGTACATAAAATTTACCATTTAACCATTTTTAAGTGTGCAGTTCAGTGACATTAAGTACAATCACATTTTTGTGCTACCATCATTACCATTCATCTCTAGAACTTTTTCATCTCATGAGACATTAAACATTAAAAAGTCCCTGTTATCAGCCTCTGATAACCACTATTTTAACTTTCTGTCTTTGAATTTGCCTCTGTATTCTAAGTACCTTTTATAAGTGGAATCACACAATATTTGTCCTTTTGTGTCTGGCTTATTTCACTTAGCATGATGTCTTCAAGGTTCATCCTTGTTGTACCATGTGTCAGAATTTCATTCCTTTTTAAGTCTGAATAATATTCCATTGTATGTATAGACCACATTTTCTTTATCCATTCGTCTGTTGATGGACATTTGAGTTGTTTCTACCTTTTGACTATTGTGAGTAGTGCTGCTATAAACATTGTTGTACAAAAATCTGTCTGAGTCCCTGCTTTCAATTCTTTTGGATATATACCCAGAAGTGGGATTGCTGTGTCATATGGAAATTCTATTTTTAATTTTTTTGAGGAACTGCCATACTGTTTTCCACAGCAGCTGCACCATATTACACTCCCACCAGCAGTGCACAACGGTTCCGGTTTCTCCATATTCTCTAAAACACTTGTTATTTTCCGGTATTTTGATAATAGCCATACTGATGGGTGTGAAGTGGCATCTCAGTGTGGGTTTGATTTGTATTTCCCTAATGATTAGTGAGGTTGAGCATCTTTTCATGTGCTTATTGGCCATTTGTATATCTTCTTTGGAAAAATGTCTATTTAGATACTTTGCCCATTTTTAGATCATGGTTAGGTTTTTGTCATTGTTAAATTTTAGGAATTCTCTATATATTTTGGATATTAATCCCTTATCATATATGTGAGTTGCAAATATTTTCTCCCATTCTGTGGGTTGCCTTTTTACTCTGTTGATAATGTCCTTTGATGAACAAAATTTTAAATTTTGATGAAATGCTATTTGTCATATTTAGGAAGTCACTGCCAAATCCAGTGTCATGAAGATTTCCCCTATGTTTCCTCTAAGAGTTTTATAGTATTAGCTTTTATGTTTAGGTCTGCGATCCATTTTGAGTTAATTTTTTAATATAGTGTAAAAAGTAAGGGTCCAGTTTCCTTCTTTTGCATGTGGATATCCAGTTTTCCAAACAGAATTTATTGAGAAGACTGTCCTTTCCTCCACTGAATGTTGTATTAGTTTTCTAGGACTGCCATAACAAAACACCACAGACTGGGTGGCTTAAGCAACAGAAATTTATTTCCTTACAATTCTGGAGGCTGGAAGTACAAGAACTTAGTTTCCTCTGAGGTCTCTCTTCTTGGCTTGCAGATGGCTGCCCTCTTACTATCTTTTAACAAGATCATTCCTCTGTACACATATGCCCCTCCCCCTGCCCCCACCATGTATCTTCCTCATTATAAAGACACCGATCATATTGGATTAAAGCCCCACCCTAAAGGCCTCATTTTAACTTAATCACCTCTTTAAAGACCTTCTCTCCAAATATGGTTACATTCTGAGGTACTGGGGTTGGGACTTCAACATATGCATTTGTCAATCCATAACAAAGGGTCTTGGCTCTCTTGTTGAAAATCATTTGTGAGAGTTTAATTCTAGGTTCTCTGTTCTATTCAGTTGATATGTGTGTCTGTCTTTATGCCATTACCATACTGTTTTGATTATTGTAGCTTTGTCTGTAGTAAGCTATGAATTCAGGAAGTGAGATTTCCAACTTTGTTCTTCTTTTTCAAAATTGTTTTGGTTATTCAGGGTTTCTTGAGATTCTGCATACATTTTAGGGTGAATTTTTCTATATCTGCAAAAAAACGTAATTTGGATTTTGAATCTGTAGGTCACTTTGGGTAGTATTGACATCTTAACAATTTTAACTCTTTCAAACCATGAACACAGGATATCCTTCCATTTATTGATATCTTCTTTAATTTCTTTTAGCAGCATTTATAGTTTTCCGTATATAAGCCTTTCACCTCTGTGGTTAAGTTTGTTCCTAAGTATTTTACTCTTTTTGATGCTATTGTAAATGCAATTGTGTTCTTAGTTTCCTTTTCAGGTTGTTCATTGTTAATGTATAGAAATGCAACTAATTTTAGGTTGTTGATTTTATATCCTGCAGCTTTGCTAAATTCATTTATTCTAACAGTTTTGTGTGTGTATGTGTGAGTTTTCTATATATAAGATCATGCCATCTGCGAACAGAGATAACTTTACTTCTTATTTTCAAATTTGGATGCCTTTTTTTTTTCTTACCTAATTGCTCTGTCTAGAACTTCCAGTACTAATGTTAAGTAGAAATGGCAAAAGTGGACATCTTTGTTTTGTTCCTAATCTTAGAGGAAAAGCTTTTTTTTTTTTTTTTCACCATTGAGTATGATGTTAACTGGGCTTTTCATATATGGCCTTTATTTTGTTGAGGTACTTTCCTTCTATTCCTAGTTTGTTGAGTGTTTTTATCATGAAAAAGTGATAAAGAGTGTTGAATTTTGTCAAAAGCTTTTTCTACACCAGTTGAGATGATCATGTGGGTTTTTCCTTCATTCTCTTAATGTGGTATATTATACTGATTGAGTTCCATATGTTGAACCATCGTTGCATTCCAGGAATAAATCTCACTTGGTCATAGTATATAATCCTTTTAATATACTGCTGAATTTGGTTTGCTAGTATTTTGTTGAGGATTTTTGGCATCAATATTCATAAGGGATATTAGTCTATAGTTTTCTTGTCTCTTCATCTGGCTTTGTTATAATGGGATAATGCTGGCCTCATAGATACAAGAGTTTAAGTAGGATTGGTGTTAATTCACCTTTAAATGTTTGGTAGAACTCACTAGTTAAGTCGTCCGATCCAGGGCTTTTCTTTGTCAAAGAGTTTTTCGATTACTGATTAAATCTCCTTTCCAGTTATAGGTCTGTTCAGATTTTCTATTACTAGAAAGCCATACACAGATCTGGGAGGAGAACATTCTGGGCAGATGGAAGAGTGGGTGCAAGGGCCAAGGTGGAAGCATGCTTGAGGAGAAGCAAAGAGATCCATGTGGTTGAAGCAGAGTGGTTGGGGTAGGGGAGGGATAGGAGATGGGGTCAGAAAGGTGGCGGGACCAGATGTGGTAAGGTCTTGTAAAGAATATAAACTCCATGGCAAGCCATGGGAAGCTTTCCATGACCCGGCCCCTTCCTCCTCCCCAGTCCCCTTCCTCCATGCTCCCCACCTTTGACCCTGCAGTCTGGCTGTCCTGTAATTACCTAGAACAGCTGCTCTGTCTGCCTGGCCAAGCCCTACTGTTCCTCACAGACAACCCTGGATGCCCATTCCTCTGAGAGGCTGTCCCTGACACCCCAGGCTACATGGGGTACTCCTCCTTGTGCTTTGATGGTGCCCCGCAGCTGGGTCCTGTAAGAGCTCTTATCTTCATGAATGGGAACTTTCTCTCTAGGCTGGTCATTTTTGTGTTCCCAGCCTCTGGCTAATAACAGACACTGATATGTTTGAATGAATGACCATCTGGAGCCACTGGCCTCTCCTGAGCAGAGAGGCTGATGCCCCAGCCTGTTCCTCTTTTGCTCTGAGCATCAGCTCAGTTGGAATCCTTTCTATGTCCCAAACATCTATGCCTGGCTCTTGGTTCATGCTGTGCGTAGCAGGGCAGGAATGGCCACAGTGAACTGGGACAGTTTTTTTTGTCAAACAAATTTAAGAGGAGGAACTGAAGCTATACATTACCACAGACGTTTCCTCCTTGCTATGTACTTCTTCCAAGTTCTGTGTTCTCATCAGCACGTGATCTTGTTCTGACTAAATGAATCAGCTGAGATGAGATTATTCATTTATTTGTGTAGCAATGAAGACTCAATGCAGCCAAAAATAAATAAATAAATTTATTAAAAATAAATAAATATAAAAACTGAAATCTTAAAGAAAAAAAAAAAGTTCATACCTTTTGAGCCAGGAACATCATTTCTAGATATGATCCTAAAGAACTAATCAGACATATTTGTACAAGAATATTCAATGCTGTACTAACATTCATCTTGAAAAGTGGGAGACAGCCCAAGTGCCTAACAGTAAGTGCCTGGTTATTAAATTATGGTACACCCATGTGACGAACTGTATGTGATCATTAAAAATTATTTTGGAGAACTGAAATGATATAGGGAAGTGCGATGCAATGCTAAGTGAAGAGAATGGTAAACAATCTGATCTCAATTTCACCCACCCCTCCAAAAAAAAATCAGAAGGAAACACGTCACAGCATTATAAGTGGTTATTACTGAGTTGTGTTATTATTGGTGAAGTTTTGAGTTTATTTTTGTTGTATTTCTTTAAATTTTCAATAGTTACTATGTATTTCCTTTTTTAAATGACTTCAATATTTACTATGAATTATTTCAAACATTCAAAAATACAGGAACCAATGAGCAGATATACATTAGGTTTCTACCTTATACAAAAAAAAATTAATTCCAGATTGATTATGGTATATAAGTGTGAAAAGCAAAATGGGGAAACTTTAATAAGAGAATACAGAAGTCCCTTTAGGATCTCAAGGTAGCAAAGACTCTCTTTAGCAAGAGCAAGACATGTTTTATTTAAATATTTCTGTATTACCAACCAGCTCCAAACTTGATGGCTTGAAGCAACAACCGTTTTTCATTGTTGATGATTCTGCAGGTTGGCCATTAAGGCTGGGCTTAGCTGGACTATGGCCAACTGCCAGGTTAGCTGAGAACTGGCCATTGGCCAGGCCACAGGGTGCCTGGGCCACATGATCTCATCATCCAGTAAGTAGGCTAGCTGGAGTTCATTTCCATGGCAGCTGGCAGAATTCCAAGGGAGAGCAACCCCTAAGATCTCTGTACTCAGAACTGCCACAGCATTACTTCCACTGCTTTCCCTTGGCCAAAGCAAGTATTGAGATTCAAGAAGGGTAGAGATAGAGTACATCTCCTAACAGGAGGGCCTGCAAAGACACGTAGCACAGAGGCATGAATCATTGGAACAAAAATAGTGCAGCCATTTATGCAACCTACCACAAGAAATAAAATGCACAAATCATAAAGGAAAAGGCTGATACATTAGAATACATTAAAACAAAAAACTTCTGTATAAAAAATGATACCAGAGCTTCCCTGGTGGCGCAGTGGTTAAGAATCTGCCTGCCAATTCAGGGGACACGGGTTCGAGCCCTGGTCTGGGAAGATCCCACATGCTGTGGAGCAACTAAGCCTGTGTGCCACAACTACTGAAGCCCGCACACCTGGAGCCCATGCTCCGCAACAAGAGAAGCCACCACAATGAGAAAAGCCTGCGCACTGCAACTAAGAGTAGCTCCCACTCGCTGCAACTAGAGAAAGCTTACACGCAGCAATGAATACCCAACGCAGCAATAAATAAATAAACAAATAATACCTTGAACATGTATTACTTTTGTAATCGCAGAGTAGTAAAGGCAAAATCAATAGGTCATGATGCTGCACCAGACCACATTATTTTTTTTAAAGCACTGAAGAAGAACATCTAGTATGTAAACATCTGAACTTTCAAATTGGGGAAAGCATTCTATCAATAATTTCATTGTCCTTGGATGCTTTCTTCTCAAACAGACATATTACAAGATTAAGTTAAATCATAAAGCCCGCCTCCTGCATTTGAAAAGGAATTCCTCCCACAGCTACTGTTATTCCAGGACATATCTATTGTATATAATAAGGTGTGCCCAGTTGAAATTGTGTTTCTTCACCTTAATTCTCCTTCAGAAAGATCCTCAAACCAATCACCAGAATCTTGGGAGGAAGTCCTTTTTTTAGAGAAGCAAAAAAATTGAGGGAATTGATAATTTCTGGCTTCAGGAATGAGTGAGAAGGAGCTGAGACCAAGAACAGACTGAGGGGGGTGACAATTTTTTTTTTTTTTTTTCTGAATCTGTACTCAAGAGTGCTACCTCATCCTTGTGTATGACTCGGGATATGCCCAAAACACAGACCTCCTGCCATGGCCCCCTGCAAGGTCACGTATGAATAGTTTGGGGTCAGGCCATGTAATGAGTTATCCTAGAGGCTTGTGCCCTGAACAGTATGAACAGAGGGGGCTGAGGTTTCTTAAGGATATTAATACAAACACACCTCTGTGGGCAGCAAGAAGCTGTGTCAAAATGATTAGAAGAAAAGCCAAGCAGCCCTGGGTCCTATCTGGCTTATACCCACAGAAGAAGAGAGAGAAAAAGAATAACAGAGAGAGAGTAGAGGAGAGCCACAGAATCTTCCAGTTGGCCTCTGTTTCACCTGCCCTCCTTTATTTGCCCACCGCACCAGCCGATGTCCTGGAAAGAGCCAGGTTTAGGCTCAGAGATCTTTATGTAAAGAACACGTGGGATAGTGAGTCACCTCTGACTCTGAAGGGCCAACAAAGGTGACCGCTGAGCATTGATGTGGTTTCCTTACCCAGCCATGCACAGCATCTCCCTGCCAAAGTGGAGTGTAACACAAATCACACCTCCTTGCTACCTGCTGGCCCTGCTCTCCAGGGGGGTGGGCAGGATGGTGCCTCATTGGTATATGTCAGGGCCCTGTTTGCAGGGATGCCTCAGTGCTGCTTGGTGATAAATCTGGCAGCATCGTGGCCTTGGACAGCTGGTCCAGGGCAGAGAGGCCAGAAAGTGCTGTGTGGCAGGCCTGCAAAACAGGAGAGCCTGGTTACTAAACTAGAAACAGAGAGCTGCTGCCAGCCTTTAGGTGGGGGCGGGGGTAGGGGTGGGGACTGCCGGGGCACAGGCCACACATCCTACTCTTATGGGGCCAGGAAGTTGGGACTCTGGGCTGCCCCGGGGCAGAGCCAACAGAGAAAGGAAACTGTGTTCATTCCTCAGTGAATGTGTTCTGAAGCATAAAGCATGGTGTGCTGGAGGACTGCCCACAAGTCGGTATTATTAGTACCGGGTTGTGGATAGTCTTTGTACCAAGCTACAAAGCTGATGCTCATGGATGTTGGGGAAATTAGAACTCCTGCCAATGCAGAGAGTCCTCTCCACCTAGGTAGAAAGGAAAGAAAACAGTTTTATTATTGAATAAGCATTAAACCAGATCACAATGTGTGTCACAGGCAACACACTGATGAGATTACAAAGGCAGAAGAAAAGTTTCCCATTTTTGTACTGCCTAGCTGTTACAACCCATTATGAAAACGTGCCCAAGACTAATGGCAGCGTGTTTTCCAATAGGAGGACCTGGCAGCACCATTTGCTGTGCATTCTTTCATACTTCACCCAAGTTCACCTGCTAACTGGGGGAGCCAGTGTGCTAGCTAATTGCCTTTATCTGAATTGCCTTTGTCTCTATGACAAGCAGACAAGTACAGCTTAGAACAGGTGCCAGGCTAAACTCCAAGGTGACAGGGAAATAGGGGCAATTTTTATATTTCAAAGAGATCTCAAAAACATTAAATACTTAAAAAACATTGCTGGGTTTAAAGCTGCAAGGGACTTTACTTAGCCCTTACAAATACTTAACTACCTATCAAAGGGACAGAGTAAGGATCCACAAAGACTAGGTTTCTCACGTACAAAAGGGAGGGGGAAAGTTTCTTTGCTCTTTGGCCACGAGGAAAGCTGAGTTTTAAAATTTGCCCTTATGTGGGTGATGACAAGGCACGAAGACCTGGGGCAAGGCTTGGGTCTCCTTTCCTGAATTCTGTGGGAGATTCAACAGCCATTTTCCAAAAGGAAGCGATTAGGGAGTTGGTGGTGACCAACGGATGACACAAAGGGAATTTTTTCCAGGCCTGGGAGATGGGAATTGCTTTCCTGGTAGAGTGGTGGATGCCTCTGGTTCAGTAAGAGGTGATGTTTTTTCAAGGAACCTGCCAGATACAGCTTGCTCTCATCTCTGTGAACAATGTCTGAAGTTCTCTATGGGGTCCAGAGCCGCTGAGATGCCCTGAGATGCGCAGTGGGACTCAGCACACAGGAAGTCCTGGCCTGGTGCGAAACCAACTCTTGTCACAGGTCCAGCCTTGAAAGGGCCACTCCTTGTGCCCTTGGGGTGGTGGTCTTTTTCTGTGGCCTCAGAGTACCCTCGGTTGGGCCCCCTTTTGACACCTAAGCCATCCCACCTCTGTGTGCAGTGCAGTCATTTCCAGCAATAGAAGATTGCAGATGTTTCCAAAGTTGCTTCTGCAAACCACAGACGTTGCCCACAGCACCCCATTCCCCACCTCAAATCAAGAGTGTCACGGAGATGGTGTGGCCTGAGCAGCAGGACTCATTCTGCCTGGAAAGCCAGGGGAGCCCCCAGGGTGAATGTGGAAATCACTCTGTTGCATCTCAGAATCCCCCTCCCCAAGAGAAATGATGCAGACTTGGCAACACAGGGACTCAAAGAAAGATTCCAAGAGGAGACGGTGACTCTGTGACTCTAGGAAAAAGAAGGTGTGCAGAGAGCAGCAGAAAACCATCATCACGGCCTCGGTGTTTTTCCTTGTGAATTTTGTACCATTCCAAGGCCCAGTTCAAATGCCCCCTCTTTTATGAAGCCTTCCTGCTCTCTCCCATCCCCAGCTGCCTGTGCTCTTGCCCGCCTCCCACCATTTCAACTGAGTAACTAAATGACTGTGATACTTCACATTTTTTTTTACTTCAAAAGCAAGAAATGGTCATTATAGAACATCTAGAAAAGCACAAAGAAGAAAATTAGAATAAAACACAATCCCCCCACCTTGATGGACCTTTTTCTATGCTTTCTTCTGTCCATTTTGTATATACTTTAAAAAAAATAAGAACCAGACTGACTGTACTGCTTTGTAAGCCACTTTGTCCCTTTGACCTTATGTACATTTTCCTGTGTTCTTCTAGAACATCATTTTTAAAATTTATTTTATTGAAGTATAGTTGATTTATAATGTGTTAATTTCTACTGTACAGCAAAGTAATTCAGTTATACATATATATACATTCTTTTTCATATTCTTTTCCATTATGGTTTATCACACGATATTGAATATAGCTCCCTGTACTATACAATAGGAACTTGTTGTTTATCCCTCCTATATGTACTAGTTTGCATCTGCTAATCCCAAACTCCCAGTCCTTCCCTCCCCCTACTCCCCTCCCCCTTGGCAGCCACAAGTCTGTTCTCTATATCTGTGAGTCTATATTTGTTGCATAGATATGTTCATTTGTCCCATATTTTAGATTCCACACATAAGTGATATCATATGGTATTTTTCTTTCTCTTTCTGACTTACTTGACTTAGTATGATCATCTCTGGGTCCATCCATGTTGCTGCAAATGGCATTATTTCATTCTTTTTTATGGCTGAGTAATATTCCATTGTAGATATGTACCACATTTTCTTTATCCATTCATCTATTGATGGACATTTGGGTAGTTTCCAGGTCTTGGCTATTGTAAATAGTGCTGCAGTGAACATTGGGGTTCATGTATCTTTTCGAGTTTTAGTTTTGTCCAGATATATGCCAAGAAGTGGGATTGCAGGATCATCCAGAAACACTACTTAGTTTTTTGAGGAACCTCCATACTGTTTTCCACAGTGCCTGCACCAATTTACATTCCCACCAACACTGTAGGAGGGTTCCGTTTCTCTACCCCCTCCCCAGCATTTGTTACTTGTAGACTTGTTAATGATGGCCATTCTGACTGGTGTGAGGTGGTACCGTATTGTAGTTTTGATTTGCATTTCTCTAATAATTAGCAATGTAGAGCATCTTTTCATGTGCTTGTTGGCCATCTATATGTATTCTTCGGAGAAATGTCTATTTAGGTCTTCTGCCCATTTTTCGATTGGGTTGTTTGTTTTTTTGTTATTGAGTTGTATGAGCTGTTTGTATCTTTTGGAAATTAAGACCTTGTTGGTCGCATCATTTGCAAATATTTTCTCCCATTCCATAGTTTGTCTTTTCACTTTATTTATGGTTTCCTTTGCTGTACAAAAGCTTGTAAGTTTGACTAGGTCCCATTTGTTTATTTTTGCTTTTATTTCTATTGCCTTTGGAGACTGACCTAGGAAAATATTGGTATGATTTATGTCAGAGAATGTTTTGCCTATGTTCTTTTCTAAGAGTTTTATGGCGTCACGTCTTATATTTAAGTCTTTAAGCCAGTTTGAGTTTGTTTTTGTGTATGGTGTGAGGGTGTATAGAACATCACCTTGATGCTTATGGACCATGGTTTATTTGAGGCTGTAGAGAACAATGATTAAAACTGTGAGCTGTGGAGTTAGACCACCTGTGTTGAAATCCTGGCTTGGTGACCTGCAGCAAATCAACTTCTCTAAGCCTCAGCTTCCACATCTATATAATGGGGACATCCCTCAGTGGGTTCTGTGAATAGTAAAAATATGTAAAGCACTTAACACAGTGTCTGGCACATATAAGCACTTTACAAACATGAACTACTGTTCTTGATTTCTTCATAATCCTGTAGAGTTGAGTGTTTAATAAGAGTCAGGGTTGCTCTTCTAAGCTTCACTGCAGTGACAATCTATGATTTTTCCTTAGGATAACTGGAATTTCTGGGTTATAGTATTTGCACACTTTAAGGTTTTTGTGTATGCCTAATGGCTTTCCATCGATATGGAACCAGTTTAAGAATCACCAGTGTAGGTATATGTGACAGTGCATGCTAACACAGGACAATGGATGGCACAGATCAGAGAAAAATTAAAACTTGTATAACCATACCCCTCCACTTTCAGACAGTTTAATAAATCAGCTGCCTGTTGTTCTTCCCTTGTTAAATCACAGGTCATGCATGTGACAGGCTTTCTGCATCTTCTCTACTAAAGAGGAAGCACTGAGAGGCTGAACTGTCTGCCATTTTTTCAACCTATTCTGCCCAGAGTAGATAGTCAATAAATGAGGGGGGAATTGAATTGACTAAATATTTTTAATGTTTTTAAAAGAAACAAACTTGAGCCCTTTAAAGTAAAAGCAAGTCTTTGTTGGAAGTCTAAATTTGAGGAGTTAGTTAAGAATTTCTCTTCTGTCCATTTCACATTGGCCTTTCTACCACTAGACCTTCAGCCCTGCATGGGCTGGTCCCCAGCACAAATCCAGTGGGTCCCAAAGCACTGTCCACTTCGCCTTGAATCTAGCCTTATGCTGTCAGGTGTAGGGGAGATCCTCCCTTTGAACTGGAAAAATGATCACGTAAAGATCACACAGAGGTGATTACAACCAGTCATATCTACCTTGGTCAAGCTGTGTGGCAAGAAAGCCGAGTTCTCCATCCCACCAAGAAGAACCCAGTAAACAGATCTCAGTTGTTGATACGAGTAGAACTGGGCCTATCGAGAAGAAACAACAGTTCCAACATAAAACAGAAGATTCCCAGAGATCTAGACTTTGATGTGATTTGGGTTTCTCAAGGCCTTATGGCTTCACCAGTATTCACAAGAGCCAAGAAATAGGAGTGGGGAGTTTTTCTCTTGCTTTGTAGAACACTTTGCAGTTACAAAGCAAATTCTCATTAGAGTCTCACCACAACTCTTCAGCATAGGTAAGGCAGGGCCAGTGTCTCCATTATGCAGCGGAAACGAGGCCAGTAAGCTAAAGTGACATGTCCAGAGGCCACACGACTCAGCACGATAGAGCTGAAACCTGAACTCCAGTCTTCTGGCTCCCAGTTGCCCCCTCCAATATAGATGTGGGGTCTCTGCTTAGGCCAGGGGACTCCAGTCTGGACACCTCTGGACACTTCGTGGGGTTGGCAGTAAGTGACTGTCAGAGTTTAATTTCATTTTGTAAATACACAATATTGATGTTAATTCATCCTTGCATCTTGTGATGGTTTTGAAACATGCTTATGAATTCTTTGACACACCTCACATTAAGGGGTAGAGTCTGTGTCCTCTCGTGTTGAACTTGGACAGGCCCTATGGCTGCCTTAATGAATAGAATGTGGTAGGAGTGGTGCTGTGTGACTTCTAAAGTCAGATTAGAAAAAGTCATGCAGCTTCTGCCGGTGTCTCTTTAAGACACTTACTCCAGGGTTCCAGCTGTAAGAATTCTGGCTACTCTGAAGCCACTTTGCGGGGAGACCACGTAGAGACACTAGATGGATAGATCTATACATGGATACATGAACAGGTTGATCTCCATCTGTTCGATTCTTCTCACAGGCTGTAGTCATATGAGTGAAGAACCCTTCACGATAACTGTCACCCCAGCCACTGTCTTTCTGCAACTGCATGACAAAGTGAAAACCGCCTTGCTGAGCCCCATCAACTGCAGGCTGGCTTTGCCTTAAGCCACTGTTTGGGGTGGTTTGTTACACAGCTATAGCTAATCAGAACAAGTCCTATTATTTGTTTAATAATAGTTCATTTTACAGAAAAAATCGTATAGTATCCTGTAATCTGGGACTCCCTCTTCCATGCTTCTGATTTGAGCTCCCTGTCCATATTCTAGGCAAAATTATTCCCTTGGTGGCAGTGACCCCAAGATTAGAAATTATTTCTGGCCCAGAAACATAAATGGTTCACATGAATGATAGGTGTTATTTCTATTATTAATGAAACCATAGTAAACAAATTAAGGCCTTCGAATTCTTCGTGTTTACATCCTCTCCTGCCCCAGATGAGGAAACTGAGGCTACGACTTGCCCCAGGTTGCTCAGTTGTCAACAAGGGAGATAGGACCAGAACCCAGGTGTCCAGGCAACCAGATTGATGTCCTCATTACTCCATTTCATCACTTCTTGCCCTGAACTGGAAATGGACTGTGCCATCTTTTGGACCCAAAGCAAGAACCAGCCTGAGGAAGAGGAAGACTCTAGGCCAACTCAACAGGTCATATCAGAGTCAAGAGAAAACCGGTTAATGTCCTGCTCATTCACCTACTAGTATTTCAAGTAGTATTTGACTCTAGGTCAAATCAGGACCCCATTCAAGCTACTACATTTGTGTAAACAGCTATTAAAAACAAACAGAACCAAACCAACATAAAGCTAAAACGAACAGGGATCTTTTTTCATTGAAAGTGTGATGAAATCAATGAGAGCTGTCTGTGCTTTGTGTATTAATTACATGAGCAGGCTGGGAAAGATGTAGGAATTGAAACAGATCTGAAATTCTCCCTCCCCCACAAATCAAATAACCTCCAAAGTTTTGTGTTTTTTTTTAAAAAACAGGCAGAAGTACTCCGGCAGCTCTCAAACCAATAAAGGAGCAAATGTCACAACACACAGTACTTTGCAAAGTGCTGTCAAAAGCAGAACTAGAAAAGTCTTGACATCATTGAGTCCCTTCCCCAAAAAACAGTGTTAATGGGAACCAGGTGGGGAGCAGGAGGACTGGAAGCTGAGTGGACAGATTCTGGAAAGTATGTTGCTTAGATCCCCAATTCTAAAGAAGTGGATGGGGAAGGACAGTTTCCAGAGTAGAAATTCTTTCTACCAGCATATCAAAGATCAAAAACAAACTCATGGGTGTAAAGAAGAAAACAGCATTGCTTACAATCTCTTCCCTCACTGATAACACTGATTAATATGAACAGATATGTTTTACATCATCAAAATCATGTAATACATACAATTTTATATCCTCACTGAGTAGTCTACCATAAAAATTATCCACATCATTAAAAATGGCCCACATACCTCACTTTTGAGAACTATATAGTATTTGTTGACTGTACCATGATTTACTTATTTCCTTATTGCTGGATATTTCCCAGATTTTCAATATTATAAATAATACATCATTAAAGCACATTGTGTCCTATTTATGTTTTCCAGAGATATGCTTCTCTCTTAGCCTTCCCTTATAAGCACCAAGAAATAACTGGAGCAGAATTTGATAAAGAGAGAGACCGTTCATGTTGTTACAAAAGTAGAGGTTAAGGAGCTGGTAAAATGCAATATTTTATATTATATTATATCATATCATTAGAATATAATTTTACCCAAAAGCTTAGGAAGGTTGTGGATATTTGAACTATTTAATTATTTACCAAATTATCTACAATGAATATAACTTTATAACCAAGAAAGTAAACTTCATTTAAAAGAAAATTTTATTTTCAAATAATAGTTAACTTAAGTTCAAGATGACAACCAGCCACATTTATCAACTCTCTTTATTGAAAACTTCTGGAAATAGCAATAAAGACTTACAGGGATGAATAAATTCAAAACAGTACTGTGTATAGGGAAGAGGACAGCAGACCAAAATGATGATGAATTTTGTAAAGATAGCAAGTGGATGGAATACTGTTTGTAAAATCTGAATTTTGGAGGCCAATGCTTAGAGCACTTTGGGGGCAGCTGTAGAAGCGGAAGTTAGTGATCAGGGCAGCATGGGTCTTTCTCGTCAGAGCCTCCCGAAGTTGGCAAGTACACAGACCAGGGTGGGCATAAAAGGAGGTGATTGATGGAAAGTCTCTACCTAAACTGCTTTGGGAACTACCCTCCCCACCCCACTGACCACCAACACTGTGGGTAAGAAGTGGTAGCTTATACTACAAAGGTGAAGCTGGATAGATCATTTTTTCTTAATAAATAAATGAAAGCTGACAGGAAGGGGCTAAGGCTCACAGCATGGGGCTGCCATCCCCGAGTAGGGTGGGGAGGGGTGGAGCCTGCTTGCCTTCTCCCCACTCTCCCAGCTGAATGTGAACCACCACCACCACCACCACCCCACCCCACCCCCGCCAAGACCCCCTTCCACACCCAGAGCACTCACAATCAGCCTTCTTATTCAGAGAAAAGGAAATGCTTCCCAGTTACCTCAAGTAAACACCCAGCTTGGTGTATATAAATAGGGATGGGCAGTCAAAAGTCCCCATTCACACCCAACAGTAAAAGGGAAGGACCAAATTAATTAAAAGATAGTTAATTAACTAAATTAAAAGATAGTTAATTAGAACAGATGAGCCTGGAGGAGGTGGAGCTAAGTAAGGAGAACAAAATGAAAACCCTAAACTTGACTTATCATCGTGGAAAATCAAGAGTATACATCCATAAAACAACAACAATCTTCTGAAAAGGAGCAGTTGGAAACTAAGAAAGAGTTTGTGTTAAATCCCTTGTGAACTGTATTTACTTTTTAATAATTAAGATAAATATAATACATGGAATAAAAACCAAAATTCAAATAGTAGAAAGACTACACTAAAAAGTCTAGAGGATCTTGCAGAATAGAGAGTAAAATGGTAAGTGGATAATTTGAGGAAAAAATGCATAAAAGGTCAATTCAGATGGGCCAATATTTATGTAACAGGAGTTTTAGGAAAGAAGAGTGAAAAGGGAGAGGAGGAAATAAAGAAATAATTGAAGAAAATCTCCCAGTGTGGAAGAAAGACGAAGGTTTTAATTTGAAAGAGCCCAAGTACCCAGCACAATGAATAAAGAATAATCCGTAGAAATAATCTCATGGCATTTCAGAGTACTGATCATAAGAAAAGATGCTAAATGCACTTAGACAGAAGAAGCACATAACCAACAAAAGAATAAGAAGATTAACATCATTCTTCTCATCTGCAACACCAATGCTTGAAGACAATGGAGCAATTACCTTCAAAGATTAAAGAAATAATTTTGTACCTAGAATTTGATATTTTACCAAATTATTGATCCAGTGTGGAGGAGAAATAAGGACTCGTTCAGGCATGCAGGAACTCAGACTCCCATACATCTTCTGGAAATAACATTACTTGATGATATACTACCCAAGAAAGAGAAAGATATGAGAACTAAAAACCATTAAACCAGCCTAGAAATGCAATTAAAAGAAACTCCAGTACAGATGTGCACTTGGCCTAGCCAAAAGTCAGTACATTTTGGAGCATTTAATAAATGATATAATTAAAAAGCTGGAAGGTATCTGTATTATAAAGAAGGCATATGTTTCCTATTGTCAATCAACTAAAAATTCCAGGAACAGTAAGTTGTGAAAAAAAAAATATAAATATATATATAGAGATAGAAAGATAAATAAATAAATAATCTCATGGCCCACATATAAAACCAACCGAAAAGTATCATGATCTTGTGTAGTTGATGAGGTCCAAGAAAAGAAGACCCACTTGACCTTGGAACATTCCCCTCTGCAGATCTCAACATAATACCTGCTTCTGTTGGGAATAATATTTACATTATCTTCGTACTTTAAATACTGTTGGTTCATTGGCTTTCAGTTATCAAAATTAACTTACTGACAAAACATGGAGGACAACTTTACTAAACAGAATTCTTGTGCTATAAACCTTGACAATGTTAAAGAGGTGATATATCTGAGAGAGGGTAGGGAATAGAAGAGGGAGAAGAGGGAAGTAAAGGAGTGTTACTTTCCTGTCTTACACAGTGGAGAATCAAGAGTCACTAGCTACAGTTAATGGGTCAATAAATAGAGATTGAACGTGATGTAAAATCATAAGGTTGACCATCAGAAGAAATAAAAATACACAACTGTAAATGATTTGGAGGTGGGAGAAGGGGGTCAATAAGTGAATAAGTTACCAGTCAAAACAAAAAGTCTATAAATAGTGCTTCAAGCTGATAAATGAAGACATAGATGTGGTAGTTTATTTAGCAATGTCAATCAAGACAAATACCGTAAGAAATAGAAAGAATCAAAAGAAGATACCTATTAGAAGAAAAACTAGGAAAGGAGTGAGAAAGAAGACTTACTTTTTGCCTTCATATTTTTAAAATTCTTTTCCATTATGTTTTACTACAGGATATCAAATATAGTTTCCTGTGCTATACAGTAGGACCTTGTTGTTTATCCATTCTGTATATAATAGTAGTTTGCATCTGCTAGCCCCAAACTGCCAATCCAGCTCTTCCCCTCCCCTCTTGGCAACCACAGGTCTGTTTTCTATGTCTGAGTCTGTTTCTGTTTTGTAGGTAAGTTCATTTGTGTCATATTTTAGATTCCATGTATAAGTGATATATATCATGTGGTATTTGTCTTTCTCATTCTGACTTCACTTAGTTTGATAATCTCTGGGTCCATCCATGTTGCTGCAAATGGCGTTATTTCATTCTTTTTTATGGCTGAGTAGTATTCCATTGTGTATATATACCACATCTTTATCCACTTATCTATCGATGGACATTTAGCTTGTTTTCATGTATTGACTATTGTAAATAATGCTGCTGTGAACATTGGAGTGCATGTATCTTTTCAAGTTATAGTTTTGTCCGGATGTATGCCCAGAGGTGGGATTGCAGAATCATCCAGAAACTCTAGTTTAGTTTGTTTGTTTGTTTGTTTTGCGATACGCGGGCCTCACTGCTGTGGCCTCTCCCGTCGTGGAGCACAGGCTCCGGATGCGCAGGCCCATCGGCCATGGCTCACGGGCCCAGATGCTCTGCGGCATGCGGGATCCTCCCGGACCGGGGCACGAACCCGCGTCCCCCGCATTAGCAGGCGGACTCTCAACCACTGTGCCACCAGGGAAGCCCCTATTTTTAGTTTTTTGAGGAACCCCCATACTGTTTTCCATAGTGGCTGCACCAATTTACATTCCCACCAACAGTGTAGGAGTGTTCCCTTTTTTCTACCCCCTCTCCAGCATTTGTTATTTGTAGACTTGTTAATGATGGCCATTCTGACTGGTGTGAGGTGGTACCTCATTGTAGTTTTGATTTGCATTTCTGTAATAATTAGCGACGTTGAGCATCTTTTTATGTGCCTGTTCATCATATGTATGAAGAAGACTTACTTTATGTGGTTTTCTATACTGTTTGAACTTTTATTTCCAGGTACCTATATTTTACTAATTAAAAAGCAAAATTTTAAAAATATTGAAAGATTTTATAGTAATAGATATCTCAGGTCAAAAAGATTGTGTGGGTGATTTTTCTTCCTCTGTTTTCCAATTATACAGTAATGTGGTTTTTGTTATTTCTGTAATGGAAAAATTCATAAAGAAAAGAGAAATGGTTAATACATTATTTTTATCACATGGTGGTTATAAGTTGTAGGAAATGGGGATGCCTAAGCAGAGCAATTTTTTTTTGTTCGTTTTCTTTTCCTCAAAATGTTTTCAGCTTTTGTTTTTTTTTAAATTTTTTAACATCGTTATTGGAGTATAATTGCTTTACAATGGTGTGTTAGTTTCTGCTTTATAACAAAGTGAATCCATTATACGTATGTCCCCATATCTCTTCCCTCTTGCGTCTCTCTCCCTTCCACCCTCCCTATCCCACCCCTCTAGGTGGTCACAAAGCACCGAGCTGATCTCCCTGTGCTATGCGGCTGCTTCCCACTAGCTATCTACCTTACGTTTGTTAGTGTATATATGTCCATGCCTCTCTCTCACTTTGTCCCAGCTTACCCTTCCCCCTCCCCATATCCTCAAGTCCATTCTCCAGTAGGTCTGCATCTTTATTCCCGTCTTGCCCCTAGTTTCTTCATGACTTTTTTTTTTTTTTTTAGATTCCATATATATGTGTTAGCATATGGTACTTGTTTTTCTCTTTCTGACTTACTTCACTCTGTATGACAGACTCTAGGTCCATCCACCTCACTACAAATAACTCAATTTCGTTTCTTTTTATGGCTGAGTAATATTCCATTGTATATATATGCCACATCTTCTTTATCCATTCATCTGTCGATGGACACTTAGGTTGCTTCCATGTCCTGGCTATTGTAAATAGAGCTGCAATGAACATTTTGGTACATGACTCTTTTTGAATTACAGTTTTCTCAGGGTATATGCCCAGTAGTGGGATTGCTGGGTCATATGGTAGTTCTATTTTTAGGTTTTTAAGGCACCTGCATACTGTTCTCCATAGTGGCTGTATCAATTTATATTCCCACCAACAGTGCAAGAGGGTTCCCTTTTCTCCACACCCGCTCTAGCATTTATTGTTTGTAGGTTTTTTGATGGTGGCCATTCTGACCGGTGTGAGATGATATCTCATTGTAGTTTTGATTTTAAGCAGAGCAATTTATCTGGACTATTTATGGGATGATCCTACAATAACCATGAAGGCCAGGCTAGCAGTATGACCTTGGGCAAGTCACTTAACCTCTCTGGACTTTGGTTTCCACCTCTGATTCATAGAGGAGTTAGCTTCAGAAGTTGTCAGGCTCTGTTCAACTCCCATAGCTTATGCGTCTCTGAGTTTCTAGCAACTGTGAGCATTGCCATTGAGATCATGTGACCCAGGCAGTCTTGACTACAAAAAATGGCTGGGTTCTATTTTCTGTGCTTGTTGAGGGGCTGAAGAAGTCTTCTACTTGAAATCTGAAGCAGTCAGGTGTTGCAAACCTCATGTTTCTCTAACAGATTTTCAGTTGTTCATTCCAACAGAAAGTAAAGTCCACGTAGATTAATCTCGGGGTTCACATAGAAAAACCAAAGCCAAAGGTCTCACACACTGAGGGCCAACGATGTGCCCCGTGCCCTGCCCAAGCCCTCAGAGAAACCTATAACCATGTGGGCTGTGGTCTGCAAGAGAGGAGTAAGTCATCTCTGTTTTGCAAGAAAAGCAGGAAGTGTGTTGAAAGACATAACCACAGCAAAAATTGTCACATCAAGCTGAGAGGTATCCTCTAAACATGGGCAAATATTGCACCGCCAGGAACCCAGATAGAACGACATCCTGTTGCCTGCTGGATTAAACATCATCTCTCCATGTCGTGGCCAGGATGATATGGACATTTTATCCAAAATGAAGTTCTACGGGTAGTACGTTATTAACAACAACAACAAAACAGAAACCTTGTGGTGAGATCATGTAACAAACGGCAAGTCATTTGCTTTCTGTGATGATAGTGTCTGAAATTGTGAAGTCAAGTTTAGAACAGTTGAGGGACAGTAACTAAGGAATATCCACAAGTCGTTAGTAGAGAGTCTACAGTCTTTTTTTTTTTGAGGTAGAGTTGATTTACAATGCTGTGCCAGTGTCTGCTGTACAGCACAGTGACTCAGTTACACACATACAGACATTCTTTTTTTATTAATCTTCTTTTCCACTATGGTTTATCACAGGATATTGAATACAGTTCCCTGTACTATACAGTAGGACCTTGTTGTTTATCCATCTTATATATAATAGTTTGCATCTGCTAACCCCAAACTCCCAGTCCTTCCCTCCCCCCACTCCCCTCCCCCTTGGCAACCATGAAGCCCAGGAGAGAAGTCGAGGGCATGGGCAGGCCCCAAACTCCCTGTGACACCCAAAAGCGCTCCCACCCCTGCCCTCACAGGTGGGTGTCCTCTCAGGAAATCCCCTTCTTTTGAGGGGCCTGAGGTACTCAGAAGTCTTTGCTGCAAGTCCGGGGTATTCAGTCCTGTTCTAGGTGAGGTCTGAGCAATGTTTTAATTGTGGTTCCATTCTCTAGATGAGAAAACTAAACCCTAAATGCTTCATCATCTGTCCTCAGGTCCCTTGGCCCTAATGAATCAAAGAAGAAAAGATGCATCAGAAACTGTTGCTTTCAGCCTCTTGATTAGTGAGACAGAAACAAACCATCAATACACAGTGCTATCTGGCTTCCTCTGTGTGGAAAGTGCAGATGGAGATCGTGAAGGTCTTGTTCGCTAAGGCCACAAGCTCAGGGTGAGTCAGCCGTATAATATAACAATAGAAAAGATATGAGGCTGGGATGTTTAATGGGCACAGAGCACCAGACACACAGGCCCTCGCTGAGGTTCCATGTGTATGAAGCCTCCCTTGGAGATCACAGTTCAGTCAGCCAGAGTGCACAGTGGTTCTGGGACATGTAGGAAAGGAGAATGGGGCCAGGACATAACTAGCATGGAGGGGATAGGATTAGCCTTAGGTCTTGGGGGAGGAAGTCCTTCCCAGAAGGCAGAAATGGTTCTTGAAGGGGATGGCCAGGGTGACAGCTTGCCTGGCATTATAACTCCTGAAAATAAGAGTCCAAAATCACTTTACAGGCCTTAACTGATCTACAATATGCATGAGCCAGTTGTGGGGAAGCTCAGAGGTGCAAACATCCTACTAACCCCAAGAGTGGGTGTCTGCCAGACACACTGGCCATAAACCAACTGCTCAGCAATAGTGAGGGTCTCCATTCTGGCCTAGATGGTCCTCAGGTTACGACCAGGAAGCATCAGGAGGACAGAGTGGGTGATTGTGGTCCTTAGCACCAAGCACCAGAGGTTCCAGCAGCAGCACAGGGCTTCAGCAAGGAAGGTAAAAGTGGTCCTGTAAAGCAACTACTGACCATTGCTGGTGGATAAGTTAATCAGAAACTTAAACCAGCTTGCACCAAAAAAGGTCATTGGGGGCTATATAACCAAACCACACAGAGTGCACATTTGGATACAGCTGGACCCAGGGACAACTGGATTTAGAGATTCAACTATTGTCAGGACTTCCTGCCTCTCCACCTACATCTTAATCAGCTCAGGCTGCTGTAACAAAATACCATAGACTAGGTGGCTTAAATAGCAGGCATTTATTTTTCATAGCCCTGGAGGCTGGGAAGTCCAAGATCAAGGCACTGGCATGTTTAGTTTCCACTTCCTGGTTTGTAGACAGCCACTGTCTCTCTGTATCCTCACGTGGTCTCTTCCTTGTATGAGTACATGTGGGGGGAGAGAGTATGAACTCTGGTGCCTCTTCCTTTTCCGATAAGTGCACTAATCCCATCATGGGGGGCTCACCCTCATGACCTCATCCAAACCTAATTACCTCCCAATCCCCACCTCCTAATATCAC
Organism: Monodon monoceros; assembly: GCF_005190385.1. Lineage (NCBI taxonomy): Eukaryota > Metazoa > Chordata > Mammalia > Artiodactyla > Monodontidae > Monodon > Monodon monoceros. The sequence goes on along the minus strand of NW_021703780.1, from coordinate 61,621,559 downwards.
CACCTTGGGAATTAGGACTTTAACATATAACAACGTATGTCTCTGATTCTCTCTGCATATTGGATTTATCCTCACAATTCAGCTGTCTCCACAAGGCCAAAGACATGCCTGCAGGCAGCTTTAAGAGAGTGTCTTTGCGGAACTTCCCTGGCAGTCCAGTGGATTTGTGAGGACCATTGCCTCACATGTGCAGTCCATTGCCTTCCAATGCAGGGGGTGCGGGTTTGATCCCTGGTCGGGGAGCTAAGATCCCACATGACTCACAGCCAAAAAACCAAATCATAAAACAGAAGCAATATTGTAACAAAATTCAATAAAGACTTAAAAAAAAATGGCCACATCAAAAAAAAAAAAAAATCTTAGAAAAAAAAAAAGTGTTTTCGCCAACTCTGTATTGAAAAAAATCTCTAGGAAGTGTCTTGATTGGCTTTGCAAGCCCCTTGTCCATTCCTAGCCAGTCACGTTGGCCAAAAGGATGAGGCTGTAGTGATTGGCCCAGGAAGGTCACATGCTCATTCCCACAGCCACACGATGGCTGGAGTGGGGAAGAAGCAACTTGCCCCCAACGTGGGGAGTGCTGTTGTAGGCATTCCAAACAACAAATGCCTGTTGCAGAGGAAGCTGGAAGTGGAAAGAGATGAAGTGGGGACTGTGCTGAGCTATAGCTAATGAACCCATTGGTGAGTCCACATGAGACTCCTGGCAGTACCTAGAAATAATTCAGGGGACTTACTTTGCAGGGGGCTGAAAACCATGGAATAACATCTTGTGAGCCAAAGAAATGCTGATTATTACTATTATCATGGAGGCTGGGGTGCCCTAGTACTATGACGTCTGCAGTTGATACACAGCACTGACAGCGTGCTCTAAATGTGGTTCATTCCTTTTTTTTTTTTTTTTGCAGTACGCGGGCCTCTCACTGTTGTGGCCTCTCCCATTGCGGAGCACAGGCTCCGGATGCGCAGGCTCAGCGGCCATGGCTCACGGGCCCAGCCGCTCCGCGGCATGTGGGATCTTCCCGGACCGGGGCGTGAACCCGTGTCCCCTGCCTCGGCAGGCGGACTCTCAACCACTGCGCCACCAGGGAAGCCCGGTTCATTCCTTTTTAATCTGTACCCTAGAGGAGGCCAGTTGCGCTAATCTGGGCAACTCCAAGGGTGGTAACTAGGGCTTAATCAGAAGGCCACACGGCAGAGGAGCTCTCACAAGTGCTTCAGCTATCTTTATAGCTGATCAGTACTAGAGGTTTTGTTAATTAGCATAATGAATGGAGAGAAAGGTGTTCAGTGGTGAAGCATGGAGGAACTCCACAAACATATATGAACAGGGTATTCGAATCTAGTGAATCTTTCCTCCTTCCCTGTTAGGAATGTTGCCCCCAGTCCAGCTGCTGATTCCGGAGAAGGTGGGCCAACCTGAGTCTGACTAGATGGTTTGCCAATCCCACTACTAGAGTATTATCACATTTGCCCCAAGTGAAACTTCCTTTCACGTGTGATCTTGTTGGAGCACCCTAAAGGACAGAGAGTTTGGACTTTATCAAGCTCACAGGAGGTGGTGTGACTTGTGCGTATTTGCTAATCATTGTCTCTTTGGGGGGAGAATTTAGTCTGAGACTTCCTTTAATGGTAACCTAGAGTGAGGCCATAAGAAGGAGCCAGCCCTTGAATCTTATAACTAATGGCGGCTGTTGGTATTAACCAAACAGAACCTCATGGTTGTATGTGACCAAATTGGGAAGTAGGAGCTCCCCTTCCAAGTCTAGGGACTCATCAGTTTTCCTCAGAAAGACCTGTCATCCATCAGGTCTCAGGATCCCAGCTGAGCTGGAGTCTGGGCAGGAATCCAACCCCCAAAGAGGCAGAGGAAGGGTGTTGGGTACAAGGCAGGGCTCATTCATAATGAGACTGGGGATTGAGCAGCCTTCCATGAGGGAGACAGGAGAAGACCCAAGAAATGAGGCAAAGATCTGGTACCCAGAACTGGAGTAGGCCTGGAGCCAGAGCGCACAAGGGGCCTCCATGGATGTGAGCCTTAGGATCTGGGCTGTAGCCTCCTTAGAGATCTGGCAGAAGTGAGCTGAAGGTAATGTTGGCTGTAGAAAGAACGAGGCTACAGAGACTGGAAACCAGGCCAAGCCTGACAGCTGTCCATCCATCCCAGCAGCACCCTGGAATTACCACAGGGAAATGCAACAAGGTTAGAACTCGTGATGCCTCACTCTGTGTCAGCAACTCTGAGTCATCACCCCTACTTTTCGCTGATCAGCACTTTCAAGGTAATTGCAAAGACTATGGAGAAAACGTCTTTGTAGCTGCTGGCATGAAAATTTCTTGGAGGAGAAATGGTCTTTGAAAGGTCCAATTTTCAAGGGTAGAAAGGGCCCTTCCAGCCTGGACTTGGAGCTTCTCCCCAGTTTTCTGTAGAAGGAAGGAGATTTTCTGGAACATGAAGGGGGAAGGAGAAGTGGGGCTGGGTGCTGTAGGCAGGAGGCCAGGGGAGAAGAGCGATGCCACCATAGCCCAGAGGAAGAGTTCAAGGGACTTGTTGGATACATGCATGTGAGTTTAACTTTCCCTGGTCCACTGCCCCCAGCTCAAATCTTTAGTCAATTCTCCACTGCCCACTAATGCACCTTCTACTCCCCAGTGTTAGAACTGACCTAAGCCACTTTAGTCCTGTATAACCATTCAGGTCCTTTTGGTTAGTAACAGCAGCTGCCATGAGCTAAGGGAGTTGACAATCACCTACTCCCCTATAACCTCACTCAGTGTCACCAAAAGCATAAGTTTCAGAATGAATTTGGCCCTGAATACAGACATTTGTTAGCAAGAAGGCAGTACTTTGAAGTGCAATCGTTTGGGACCACAAAGAGATGGTGAGGATGAAAACAGAGACCTCAGGCAAAGAGGAACAGATCTTAGTGGGCACTACTATAAATGGATTTCCTGTATATTTATTTATAAACACCTATTACTTCATTCAGAAACTCACTGGAGGCAAGGACTACTTGTTTGCTTTTAAAATCCCTGTGTGACCTTACTCCCTAACCAGCAGAGGAGAAATATGACAAAACATGAACGACATAAAAATGTGCCTTGTGCACTGAGAAACATGAACAATTTTTGTTCTGCTATAAACACTGCAGCTGAAAATCTAGGCTGTTGTCCCTCTCAAACCAAGCATTGTCCCCCAAGGTGTCCACCAGGAAGATCTATAAGGAGATTCCCTTCTGAGGGCAGAAAGGGAAGTGTGGGAGGGGCCTGTCCAATGCAGGTGCAGGGAGAAAGTCCAGTCCAGCAGGCAGGACTGGGTGTCTGGAATCTGGTACAAAAACACGGTACGAAAACAGACCTAAACCAGGTGAGCATCCAGCACTGGGGTCCAGCCAGCCAGGCACCAAGACGGGTAGAACTCGGAACACAACAAAGAGGACCCCAAGAGCAGTGGTCCTCACAAATCCAGGAAGATGGGCAGCAGTTAGGACGGCACCTGGACCACAGTGGATTATAAGGCTCTAGCCACTGGAGTGAAATTTTGGAAGTGGAGGGAACTGCAGCCCTAAGCAGGAACTGAGAATGACAGGAGTAATAAGAGCGGGTTCCAGAGGGACTGAGCCACTGTCAGGTAGAGGCTGAGTGCAGAGAGGGAGAGAAAATCCCAGCGTAAATGAACAAGGACAGATTCAGAGGCAACTTTGAGAGGCTGTTTCTGATAGTTGCAAAACAGTGAACGTATCTCAATTCCTCTTTTTGGCTAGTTAAGGAATCAGTGGAGAGATTCTTTGGAAGCGTGATCTGTGGGCATCTTACCAGGAGGTAATAACGATGGACTTTCACGTTTATGCAGCTCTTTGGAGTTTGTGAAAAGTAAACTAACTAATTTAAATGTCAGAACTAAAGGGCCAGGGCACAATTCAACCTTCACCGTGGCCCAGCACCTCCTCCTGGAATTCCTAAGACTATGACCCACCTGGTTTCCTTAGAACACTTATGGCTGAGCACCATATGTAATGGGCACATTGTCAGGCACTTTCCTAATTGTCTCCACATTGTACCTTCATATGGGGACAGCAAAGAGGACTGGAGGCCTCTGAGCTACCACGTTCCTATGTTGGTCCTCCTTTTACTTGTCCCAGAGCTTCCTGTGATGGTCTCAGAGTCCAGTCTCCAGCAACCCTTTGTACAGCTCTTTTTAGCAGCTGCTGTCTTGACTCTTACCAGGTGCATCCTCTGGTTAATGGTTTTTGCTGCAGTGGGTATGCAGACAAAACCTCCTGCTGGCTCTGTGAGATGGGCAGAGCAGATGTTAGTAATGGTACTAATTACTTCTAAGGTGGTAGCCAGCCTTCATGATGGCCCCCAGTGGCTTGTACCTTCTGGTGTTCACATCCCTGATTAGGGTTGACTTGGATAACAAGTGAGATAGTGCAGAAATAACAGTGCTTGACTTCAGAGGTTAAGATATAAAGATCATAAAAGATACTGTGGCTTCTGTCTTGCTCTCCTCGATCGCTCATTCTAGGGGAGGCCAGCTACCATGTCAGGAGGACACTCAAGCAGCCCCATGGAGAGACTCATGTGGCAAGGAACCGAGGCCTCCTGCCGGCAGCCATATGAACAAAGCTGTCTTGGATGTAGGTCCTCCAGCCCCAGTCAAGCCTTCGGATGACTGCAGCTCCAGTGGACATCTTGACCTCTTCCCATGAAAGACCATGAGCCAAAACCACCCAGGTGAGTTGTTCTCAAATATCCGACCCACAGACACTGTGTGAGATAATAAATACTTATTGTTTAAGCCACTAGGTTTTGAAGGAATTTTTAAAAGAGTGATAGATAATTAATACACCCATTATACAAGTGAGAACCTGAGCCTCAGACACATACAGTGACTAGCCCAAAATTGCACAGCTAGAGTTGTAGCAGAACTGGGAAGACAGCCCTCATCTTGTGACTGCTGATCCGCACCACACGGGTTCTCTTTGCAGTCCCATGATTCATCAGTTCTCTAATTTGGGTTCAGAAGAGGCAGAGATGAGGTTGCAGCCATGGTGCAGCGACTATCCAGGCACCCGTGGCCACACTCAGGGCCTAGACTCACAGGGGTCCTTGACCAGGAATCCAGGGTAGGGAGGGGGGCTAAGACCCTTTGCTCCCACTCGTGTGTGGCTCTCATGAGGAAGAGACACAAGCCAGAAACAGGGACTTCTTCCCACCCGGGCAGACCCACACCTGTGCAGGCTCACACACATGTTCTGGCCTCAAGCCAAACTCAAAACAAACTACAGCTGACCCATAATGCTGTAGTTCTGCGGGGGTGTGGTGGGGAAGATTTGTGGTGTTAGGGCTTGCACTTAAGATCCCTGCCTGCGACTCAGGGTCTGGCCTTGCCTCCCAGCTTCCCCGCCTCTGATTCATGTGTCCACTTTAGAGAAGTCACCCCACTGAGGGGTGCTTTCAGTTTCCATGTGACGCATCAGCCATGTGATCACGGTCCCGACTCTGCAAGGAGGGCCTGTGGGCAACGTGAGCTGTCTGTAGTGACAGAGGGTGATGGACACAGGGTCAGCAGGTGATCAGTCTAGCTGGCTCTATTTGCTCATCCTTCCGGCTGAGTTGGACTTATTCCAGCAAGAGCTACGATGGCCCCCTGGGTGGGACTGGAATTGGACAAGTCTAGAGGATAGTTGAAGACAAAAGGGTGAGAAGGGCTCTGTAGTCACTGCTTGTCTCCAGGGTCTCTATCCAGGCTGTCAGTGCCAGGGAGGAAGCAGCCAGATAGAGCCCTAAAGCAGGGCTGGGCTTCCTAGCAGAGAGCAGAAAAATGCTCACGGGGTTGGCAGAGGATGCAAGAGGGAGTGGCCCCTGGGCTGTGCAGGAGACCTGTGGAAGCAAACAGTGAGAGACCTGAGGTGGTGACATTTCTTGATAAAGGACCTTAAAGACCCACAGGACATAGTCTTGTGCCTATGTCCTCTTGTGGCATTCAAGGACCTCCATAATAGGAGAGATTTTTAAAAAAGGGTATAGGACACCTGCATTCTAATCTAAACTCAAGATCCCATCACTTGGATCACCTTGGAAAAGTTGTTGGCCCTTGTGGGCCTCAGTTTCTTCATGAGTGGTCAAGTGAATGGTTTTCTAACTGGGTTCCTTGCAGACCAAGGGTTCTGCAGACCACCCTTAGAGTTTGCCATTAGGAGGGAGCCTCTAAACTTATACTGTCCAATAGAAATATGAAGTAAGCCACACGTGCAATTTTAAATTGTTTAGTAAACATATTTTTAAAAATCTAAAAAGAAATAGGTAAAATTAATTTCAAGAGTGTCTTTAATCTATCTAGAATATCATTTCAACATTAATCAATTTATTACATTTATTAATAAGATATTTTACATTCTCTCTTTTGTACTAAATCTTCAATATCTAGTGTGTAATTTGTACTTAAGCACATCTCAGTTGGGACCTGCCGCATTTCCAGTGCTCAATAGCTAGAGTTGTGTACCTGACCTGTGAAGAGGGAGGAGGAATCAGGCCTTAAGAGAAGACTTCCCCCTGGTGGAGAAAATAGGGAAATACATGGAAGACCAAAAGATTGGAATGAGCAAAATGTCTTTGGATTGTGAACTATCACATCCATTTCCTTGATTCAGTAATCATGTATAATATCAGCATTATATGTATAGTGAGGGTGTTTGGAGGGAGCACATACAAATCAGAGAAGCAGGTCAAGGCCAGACTCCTGAGGAATTTGGGAGTGAGAATTGATGGCAGAGTCCTTTGCTTCCGGGAAGAAAGTGAGTGTAGACTATACTTTCAAGGAATTTTACTGTGAAAGGGAGGGACCTATAAGGGATGGAGCATAGACTTGAAGATGTTTTAGATGGGGAAAAAGTATTTGGACAAAATACAGGGTGCAGAACAATTGTCATGATCAGACCAAAGGAACCAGAGGCATTCAAGAGTCAGACCTGCAGAGCTGCTTAAGAATACAGACCTTGGAGCCAGCTTCACTGCTTCCTGACTGTGTGACTTCGGGCAAATTACTTACCTCCTTGTGCCTCTGTTCTCGCATCAATACAATAGTACCTGCCTCTTGTGTGTGCACTGTGTTGAGTTGTGTTTGTTATGAGGATTGATTCTTTTTTTCAAAATAACATATTCAAATGCTAATAATAGACATAAGAAAGTAGCTGTATTGTATTAGCTATAATGATTAGAGGGATTCCTTTAGAGGGGAAGCATTTTCTGTGAGTGCTGAAACAGCAGTCTGCCTTTTCCCCAGTGAGTTGAAGTTCACATGCTATTACATGGCAAGTCTGAGAATTCTCTCCTCGGAAGTGACAATATTGTTTCAACAGGGGGCAGTGGCCAACAACATATTTCTCTAGCATCTTCAAACTGAAACTGCCAAGGCCAGCTTCCTGACCTAGTGGGGACATTCTGGAACATGGAGGTCCAGCCCCTTGTTTTACCTCCTTCCCAGGGAAATATGGAACTTACCAGGATTCACAGTTCTATTCTTTTAACTTTGATGCTGATGAATTCAATGATCTCCTACTTTTTTTTTTTTTCAAAATAATGGCTACCATCTGTTGAGCCACTACTAAGTGGCAGTCAGTGACCAATATTCCGTCTAATCCATTCAATTCTGCAAGGTGAGATTGGTTTACATAAATGACATTATGCCATAAATATCATTCAGAATACTTTTTTATTCAATATGATGTTTTTGTTTTTATTAATTAATTAATTTATTTTTGCTGTGTTGCGTCTTCGTTTCTGTGCGAGGGCTTTCTCTAGTTGTGGCAAGCGGGGGCCACATCACGGTACGCGGGCCTCTCACCGTCTCGGCCCCTCCCGTTGAGGAGCACAGACTCCAGACGCACAGGCTCATTAGTTGTGGCTCACGGGCCCGGTTGCTCCGCGGCATGCGGGATCCTCCCAGACCAGGGCTCGAACCCGTGTCCCCTGCATTAGCAGGCAGACTCCCAACCACTGCGCCACCAGGGAAGCCCCAATATGATGTTTTTGAGCTACAACTGTGCAGCTGTAGTAAATGTATTTCTGATTACTGCTTTGTCTTACTGTGTGTGAATGTTCTGGCATTTATGTATCCATTTCCTAGTGACAGACACTTAGATTGTCCCCGATCTTTGCCGTCAAAAACAATGTTGGAGTGAGCATCTTTCCATCTGTCTCCTTATGGCCTATGCAGAGTTTCTCTGGATGAGGAGCCCAAGAGTGGAACTGCTAGATCAGAGGTATTTTCAGCCTTACCTTCTTCCAGGTTGTCCCTCAAATGCTATACCAGTCCATACTCCCACCAGCCTTGCCTCCAGGGTTCTCACTTCCCTCATTCTCATCAGCCCTTGGTATTATGACTCTCTAATATTTGCCAAATACATGGGCAAAAAATGATGTCTGGCAGCTTTAATTTGCATATGCTATTGAAATCTCCTCATATTCCTAGAGCCATTCCAGACTTGAATTCAAAGGGCTGTGCAAAGGGCAGTTTCCATCCAAGAACAGGTAAAAATTTCTGACAGATGTGTAGCTTTTCACCAGGTGACTTCGTGTATCTATTGCTCCCACCAGCCCTGGGAAGTACTCACAGCAGATGAGACTCAGATGGCTTAGTGACTGACCCGTGGGGTCATCCAGCCAGTTATTACTAGAACTAGGATGAGAATCAAGGTGTCCTGACCCCTCACCACAGCTCTTCCTACTCGACTGTGTTGTACCCGGAGCCCATCAGTAAGAGATGGCCTTTCCGCCAAAGCGCAGGGTTCAGATGTTTGTGAGAGAGCTGGGGATTTTGTTTGTTTTTGTTTTGTATATTTAATCAGCTTCATTGAAGTGTCATTCACATACAATAAAATGCACCCATGTTAAATGGGTGTTTCCACGAGTATACACCAGTGTAACCACAACCAATCAAGATATGAAACATTCCTGATACCCCCAAAAGTTCCCTTGTAACCCGCCTTTCCAGGTAATCACCCACCTTCCCAGATAATCACCCACCTTCCCAGATAATCACCCACCCTGGCAACTACTTATTTTCTTTCTGTTGGTGTAAATTAGATTTGTCTTCCGCAGATTTTCCAAAGTTTTGTTCAGAATATGTACTCTTTTGTGTTACTCAGCATAACATTTGTGAGGTTCATCTATTTTGTTGCATGGATTAGTAGTTTGTTCCTTTTTATTGCTGACTAGCATTTCATTGTATGACTATATCACAATTTACTGGTCCCTTCACTAGTTGGTTGACAGTTGGTTGTTTCCAGTTTGGGGGTATAATGAATAAAGCTGCTAAGAACCTTTAAATCCAAGTCTTTATGTGAAGAACAGGGCCAGGAGCAGGTGGAGGCAATCTAAGATGCAAAATTTAAGGAGGCACTCACTCTAAGGTTCAGGAAGTGCTAACTCTGCACTTCCATGGACCCGAGAGTGAGAGTGCCTCCTTAAATATCACACCCTTGGCTCCTTGCCTGCCTTACCCCGTCCTGGATCCGGTGAACATATATTTTTGTTGTAGAGGAGAGTGTTAACTGTAAACTAAGAGCTCAAGAGCAGAGCCAGAGTCTGAGTTTCTCAAAGTGTGACCTGAAGACCCCTCTTGCAGCCTAATCAACTGCTGAGCTCGTTAGATGTGCTGACCCCCGCCCCACCCCCTTACCTACTGTATCAGAATTTGCATGTTTAATACAACATTAGTGATACTTACCTACACTAAATTTGTAAAACCACTGCCATGGGCAGTGGGTAATTGTTGAAGCTTTTTGAGCTAGAAATAGCAGGATTATAGCTTTTTTGTTTAACTTTGAAATAATTATAGATTAGCAAGAAATTATAAAAATAGTATAGAGAAATCCCACCTGATTCACTCATTTTCCTCCAGTGGTTACATCTTCCATAACTATAGTACAGTATCAAAAACGGGAGTTAGACACTGGTACAATGTGTGTGTACAGTCCTGTTCCATTTTATCACATATGTAGATTCCTGTAACCACCACCCCAATCAAGATACAGAACGATTCTGTCATCACAAAGATGTCCCTCCTGCTACCCTTTTATAGTCACACCTGCCCCCACCATTCCTAACCCCTGGCAACCACTGATCTGCTTTCTATCTCTATGATTTTGTCATTTCAAGAATGTTATGTAAGTGGAATTGCTCAGCATGTGACCTTTTGAGATTGCATTTTTTAAACTAATCATAAAACCCCTGAGATCTATGCAGATCATTGCATATACCAAAAGCTTGCTCCTTTTTATTACTAAGTAGTATCCCATGGTATGGAATTTAGCCATTCACCCATTATGGGACATTTTGGTTGTTTCCAGTTTGGGGCTATGAAGAATTAATCTTCTGTAAACAATCATGTATTGGTTTTTGTGAGAACATAAGTTTTCATTTCCCAGGGTAAATGCCCAAGAGTGTGATTGCTGGATCATATGGTGTGTGTTCAGTTTTTTAAGAGACTGTCATACTCTTTTCCAGAGTGGCTGTGCCATTTCACATTTCCTACAGCAGTGTATGAGAGATCATTTCTCTACATCCTTGCCGGATTTTGGCATGGCCCCTGGTTTTTATTTTAGCTTTTCTAATAGGTATGTGGTAATATCTCATCATAGTCTTAATTTGTATTTCCCTCATGGCTAATGATGTTGAATATCTTTTCATGTGCCTATTTACAATCTGTATATTCTCTTCAGTGAAATGTCTCTCCAAGTTCTTTACCCATTTTTAACTGAATTGTTTGGTTTTTTTACTGCTGACTTTTGAGGATTCTGTATATATTCTAGACATGGGTACTTTGCCTGATATGCAGCTTGCAAATGCTATCTCTCAGTCTGTAGCTTATCTTAACAGGATCATTTGCAGAGCAAAGCTTTTTCATTTTGATGAAGTCTAATATATCTCTCTCTTTTGTTTATGCCTTTGGTGTTATGTCTAAGAACTTGACACTAAGCTTTAGGTCCCCAAGATTTTCTCCTATGTTTTCTTCTAAAAGTTTTTATAATTTTATATGTACATTTATATCCGTGATGCATTTTGAGTTAATTTTTATATAAAATCCAAAATTTAAGTTGAGGTTCTTTTTATTTACTTAGTTATTTTTTGGCCTATGAATATCCAATTGCTCCAGCACCATTTGTTGAAAAGTCAGCTATCCTTCCTCCAGTGAATTGCTTTTGCACCTTTGTCAAAAATCAGATGGCCTTACTGGTGTGGGGCTATTTCTGGGCTTTCCATTCCCTTCCATTAATCTTGGTGTCCACCCCTCTGCCCATACTACGGTCTTAATTACTATAGCTGCGTAATAAGTCCTGAAATAGAACAGAGGGATTACTCCCATTCCTTTCTTCTTTTTCAAAATGTTTTATTTATTCTAAATCCTTTGTTTTTATATAAATTTTAGAATAAGCCTGTCTCTGCCTACAAAAAATCTTGGAGGATTTTGCTAAAAATTTCATTATAACCATATATCATTTGAGGGAGAATTGACATTTTTACTATGATGAATCTTCCAACCCATGAATATCTCTCCGTTTATTTAGATCTTTTTTATTTCATCAGCATTTTATAATTTTCAGAGTACATGTTTTGTACATTTTGATGATTTATGCGCAGGTATTTCTTTTTGGAGAGAGAGATTGTAAATAATATTGTACTTTAAATTTTGCTTTCCATGTGTTTATTGCTAATATATAGAAATACAATTGATTTTTATATGTTGATCTTATATCTTGCAACTTTGCTAAACTCACTTATTATCCTAGGAATTGTTTCAGTTTTGTTTTGTTTTTGGATATTTGGCATTTTCTGGGTAGACCATTATGCTATCTGCAAACAGGGACAGTTTTATTTATCCCTTTCCAACCTGTATGCCTTTTATTTCCTTTTGCTTACTGTGCTGCCCGAGGCTTCCGGTACTATATTGAACAAGAGCGGTTAATATAGACACCCTTGCCTTGCTCCCAATCTTATGGGAAAACATTCTCTTTCAACATTAGTATTTTGTCAGCTGGTGTGTTTTTTTGTTTTTTGCGGTACGCGGGCCTCTCACTGTTGTGGCCTCTCCCGTTGCGGAGCACAGGCTCCGGATGCACAGGCTCAGTGGCCATGGCTTACGGGCCCAGCCGCTCCGCGGCATGTGAGATCTTCCCAGACCGGGGCACAAACCCGTGTCCCCTGCATCGGCAGGCGGACTCTCAACCACTGCGCCACCAGGGAAGACCAACTGGTGGTTTTTAATAAGTATTTTTTATCAAATTGAGGAAGTTCCCCCCCCATCCTTAGTTTTTTCTGAGAGTTTTATCATAAAGAGTTGCTGAATTTTTTTTAAATAAATTTATTTATTTATTTATTTTTGACCGCATGTGGGCTTTCTCTAGTTGCGGCGAGCGGGGGCTACTCTTCATTGCGGTGCGCGGGCTTCTCATTGCAGTGGCTTCTCTTGTTGCGGAGCACGGGCTCTAGGCACGTGGGCTTTGGTAGTTGTGGCACGCGGGCTCAGTAGTTGTGCCTTACGGGCTCTAGAGTGCAGGCTCAGTAGTTGTGGCGCACGGACTTAGTTGCTCTACGGCACGTGGGATCTTCCCAGACCAGGGATTGAATCTGTGTCCCCTGCATTGGCAGGCAGCTTCTTAACCACTGCCCCACCAGCGAAGTCCCAATAGTTGTTGAATTTTGTCAAATGATTTTTCTGTATCAGTTGATATGATCATGTGGTTTTTCTTCTTTAGCCTTTTAATACAGTGGATTTCACTGATTAAGTATTGAACCAGCCTTGCATCTCTGGAATAAACCCCATATTCTATTTGCTAATATTTATTAAAGAGTTTTTTCATTTGTATTTGTGAAGGATATTCGTCTGTAGTTATTATATGTACTTTTTGGTACCATCTTTATCTGGTTTTGGTACCAGGGTAATTAATACTGGTCTCACAAAGTGAGGTGTGAAGTATTCTCTCTTCTTCTATTTTCTGGAAAGGGTTATGTAGAATGGGTGTTAATTCTTCTTTAAACATTTAAAAGAATCATCCAGTCAAATTATCTGGGCCTGGAAATTTCTTTCTCAGGAGTTTTAAATTATGACTTCAGTTTCCTTGAAGGGCTTATTGGGTGAGCCCTTTCATATTGGGTGAGTTTATTTATTTAGTTATTTCATATTGGGTGAGTTGTGGTAACCTGTGTTTTTTGAGGAATTAGTCTACTTCATCTAAGTTATATAGATGTTCATACTATTTGATTATTATCTTTTTTAAAAATATTTTTATTTATTTATTTGGCTGCGCCAGGTCTAGTTGTGGCATGCAGGATCTTTTAGTTGCAGCATGTGGGATCTTTTAGTTGCGACATGCGGGATCTAGTTCCCTGACCAGAGATTGAGCCTGGGCCCCCTGCATTGGGAGTGCGGGGTCTTAACCACTGGACGGCCAGGGAAGTCCTTGGTTATTATCTTTGATGTCTGCAGAATCTGTAGCAATATCCACTGTTTCCTTCCTGATATTAGTAATTTGTGTCTTTCTCTTTTCTCGTTAGTCTTTCTTTTTTTTTTTTTTTTTTTTTTTTTTTTGCTGTACGCGGGCCTCTCACTGTTGTGGCCTCTCCCGTTACGGAGCACAGGCTCCGGACGCGCAGGCCCAGTGGCCATGGCCCACGGGCCCAGCTGCTCCGCGGCATGTGGGATCCTCCCAGACCGGGGCACGAACCCGTGTCCCCTGCATCGGCAGGCGGACTCTCAACCACCGCGCCACCAGGGAAGCCCTCGTTAGTCTTTCTAGAGGCATATCACTTTTATTGATCTTTTCAAAGAACAAACTTTTTTTGTTTCATTTCTCTTGGGTTTATGTTTGCAATTTTATCAATTCTTCTCTTTATTTTTTCTTTCCTTCTACTTACTTTGAGTTTATTTTGCTTCTTTTTCTAGGTTCTTAAGATAGGTGCTTAGATTATTTATGTGGGACATTTTCTCTTTTCTAATGTAAGCATTTAGTGCTAAAAATTTCCCTCTCAGTGCTGCTTTAACTGTGTCCCACAAAGTTTGATGTTGTATTTTCACTTTTATGCCATTCAATGTGTTTTTTTTAATTCCCCTTGTGTCTTGTTTGATCCTTGGATTATTGAAAAGTGTGCTGTTTATTTTCCAGTAACTCACTTGTTGAAGATTTTTGGGTACAGTAAGTTGGTTTACTATTTTTATTATATTCTTTTCAGGTGTTGATTTCATAGTGAGGGTGGGTTAGAAGGAGACCCATCTTTATCATTGAAGGAGTCCAGAATTTTGCCAGCCAACTTGTGTTGACATGGAAATCTATACATACACACACAGGAACACACAACCACACACACGCATGTACACACACACACACCCATGGCATACTTATACCCACACCTAACCAGCAGAGCTCAAATTCTCATTTTCAAAAAACAAGGCTAATGGCAGAGACCATGGTAAGAAAAAACAGGAAAAGGAAGCTGATTAGGAAGGGAAAAAAAAGTACCAAATCAGCATTGCATCTCTAAAAGAATTAGGCCAAACCAGAAACCTCCAGCAGAAATACCAGTGACATTTAAGGGTCTGAGTTGACTGTAGACAAGCTGAATTTCTTGTATGTTGGCAACCCCTGCCTTCTAAGTCAGCTTCTTCCCCACTTCCCACCATCACTGCCCCATCACAACAAGGTCAATCCAACTAATTCTGCTTCAGAAAACCGAAAGGAAAAAAGACACTACACTGACTACAATAGAATAGAAATTCCAGGAACTAAAGATGTATCAAGAAGAAAGCAAGCTATATCCTGCAAACCAATTCACTGTCTGACAGATAATAATGCCCTTCTCAAATGACATGTGCTGAAAACCATAGACATATTGTATTTATGTTTATATGCAATATATGTAAATATATGTTTATGAAGTCGTTCCCCATCCATCTGATAACTATTTCTGTTTTCCCCCTTTTTTGGTTTCACTTCTTACATTTCAGTCTATCTAGAACTTCATATGGTTGTAACTTTATAATACATTGACATATCTGGCAGTGTCTAGTGTCCCTTAGCAGCTAAGCCATGAAACTGAATCTCTGGGCTCTTAGCTCCAAACGTGCAGTGACACAACTTCACCTCCGTGTATAAGCTAAGGGCACCCAATCTGTTTAGACCATCGTTTCTCAACCTCGGTATTATTGCCATTTTGGTAATTTTCTGTCATGGGAGTTTGTCCTGTTTGTCAGCATCCCTGGCCTCTACCTGCTAGATGTCAGTACCTCCTTCAAGCTGTGAGAAGCAAAAATGCCCCCCAGACATCACAAAATTGCCCCCAATGAAAGCTGCTTGTTTAGACATATGCCTCCTTATTTCCTGATTTGGATGCTTTACAAAGCCATGATGCTTGGTGCCATAGCAGCCATCCTGTAGTTGTGAGGAATGAAACTACAGAGGCGCTGAGGCTAGTACAAGAGGTAGAAGGGGCCGTGGTTCTTGATGACATTGCCAAGTTGCTGCACCAACCCTAGCATTACCTTCCTATGGAAAATGAACAGCTTCGACCACTTAAGCCTCTTCAGTCCTGTACTTTGTCACTTACAGCCAAGAGCATCCTAGTGAATCCACGGATCACCTTATTCCTCTGCTTAAAACCCTTTACTAGTTCTCCATTCAGGATGAATTTCAGACTCCTGAGCTGAGCACCCAAGGGCCTTTGCCTCCCTCTCCTGCTCATTTCCCAGCACCCCTCTCGGCACACATCTCGTCTCGAGCCTAAGTTGAGTCCTTTGACCCAGCCTCAAGACCTCCTATCTCCTGATGTTTACATTTGCTGGTCCCCGAATGGCACATCCTTCCTCCTCTTCTCTCCCTGTTCAGTCCTACTCACCTTTCAAGACTTGGCCCATGTCCTCTCCTTCAGGAACTTTTCCCTGAATCTCCATGTGGTGATTTTGAAACATGGACTCCAAATTATTTGACACTCCTCCACTTGAGAGTGACTTGGGCAGGGATTTGGACCTCTGTGACTTTTCATGCTCTGGACACTGAAGCAGGGTGCTAACTGACTAATCCAGGGGACCGTTATTCAGTGACACACGAGGCAATCTTCATGATAAGGACGTGCAGTGCGTGAGATGAGCTAGTCAGACCTGAAGGCACTGGGCAACCCAACTCAACCCAACCAGCTGATGCTGCTCATCTTTCCAGCCTCAAACCCTAGCGGTCTGCTTCTTCCACCACACGTCTCTCTCACTTCGAGTCATTGGGAGGCTCAGAATGTGCCCTACTGCATAAATGTTCCCCCACACCTGGCATTCAGCCCCCTTTCCCTGCATAACTCCTACTCATCCTTCAGATCTCCCTTTGACATCACCTCCTCTAGGAAGCCTTCCTTGCCTCTCCAAGGCTGGTATGCCCAGAGCCTGTCCCTCACATCACACTTAACACACTGTATCCTAACCACCCATTTCCACATCTGTGAGCCTGTGAGCATCTTAAGGGCAGGGAATGATTTATTCCTTTTTGAACCACCAGCACCTAGAATAATGCCAGAGCTTGCTATAAAAATAAATGTTCATGGCATGGTTGTGCCAGTGGTATGGCTGAATGTGTTTTGCTCTTGTCCTCCATTCAACAAACATTTATTGAGATCTGACCCTGTACTGAAGGTACAGCTTCCTGCATTGCATCTACTGCCATCGTCTGGGTAGCTGGAGCTCACAGTTATTGAGCGCTCACTGGGCGTTGTCCTAAGTACCTAGCTCATTCACTTTGTCTAATCCTCATAACAAGTCCGTGAGGTTGATGCTGCAATTATCTGCAATTCACATGGGGAAACTGAGGTGCCAAAATTCCATGGGCACTGAATCCTGGAGTCCACGTTTGCACCCCTGCAGCCTAACTCTGGAGCCCGTGGTATTAATCTCTACACTGTCTGGCTTCCTTCGGAACCCCCCGGACACTTGTCACAAATGCAGAGGCCCAAGCCTCACCTGAAGAGCTTGTTTCTATAGGTCTGGGCAGGGCCTGGGAATCTGTATTTTCCACGAGCCCCACATAGTGCAGAAATGATGGCTGTGCCAAGGGCATCCACGAGCGTCCGAGGCTTTGTGAGGTATGGCCCTGATGCACCTGTCTCACTGCCTCACGAACACATCCTGTACTCGCTCTTCTCCAAACTCTTGCTGCCTCTGCCAGGAATGCTGTCATGACGCCCACCCACCCACCCAAGTGTGCTTGAGGAGCACCGGTGGGAGTGAGAAGAGGGAGACCTTGCTGCTCAGGATGGGCTGGCAAAGCCCCAGGGGCATCCGCACGCGGCCCCTTCCGGAGGCCCTGGAGAAGGTCAAGAGGCCTCAAGCCTCTCAGGCGTCTCTTTAGCCTGCGGTGCTGCCAGAAACGTCCAAAAGGCTCCATTCAGAACCCTGCACACCTTCAGAGCACACCCCCAGGGATTAGTCCTCTAGCTGCAACCCGTGTGGCCCTCGGAAGCTCCTCACAGACAAGTCCTGGTGATGCCAGCAGTGTTTGCTCTGCCTGGGACGGGACCAGCGGGGAGCGGGGCAGCAGTGGAAGCCGGGGCAGCCCTGGCCAGCGCCTGATTTCCCCAACCAGGCCTGTGCGTGGTCGGGTGGGCAGAGCAGGCCTCCAAGGAAAGGGCCTCTCCCCGGGAGTCGGTGATTTCACTGTCACAAAAGGTTGAAGGGGCCATGTGACGATTTGGCAGTTGACCCAGAACCACTCAGCTCCTTTTGCTGCCTACAGAGCAGCCAGGCCTGCCCTTGGGGGATTTCCCAGCCATGTTCAAATGGAAGCTACCTTGAGTGGGCACCTCTGTTAAAGCCACATCAAAGGTGACTTGCTGGAGAGTCAACAAGACTCTGGGTGATGACAGTCGTCAAGGGGCACGTAGAACGTGGCATGGGTAAAGGTGGGATAGAAAAATCAGCATAGGGATTTCCCCCTAACCAGTGTTATAAGTTCTGACTATTGATGTGTAATTAAGCACTCTCAAATATAGAGGTCTAAAATAAGAGCCATTTTATTATATCTCATAAATTGTGACTCAGAGCCTGAGCAGCACTCAGCTGGGTAATCCTTTTTCGTGTGGCATCAGTGACGGTCCCTCGATGCCACTGAGCTAGGAGATGGAGGGCTGCTCCAAGGCAGCTTCCCTCCCAGGTCTAGCCCCAACGGAGAAGGCTGGAGAGCTGAGCTCAGCCAGAACTGTCAGCCGCTCCACATGTGGCCTCACCAGCACGGTGGCCTCATGGAGTTGGACTTCATAAATGGTGGTTCAAGGCTATCAATGAGAATGTTAGGGACCCAGCTGAAGTCCCAGAATCTCACTTTCACCACGTTCTATCAGTCAAGTACGTTACCAAGAGCAGCAACATTCAAGGAGAATGGAGTTAGACTTTGCCTCTCAGTGGAAGGAGCAGTAAAACATTTACAGCCATATGTAATCTCCCATACTACAGACGAGCTGGGAAACACTTGTTAGGGTCATTGTGAGGAGTTTTACTCCACATGTTTGTCAAGCTCCTAGTGTGTTCCAGGCTCTGTCCCGGGCACTGGAGAGAGAGAGCAATGAGCAAGACAGAGACATGGTGCCTGCCCTCTCGAATACAGCCTAACAGTTACACAGTGCCTGGCGTGTGGGAAGTGCCAGTAGATGTTGGCTGCTGGTATTTTAATTGTTAAATGAATCATTATTGGATAAAAATGATAAGCATAATAAGCATTAGCAGAGAATTGCTTTGAAGAATGACAAGGTGTAAAAGAACACAGGCAACAGGAGGGTGAAGCTTAAGCCAAGGAGGAGGGGTAATGAACTAGCGGGGGAGGGAGGAAGCAGCGTGTGTGGCCACCGAGTGCAGTGGGCAAGGGAAGCGTGCATCGAATGAGCTGGATGGGGACGGACCACTTAAGTCTCTGAACTGGATGCCTTACTTCCATCCCTCCAGGTCTGCCTTCCACTTTCCTCACCCGCCTCTGCTTCTGAGGCTCCCCTGTATGGGCTGCATCAACAGTCTCCCTGGCCTCCCTGCTGGTGCCAGTAGAAGGCACCAGCAGGAGTTTGGGTGGAGGGGGGTGGGAAGAGAAAGAGGTTGGCATATTTATTCTTCTGGCTCTCTCTCTGTTGGGCAAGTGGTGGAAGTGAATACTTCCTCTGCCAAAATCCACATCCAGTGTCCAGCAACCTTCTTGTAGGGCCCGTCTCACCAGGTCCTTCAGTGGCTCTTGCTCCTGTGCATTTAGCCCTGGGCTCAGTGGCAGCTGCCCACTCTTGCTGGCCCGGGGGTACTTCACCATCGCTGCTTGCATTCCCTACACCCTGCCCACACCTTTGTAAAAGTCCTTTCCCTGCATTGTCCTCAGTCACCCTCTTGAGAGGGCCACCTGTCCCTTTCTGGAATCCTGAATGATACCACTACACCAGCAAGGATAGGAATTTGGGACTTTATCTTTGGAGCAATTCTGAGAAAATGCTAACCTTCTATCCAGTGGTGTGCTGGTAAATCTTAACAACCAGCTCTCCAGAGGGAAAAGCCCTGATTTGCAGTGATTGCCAGATTCCAAGGTGTCAATACTTCCACCATGGTTGATTTCATGCTACTAATGCAACAGCAACCAACTCGTAAAATTCCTAAAAATGAAACGCACACAAGCTGGTATGAGCCAGCTCCAGCATACCTCTGCCCAGATCAAACACTAGCTCTAGTCTCTCCCACTAGGGCCACTCCAGCCAGGGGCTAGATGTTCCCACAGAGAGGTGGATGGGCCTTCTGGATGCTGTCAGCCTCCTCCCTCCCGTGCCCTGTGAATGTACTTCCCAGTGAAGCCAGGATGCTGTCTCCAAGGGCTCCCAAAGCTGCAAGACCTTTCATTTGCCCATGCCTGTGCCTGTTCTCATGTGCATGGGGCTGAGGCTCAAACAGAACCATCCATCTTGCTGGACTTGGTCCAATTAGATCATGAGACCCTGGGGATCTAGAGTCAGTGGTTCCCCTATTAACAGCAATTAATTCCCGCCAAGAGCCCCACTGTGATGCTGATGCCAAAGACCTCTTGATGCTGGTCTCTGCCCGGGATCCCACTTGCCCACAGATGGGCCCAGACCCTGAATGTGATAACCAGGCCCCTATCCACATTGTGCTTTACCCCGAACTGAACTTCCCCTTCTGTATGTCGAGTCTGTATGAGGCTGGAACTCAATTCCATCTTTGTCCAGCCTGACCAGTGTTTTAGAACTTTCTGTTTAAGGCGAGAGCATGAACTTTTTTTCACAATGAAACCAAATGTGAGGAAATGTGAAAATGTTAGTTTCAAATTGTGTCTTCATATTTAGGGAACAAACATTTGTTAAACACTTGCTATATGAGTCCTTGCAATAATTATCTCCCTCAGCAAGGAACAGTTACACACACACACAATTGGACAATAAACCTGTAGAGAAAATTCCTAACTCCAAATAACAATATTTTAATCAAAACGACATGATACTACAAGTATCCTTTCAGAATGAACAAAATTTTTAAAGTTAGTAACACCTGATTTTTGACCAGGTATACACTATTTTGGAAATGTAGATAAATACAACCATTTTAGAGGTTCTAAATGGTAAGTATTTTGGCAGTACTTACCAAAATGTAAAATGCACATTCCCTATGACCCAGAAAGGCACCACTTCTAGAAGTCCATCCTACAGTAATTCAACACCAGTACATTAAAGGTGTATGTATTAGATATACCTTTAATCCCTGCAGCATTGTGATAATTTTAAAAATTGAAAGCAAACTGGATGTCCATTGACAGGAAAATAGGTAAATCCTGATGCCATAATGCAGTGGAACACTTTCCAGCTGTTATAAAGAAGAAGACTTGGAAAGACTTTCATGCCATTTTGTTTAATGGAAAAAGGATAAATCAGTGTACATGATACGATCCCATTTTTGCAGAGAAGATCAACAGAATTGGAGCCTTCATACATTACTGGTGGGAAAATAAAATGGCACAGCTCTGTGGAAAATGATTTGGAAGTTCCTCAAAAAGCTAAACATGGGGTTACCAAACAATCCAGCAATTCCACTCCTAGGTAAATACCCAAGAGCATTGAAAATATATATCCATACAGAAATTTACAAGTGAATGTTCAGAGCAGCATTTTTCATCATAGCCAAAAAGTAGAAACAACCCAAATGTCATTCAATTGATGACTGGTTGAAATGTGGCTTATCCATGCAGTGGAATATTATTCAGCCATAAAAAGGAATGAAGTACTGATACATGCTACAACATGGATGAACCCTCAAAATATTATGCTAAGTGAAAGTAGCCAGACACAAAAGGTCACATATGATTCCACTTACATGAAATGTCCGGAATAGGCAAAACCATAGAGACAGAAAGTAGATTAGTGGTTGCCAAGAGATGGAGCGAGGTAGGGAGTAGGATTTTCTGCTGACAAACAAGCATGAATTTCTTTCGGGGTGATGGAAATGTTCTGAACTGGATAGTAATGGTGGTGTACAACATTGTGAATATGCCCCAAACTACTGAATTATACAATTTAAAATGCTACATTTTTTCTTTTTTTATTACATGAATTATTTCAATTTAAAATAATAAAGCATTACTGGTACATTAATCAAGTATGATTTTTGATAAGATTAAAATACCACTTAAAAAAATACATTATCTTTTATGATCCCTTCCAACTCCAAAATTACCTGCATCTATCCTTGGTGGAACCCAGGGGCTTAGATGACCCCTAAGCTGTGGACCCCACCTTCCTGTGGAGACAGGCTGGGTGACCAGCTCTTTTCCAAGTGACGAGTGACGTAGCCAGGTTCTACATGAGGTCTTGGGTGGAGTGGGGGGTTGGGAGCAGATCAAGCCAGGACGCCTAGTGGTGGGAAGAGGGGGGTTAGGAAAACTCCCTGTCTCTCCCTCTGTCTCCCTCTGAGACTCTGCACATTAGCCTTCCCCCACCTTCCTCTAGCCTACTGGGCAGGGTGGGTGTTTCGGTTTCTTTGCGCAAAATATGAAACAAAGAAGCACCATTTCTGCCTCAAGAAGCGTGTAAAGAGGTGCAGATATAGGTGAGTTCCTTTACAAACATTTCAAACATATGTTTTCCTCTACTTCTAATAGCCTACAGCAGGAGTTCTTAAACTCCCGGGTAGGTATCAGAACCACCTGGAGAGCAGGTAAATAATGCAGATTCCTGAGCCCTCCCTCCAGAGGCTCTGATTCCCTGGATCTGAGGATTCCCAAAAACCTGTATTGCTAAAAAGCAGGTCTGTGGACCGTGCTTTGAGTACAACTATCATATATAATGCTTTGCTTTTCCTCGTGCTAAAGAAAGTGGAGGTGTTTGGTTATAAGTCTCTATGTAAGGCATTGTTATTATTAGTGTTTGGGTAATTGAGAGCTGTATTTCTCAATCCAAATTATAATGTGGACCAGAAAGCTAAAGTTACTCTGTTAGAATTGAAGTGGGCTTCAGAGATGGGGTGGGAGAGCAATGACAGGCAAAGGGAACCAAACCCCTAGGATGTAACTCGGAGAGCTTTGGGGTTTGGCACCATTCTTCTTTCTGTGCCCAAGGCCTACCAGGCCCTGACTGGCAGCTCCTCTGAAATTTTGAGTGAATGAATCAATAACCAACAAAACACTGGAATGTTTTTTGTAGGTACCTGATATCCCTTTTATTTCTAGTTTGCTGAGTGTTTATATCATGAATGAGTGTTGAGTTTTGTCAGATGCTCTTCTGCATTTATCAAAAAGGATCATATAGTTTTTGTCTTAATATGGTCACTTAAATTGATTGATTTTCAAATATTAAACCAACTTCATATTTCTGAGATAAACACTTGGTCATGACGTATTAACCTTTTAAAATATATTGCTGGATTTGATTTGCTAATATTTGGTTAAGGATTTTTATGTCTGTCTTCATGAGGGATATTGGTCTATAGTTTTCTGTTGTTGTAATATTTTTCTCTGGTTTGGTATCAGGGCTATGCTGGCCTCATAAAACAATTTGGGAATTATTCCATCCTGTATTTCAGGTAGTTTGCCTAAGATCAGTGTTATTTCTTTCTTAAATGTTTGACAGAAGGCACTAGAAAAATCATCTGGGACAGTTTTTTAGAGTTAACTAAATTACTATAATAAAGGTAGGACTATGTCATATCATTTCATGTCAGTTCTGGTAGGTTGAATTTTTAAGGAAATCTGTCCATTTCGTTTGTTGTTGAATTTGTTATAACTGATCATAATATTTCTCTGTTATTCTTTTAAAGTCTGTAAGATCTGTAGCAATAAGCACTCTTTCATACCTGCTATTGACAGTTCGTGTTCTCTCTCTTTTTGTTCTCAGTCTAGCTAGAGTTTTAGTACCTTTAAAAAAATTTTTTTCAGACAACCAGCTTTGGCTTTGTACGATATGAAGGGTGCTTACAAACCCCCTGTTCCAAAATATCTCCAGGAAATCCCAGATATTTGTATCATTTCTCATTTCATTCTAAACTGTAAGCTTCTTGTAGGTAGAGTCTATTATGTTCATACTATATAATCCAGCATCTATCGTAGCACCTGACATATGTCATTGGTCATTAAGGGCTGTTGTATTGAGTCAGATAAGCTCTTCTTTAAAATGTAAGTACCCAATTTCTAAATGCCAAAAAAGTAAGACCGTAAGACATAGTCAGAAGCAGAATGAGTTGACGAGACTAAGTAAAGTGCTCTTAAAAATCCATAAGAAAAACAGTGTTATCCTAAGTAGAAAAATGAATAAAATCCATAAACACTAAAAATAAGAAACAGAAGTGGACAGGAAACATGCAAAAGCATATGTATCCCTCTCTAGATATCAAAAGAATACAAAACAAAACAGCCATATTAATATTTTCAACTATCTTCACTTTTGTGTTTAGAGACACAAGTTGATTTAACTACCTAAAATAGGATACATTTTGAGACTGCACCCTCACTGCTATTTTTCCTCCTGTCCCAAACCAGGAAGTGGGAAATTATTTCTCCAGTTCTCCTCCTCAGAATACAAGGTCATAAAGCCTGGGTTCCAGTCTTGGCCCTCCTTGCTGCTTCCTGGCTTTATAACATTGAGAAGGTCATTTTACCAGTCTGAACCTGTCTCCTCTTCTATAAAATGGAAATGGTCACGTCTTAAGAGAGGGCGTTGCAGGATTAAGGGAGCAGTTGAGTATAATGTGTTAGCACAGTGCCTGACACATAGTGGGTGATGAGAGTTCTCTTATCTGTTTCAGGCAGCTGCTTCATCCAAGTCTCCCATCCTTCTCTGAGGCCCTGCAGCTTCATTTGCCCCTCTCTCAGTGAAATTTCCAGCTCTTCAATCACTTCTCTTTTGTCTCCTTGGCCTTCTAGTCTCACTATTTCTTTTTTTTTTAAATTTATTTATTTATATTTTATTTTTGGCTGCATTGGGTCTTCGCTGCCGCACGCAGGCTTTCTCTAGTTGTGGCGTGCGGGGGCTACTCTTCGTTGCGGTGCGCGGGCTTCTCGTTGCGGTGGAGAAGGAAAGGCAGGTGGGCATAGTAAATTCTTAGTAGATATTTGTTGAATAAATGAAGGAATGACCCTGGGATCATTAGTGCTGTTTTGTAGATGAGGACCCGAGGTTCAGAAAGGTTAAAAAGCTTGCCCAGGAACGTGATATTGGGCCCCACCTTTGATCTCAGGTCTTTGAATCCAGTTCCACTGTCTTTCTCCTACACCTACTGGGACACTGGTCTAGCTTAGTGTTACTCAAATGACAGTCTTCAAGAAGGGAAGGGGCTGATGACATATTGTGAGTTAATGTGTCACTTCCTTTAAGAAAGTCTTGCTAAGAAAAAATGCTAACCAAACTAAACAGCATGCTTAGTGACTTCACATTTTGGCAAAAGTTCCTAATTTCCTTATAAATAGTTCGCCGCCCAGTAGCTGGACCATGGACCACACTTTTTTGTATCATGGGTCCTATTGCTCTCTAGCCTAACCACATGGCTTTGAACTCCATGTCTGTATCACTTTAGATGCTCTCAGCGTCTAGATGGAGCCCTCAGACATCCCGGAGACCACCACCCATTTTGAGTATGATCCTCAGAGCTTTCTGTGTGAGAAGAAGACCTTTGTCTTTGCCACCTTCAGCACCACCATCCTGTACTGCCTGGTGTTCTTCCTCAGCATGGTGGGCAACAGCCTGGTGTTGTGGGTCCTGGTGAAGTATGAGAGCCTGGAGTCCCTCACCAATGTCTTCATCCTCAACTTGTGTCTCTCAGACCTGGTGTTCTCCTGCTTGTTGCCCGTGTGGATCTTGGGGTACCACTGGGGCTGGTTGTTGGGAGACTTCTTTTGCAAGCTCCTCAACATGATCTTCTCCATCAGCCTCTACAGCAGCATCTCCTTCCTGACCATCATGACCATCCATCGCTACCTGTCCGTGGTGAGTCCCATCTCATCCCTGCGTGTCCACACCCTCCAGCGCCGCGTGCTGGTGACCATAGCTGTGTGGGCAGCCAGCATCCTGTCCTCCATCCCCGATGCCATCTTCCACAAGGTGTTCCCTTCGGGCTGTGATTATTCAGAGCTCGAGTGGTTCCTAGCCTCAGTCTACCAGCACAACATCATCTTCCTTCTCTCCTTGGGGATTATCCTGTTCTGCTACGTGGAGATTCTCAGGACCCTGTTCCGCTCGCGGTCCAAACGGCGCCACCGGACAGTTAGGCTCATCTTCACCATTGTGGCGGCATACTTCCTCAGCTGGGCTCCCTACAACCTGATCCTGTTTCTGCAGACACTGTTGAAACTTGGCGTCATTCAGAGCTGCGAGGTCAGCCAGCAGCTGGATTATGCCCTGCTCATCTGCCGCAACGTTGCCTTCTCCCACTGCTGCTTCAACCCGGTGCTCTACGTCTTTGTCGGGGTCAAGTTCCGCAGACACCTCAAAAGTCTGCTCCGGCACTTCTTGCTCTGCCGGCAACAGGCACCTGGCCTTCCCCTGTCACCTCACCCCCCAGGTGCCTTCACCTATGAGGGCATCTCCTTTTATTGAGAGGGAGTTTGGTGGAGCAGGTGGCGGTAGACAGAGGAGCCGGAGGAGGTGGAGCTGAAGGAGAAGCAGGGCAGGAAGGAGCATAGAAGGCACAGCTCTGGGACACGCTACCACTGCAGCGACGGGGGTGAAAGAAGTACATTACGTCAAGGGGTCCTATATGCCCCCTCTTCTGCGGAAAATTTCCCCATCTGGAAATTTTATATTGCCATCCAGAAAAACGTTTCTTAGATTTTGAGAAAATCTTTTAGCATTTATTCTTTCATTCAGACATGGATTTCTTATCCTTGCTTAGTTCAGAAGGCTCTAAAATAGGAAAGCATGCCCTGAAAGGAGCATCCCTCAAGACTTTATGAGGGTCTGAAATTCAACTGTGCAGATGTAGGCTGCTGGCAAGACGGTCTCTCCCCTCCCTGACGGTAGGGCTGTCCCAGCTGATCTTGGAGGGGGTTGGCTCTGGATGGGGCTGTCTGCAGAACAGAAGTAATCACATCCTCAAATAAGCACAGTCAGAAGGAAATCTGGACTCTAAAAACCCACAGCTGGACTCGAGACGTGCTCTGTATCACAGTTCCAGTTGCTAGCACGTGAACCGGCACTTGCGTATTTAGTCTATACTCTTGAGAAGGAACGCGATGAGTGCCATCTTCTGCCGGCATTTATTTGGAGGATGTAAAAATGAATGAGATGCAGACGCTACCCTCCAGGTGCCAACACTCCAGCTCTGAAGCCCAGATAACCAAACACCCACCTTGATGAAGGCATCCAGAGTTGAAGATTCCCCCAGCATCGCCTCCTCTCCAGCTGGGTATTGAGCTGACATTTCCGATTCATCATGTTCCACCTAAAATGTTCTCCCCCTCCTGGTTGATGGTCCCAGCTTCCCCCCAAAACCAAGTTATCTTTGAGCCCTGCATTTCCTTCCCCTCCACTCCCACTCCCACCGCCAAGTCCTGTTGATGTTACCTTCCCAGTGTCTCTCACATGCCGGTGGCTTCGTCCCCAAACCGCCTCACTTCCTCTGCACCTTCCTGCTGCTCATCTCTTTCCCCACCAAGCGTCCTCTGCATTGACATCAGGGTGCTTCAAAACCCTCAGTGGCTCCACGTTACATGGCAAATAAAGCCCAAACACTGTAGGCTTTATTTGCATGTAAATAAAGGCCCCTTCAATCTGGTGCCAACTAACATTTCCATTCTTTCTAATTTTATTCCAACGTAAGCCCCCACCCCCCAAGCAGCCTGGGATCCAGCCACAAAAGGCCACGGGTCCTCTCCCAGATACCCTTTTCCCAGTCTCCTCTGGGCCTTTGTCATGCTGGGCCTTCTACTCCCTAACCTACAAGCCCCAGCTGAAATGCCAGCTCCTTCAGGGAGGTGTCCACAACCTGTAAATCAGAAGAGCACTCTCTGGGTTGCCACAGCATGCCGCTTGTTCTGTCTAAAATAGTATTTGGCACTCTCCAGCATGTCGTAGTTACACCCATGGGTGTCCTATCTCCCTGCCCCATCACACTGCAGACTGCCAGAGGGCAGGAACCTGGTCTTGCACCCTGCCAAGCAGTGGACCCTGGTGTTCTATCACTGTGTACTGAGTGGGAGAAAAGAATGATAGCTGTCATTATTCTTACAATTTATGCTCTTTGTAAGAGCCATGCTCATGTGACATATTCTACCTTGTTTGCCCAGGCTGCTGCTTTATAAATATTAACCTTTCTTTGCTAGTCTCCACTCTCAGAGCACGTTGCTTATCTCTCTCTGTGGCATTGGGTAAACTTGCCCTTGCTTTTTAGTTAGTGGTACACATGCCTGTCTCTTACACTGTCCCAGAGCTTCACATCCAAGGACATAGATAAAAACCACCCTCTGAGCTTCCCCATACCCCACAGACCTGGTCTCAATCTGTGAACCTGATTCAGCTCTGGAGAGGGGCCTTTGGAAAAAGCTCCCCATGTGATTCTGACATGCACCCCAGTTAGGAACATTTGGCTGCAACTCCTTGAAAATGGGAATTCCAGAGTCTTCCACAGTCCCTTGAGCAGGACTTTGCACTCAGCAGGCACTCAATACATGCTTGTTGAATAAAGTAGCTACTAATATAGCCCTCACCTGGAGCCTAGAGAGCTTGTAAAGCATTTTCCCCTTCACTTCCAGCTGCAATTGATCAATGATCTATTTGCCCCTGGGCAGCCAGCCTTGAAGGGGTTTGAGCTGACTGGGGAAGAGTGAGGGTCTAGTTTTAAGAATTAGGCCTGTAGCACCTGTTGGAGAGGGCTGGGTAGTGCACCCTTGAAGGGATAAAACTCCCGTGGACTTATAGCCAGTTGGTGGGGCCATCACTCACCACAGAAGAAAGGAACAGCAAAAGGAAAGACAGTTATGGGGTCAGAGCTAAGCCTATGAGCTTCTGGTCAGGCTAATCATTCTGCACTCCTTCAAATTGATATTATTACAATTTTATTCAACTTTTGTTCAGAGGGCGGGCTGAGCCCAGGGATCGGAAGAGCTGAGGACTCCACTGACACACCCACTTCGCCAAACCAAAGCAGGTTTTGAGCCCACTCTTCTTAGAAGGCAGGTTTGGGGAGCTTGTATCACTACAGAGCATGCATGCCCTCACTCCACCGTCTTCTCGCCCCATCCCATTCCTTTACATCCCAAGATACTTAAGTATTCTTTTCAGCACATATAGCTGTATCCCTGGGAGCACTTCATCAGTTCAATCACATTTGTCTCTTTGCATTTCTAGTGATGTTTTGGCATCCCTAGTAGACTAGCTCCCAGGGTAATCTTTTTAATCCAGAGTCTTCTCCTAATCTAGCTCCTTGGGAATCCAAGGGAAGAGGCACAGAGAAGGAGAGGTATGAATGGGAAGATGGAGGGGCATCCATCCTACCAGAAAGGGAACCTGGGCAGGACTGCTGAAGGAAGCAACCCACAAGCTGCACCCCAGTGACCACACCCCACATTTGTTGACCACACTCTTCATGGACCACAACCTCCTGCTTTCCCCTCCCCCCACCCACTGAAACCACTGCTCAACCTCAACTGGACCATTGTGGGCCTATCCCTCCTACTCCAGTCAAAAAATGGTGCCCTGGACCGAGTGCTGCAGACCTCCTACCACTCCTGGAGCATAAAAAATCCACAGCAACTCTGAGGGAAGATCCTCTTCACAGCATTTCCACCTCCACACTCTCAGACAAAATCAGCAAGAGAGAAACCTTGCTGATCTCTAAATAGGAACATGCCTGCAAGCCTGGGGCAGCCCCAGACCTCAGATGACCGAAGCCAGAGTGGAAGTTCCTTGAGGGCACAAACCCCATGTTGCATGTCTAGAGCCTCCCTCAGTGCCCAGCAACGTTTGTGGTTGGTTGAGTAAGTGGATAGGAGACCATCTTTTTGACTCTTTTCTACTTCTGTTTCTTCTTCTCACACTTGCTTATGTCTTCCGGTCAACACCAGGCACCACCCCAATGGGCTTCCCATGAACTCTTCTCCTGGGCCCACCAGCCCGGACAGTGCCTGGTTTGTTGAACTCGCGGCTTTCATTTGTGAAACCTGCCTGTGACGGGACAAATAAGAATTATTCTTAAAATCATCTCATAAAAACAGAAAGCATCACTGTATCATATATGCAAATAAAAGATTAGCATGTACTGACTTACCTCAGACTGGTTATGTTCCCCTCATTTCTACCCAAGATCATTATTTAGGATTCTCAAAAGTTCTCTGCTTATGAAGGATCTGGGTTAAGATCTTGGGTGAAAGGAGTGATACAGAAGGAGGACTGGAGATAAAGTGTCAAACAAGCCCTGTGTGGGTCAGGATGGTAGGAAATTGGCTCCATTCAGGCCTTAGGTGAAATTGTCCAGGAGGCCAAGTCTGTCTTGAGAGCTCCTAGCCTCAGCTTTCTGTCCCTATCTCTCCCGTGGTCTGGCACCTATGTTTTCTGCCTTCAAGTCCAAGGTTTTTTCTGTCTCATGACCCATGGTGCCTGAACAAGTACCTTCCAAAGATCAACCCTCCAGCCAGAAGGAATGATACCACTTCCTGCTGGGAATTTCAGGCATCCTGAAAACTTGGTAGGATATATTTGGCAGGTTTGCAGGGGATTTTGGTAAGGGAAAGAAAGTTATCCTAAATCCTCACCAATTTATTCCGAGTACAGAGCTCCCCTCTCCACCTTGGGGTCAGCCCAGATTTTAGGTGTAGGGTTGTTGCAATCCCCCCGCATCCCACACCCCTATCCCCTCCACAAAAGAGTGTGGCTAGAAGGACCAAAGGATGACAAGGGTGGCCTGGCTCCTTGACTTTATCAGTTCAGAAAATCAGCCTTGGGAACTTCCCTGGTGGCACACTGGTTAAGATTCCACGCTCCCAGAGCAGGGGGACCGGCTTCAATCCCTGGCCAGGGAAGTGGATCCCACACGCATGCCGCAACTAGGAGTTTACATGCCGCAACTAAGGAGCCCTTGAGCCGCAACTAAGGAGCCCACCTGCCGCAACTAGGATCTGGCACAACCAGATAAATAAATAAATTTTAAAAAAACTTACTAAAAGAAAAAAGAAAATCAGCTTTGAGCATCACCCACAGTTAGAGAGAAGACATGGGCAACAGATGGCACGTGGAATTGGATGGTTGCAGGGATTAGAGACGAGGGTGGGGGTGAGGGAGGGATATGTAGACCTCCAGCAGGTCCCTGGCCACTTTTGTAGAGGGCCTGTTCCGGGCCCTGTGCAAAGGCTATGGGAGGGCCACGTTGAGGGGAGTGAGACCACAAAGCTCCACTCTCAAGTTGGCCAGCCTCTGGTCATTCCTGTGTGGGGAAAGATTTCCAGGTACTGTTCCTCTCCTCTCTTGTGACCATTCATTACTAATGAGTGCATTTTGTTCTATTGAGTGCAGCCTCAGAGTGCTTCACAACGTATAAATGGAAAATGTAACATAAATAGAAATTGGGCAGAGAGTAGGGAGAAGTTAGGAGTGATGATAGTTCATTCATTAACACATAGTTTTTGAGCAGTGATTTTAAGCAGGTCCCTGTGTTAAGTAGCAAGGGGGATGAAAAGATAGACCATTAGGCCCAGCAATGTATAATGCTTTTTATTTAGCCCAATATATTAAAACAATATTATTTCAACATGGAATCAATATAAAAATGTTAATGAGCTATTTTACATTCTTTTGGAACTCAGGTGTATTTTGCACTTACAGCACATGTACAGTTCAACTCAAACTAGTCACATTTCAAGTCCTCAAAAGCCGCACGTGGACAGCACTGCTTTCAGGATCCCAGACATACGATTTGTGGACACACGTGCTCCCAGGGATTGCAAGGGTTAATTTAAAGCCGGCTGCCGCCATGGAACCAGTGGGCGTTGTGAGCATCAGCTCTGCGGAGCATGCCGGGAGTTGTAGTCCGCACTCTGTCCGTGGGGTCCGATGGGAGTTGTAGACAGAGGCCCTGTGGAGCATGCTGGAAGTTGTAGTCTGCGCCAGTCTGCGGAGGGGGTCTGCGTATCATGGCCGCCTACGCCGCGCTCTCGTACTCTTCCGCTTGGCAGCAGAAAGTTTCGGTTCTGTCCCGCCGTGGACCCACGGGCGCGTAAGTGCTGCGGGTGGCCGTCCGGACTCATGGGGCACCTCTAGTTGCTGTCGTCTCCGGAGCGGAGAACTTCCCTCCAGGCGCGGCTTGTCACCTGTTGCCCTTACCGCCTCCGCCCTTATGCCGGGTGTCCCACAGACTCCGCCGGAGCCCTTGCCCAATGCCCTTGCCCTTGCCCAGCGGGCCTAGGAAGCACCTAGGGCCGGTGAATCTGACCCTGGAACCCAGGCTGCCTCTGGTAAGCAGTTAGAAAGACAGACAGCCCCCCTCCCCCCTCCGCCCAAACACCAGTTCCAAAACACCCGACGGCCAAGGATCCCACATGTGTGGTCTCAGAACAAGTCTTGGAGTCTTTAAGCACAGGAGGGACAGGTCCCCGAGTTTCTGCTTGCATTGTCCAAGAAGCCGATAACCTGAAGAGGCGTATTTCCTGGCTCAGCTGGGCCGGGACAGCCCAGACCTTAACTTTGCAAAACTCCAAGACTTAACTTTGCCCGGGTCTCTCCCCTCTCGTAAGGGGACGGTTTGTTCATCCTGGGCCATCCGCAGGCCATGGCCCATTCTCTTTACCCACTGTCTCTTGTGATCTGGTGCAGGGTTTCGAGATAGCCCCCAGGTGATTGTTCCTGAAACACCTGTGGATTTTTGGATTGTGGTGTGGCTGCACCGGATTTCGGCTAGGGTCCGTGATATGAAGAACCTAGGCCGGAGGGTGTAAGGGGAGGGCTGAATTTTACTTTTCCTCAGAAAAGCATGTGTGGTTGACACCTTAACCTCGTGGCTCCTAGATAGTGCACTTGTGTCATCTGATGCCTCTTGTCACTCTTCACAGTTCCATCCGCTGCCCCCCTCCAGAGCAAAATAGAGCACTCTTTGAAACTACCGGTGTTGGCCACAGCCTCTCTGCCCCTCTGCCTGTCTTACCACAGCAGTTTCCTTTCCCAACAGAGAAGTGGGTCAGGGGCCCTTTGAGGGCAGAGGATCAGGCGTTAATCTGCTCACTGCTCTCCTGCCACTTCCAGCATTGTGCTCTGTAGCAAGCTTAACTCCCCTGCCATCTGCCTAATGCGGGCTGCTGGGTATTGTAGCTGGGGAAGAGCTGTCACGCTGAGGTTTTGCTTTCAGTGGCTCCCACCCCTCTGAAGTGGGCCCATGTTGAGTAGGTTCCACTTGACCCTCCCTCCCTTGAGAGCTACTGTTCAGAAATTATTGAATGCCCTGTACCAGTTATGAGCCATTATTATTAATCACCCTGGAAATCAGAGTTAATTGTCTCAGTGATGGGACGGGGCCTTCTTTGATTAAAAGAACGTGAAAAGGCTTTAGGAAAAAGATTTTCTGTTTCTGTTAAAAGTGTTCTTTGCGTAATGCTTCATTTAGTTTTTAATTTGGGAAAACAAACATACAGAATCATTGAAAGAATTGTATAGAGAACGTATACCCACCTGTTAGATTCTACAGTTAATATTTTACTCCAGTTATTTTTGTGTTGCTTTAGAGTCGATCCTCTAGCTACTCTTTGGATGGTCTTTGCTCCTTGTGACTGATTTTGGGACACCAGCATGGGTTCAGGAGCCATGCTTTTAACCTGGTCCTTCTGGGATGGAATGGCCCCCACAGATGTTTGTGACAAGAGGAACCACCCAAAACAGCACAAGATCAGAGCAGTTGGTAACTTTGTCCCATGTTGGTCACTGAGACTGTGGGTTGCTGCTTCTAGAACATACAATAGGCACTCAAGAATGGCAGTCCCCGTCTTCCCTTTAGGGGAGCGGCTTGGCTAATGGGTAACCTGCATTTTCTGGTGATTCCAAGGACAGCTTTGGTGACTCAAAACCAAAGTGTCTTTAAACCTGAGGCAGAGGAAGCATATTGTCTAGCTGTGGTGTCATGGTGAAAATCACTGATAGGAACTCAAAGTCTGGAGCCACATTCACTAGCCAGCCCAGGCAGCAGAGCAGGTAAGATTCGTTAACCAGAGGCCACCTGTGAGCAGAGATGATTCGAGTTTGGCCTTGTGAACATCTGTTCACCTAGTGGATGGATGTCATTGTGTTGCTCAAAAGATAAACAATATTTCCTATTTGTGATCTCAATGCCAGATTTCTTTTTAAGCTTTTGATTGGTTTAATAGCCTCTGTTTGAACACCTAAATCAATCAGTAGGGTGGGTTTTGAACTGTTTCCATGGGTCTCTGTTTATCATGCTGTTTTTAGATGTGTTACTGTACTGTCCCCATAAGAGCTTCGGCCTCAGAGTGCATGGGCTCCCTGGCTTTTACAAGATGAGGATGACAGAACTGTGCTGATTTGGGCAGGAGGTGTTTCTCCCTCTTCCTCACTTTGGAGCCAGTCAGCCTGGTGGTTTTAGTGGCCGCCAGTGGTCCTTGCTGTTCTCTGTGGCATTTGAAAGAAACCAGGTGCCTGTTTCTAGTTGGGTCAGATCCTCTTTGCAGGGATGAGGATGTGCGTGTCGGTGTGTTTCGGAGGACAGACTTAAGGAGTGTCTGTGGTCTGGCTATAGTCCTGTGGCAGTGTGGCTGGTTTCAGAGCCCAAGGGCAGGTCCGACTAACCATCTCAGGAGCCTGGGGTACTACACCCTTGGCCTGGGGCAGAAAACCGAGTTAGGGGAGCCCTTGGAATCCAGAAGAAAATCCTGAAGGGAAAAAGCATTCCAAGCAAGCCATTAGTCTGCAGAGGGCTAGGCCAAGAGGAAGATCCCTGTAAGAGGTCCAGGGTGGGCTGGCAACTGAACCAGAGGTGGTGGCTTAATGTGGAGCTGGAAGGAACTGTAGCCCCAGGTGCTTTTTCCAGGGCATCTACAGCCTGGGTCAGGAGCGGGGCCTAGAAACCTCAGCCAAAGTTAACCACCGAGAATGCCTGTTCTTCTCCTTGCACACCTCCTCCGTGGAGGAAGGTAAAGGGTAACCTCTCTACACTGTATCTGAAAACACACACACACACACACACACACACACACACACACACACAGTAGGAAGAAGTCAATACTTTGAACTACATGTACCATGGGTCTCACCCAATCATGGCATAATCTTTATCGCATTATTTGTTATGTGATAGGGAATGGAAATTTCACAAGATGAATCTGATTCTGCATTCTGAATAGGGTCCAGCTTGGCAGGACTCAGCTGTGATTGAGAGAAGAGAAGACACTTTCCTTGCCCATTGCTTCCTGGATGTTTTCTCTGGGCTTGCCAGTGAGAAGACCTCCGCCCTGCACCCCCAAATGTGGATATATGGCTCCTTCCTGAGCAACTGCCCACCTTCGTAAAAAAGATAGCTTTCTCCAAGCCCAGAAGCAACACCGCACAACCACAAGTCCCTCTTGACCCTGCTCTCCTGGGTCAGCAGACTGGAATCGGGGCCAGTTTTGTGTATGTTCCAGGGGGAGTGACCAAGAGACCTGGAATTGTTGGTGGGAGGGAGGGGGCCAAGAGAAGTTTCAAGAAGTGATGGCAAAGTCTCAAGTCTTCATTCCCTTTAAGAAAGAGAAGATTACAAGCAAGGAGTGGTTTGGGCGAGATGACCCAGGCCTGCAGTTGGTCAGCCCTTTAATTATAGGTCTTTAATTATAATTGTGTCGCCTAATGAGCCTTTGTTCACATGTGCTGAAATCTTGGCCTCTGAGCTGGCCTCTCATAAACTCTCGAGCACTCTCCTGGGCACCATCTAGAAGCTCTGGTGAGGGCAGTCTGCCTGACCACCGACCGTTTCAGCACGGAGCCCCAGGACCTCCAGGCCTTCAAAGCTGCAGGTACCAGCCAAGTGCCCCCTTTCCATAGGTGGTAACGAGGTAGATGCTGTTGGGTGTGCTGAACCAGGCCAAGGCAATGGACTCTTCGGAAAGGCTTTCTGCTTTTGACTGGTCTGAACTGTCCTTGTTAACATTCTTTCCCAGTCAGGGTGGAATTGACAACTTGTATGCCCCAGCTTGTTCAGGAGTCGGGGAGGAGCCGACTGTATGGTGCCCTCTCTGGGTCATGTCTCAGCTATTGTGTTGGGAGCAAGTATGGCAAATTTGGCAGGCAGGGCAGGGTTGTCTTCTATGCCCCAGACCTCCTCCTCCCCTTCTGATCCTTCTTTCCTTATGTGGCTACTCAGATGATGTTGTCAACTGAAAAAAAAACACAACATGAGAGCCGTGGGTTAAGTTTTGTAAAGGGGGGGAAGGTCAGTATCATAGATGATTTTAGTGAAGGGGGTACGTGCAGTCAATCACACATTTTGGCAAGGCTTGCTGCTAGTCACAAGGAACAAATGTCACTGTTAATGATTTGAGTGCTTTTCTATATATGAGAAGATGGAAGAATTTAGGCTCGTAAAATCTTCTCCTGAAAATATCGAACTGTCGGAAGGCTTGTTCTGCCAGTTTTTCCCAGAGCACAGAGTGCCTCATTCCTGATCTCCACCCTGAACTCCTTTCAGGATGTCTTGAAGGTCAGTGACTGCAGTGGCTTAATCCTTGTAGAGGCAGATGGCAAGTGCCAATTTCAGCTGGCACTGTGTTTCTCCTGCCAGAGCCAGTCTGGGGACAACATCATGAGTATTAGTCATTTGTACCATAGTGTAAAGAAGTTTACAGCAAAGAGAGGGAATGAACCAGAACTTTGTATCTTAATTTGGGACTGAACTGCTGTCTCTGTTGTTTAAGGCACATCTAGGCAGGTATGGGAGGAATTTGGAGGTCAGGGAAGATCCTTTACCTCTAAAATAATACATAGGCTGTGATGAGGAACCCAGGTAACAGTACCAGGTAATAAATAAGAATTTTTAAAAACACGTTTAGTCCCTTTTCCTCTTTACCAGAAGATTGGATGTTTTCAGACATTCTGGATAAGGTTAAACATAATTTTGAGTTGTTGGCAAGAGAATCCAGTGTTCCCCCAAATTTTATAAAATGAATTTCTCCGGTATTTGAAAGAGCTTGCTAGAGACAGTGATGGAGGTGTTCACAATGTCATGCAACAAGGACCCTGGGTTGATGGAGGTGATTTGCACTTTGGGGGCCTTGCAAGGCGCTGGAGTCCTGGAGCCCATGGCGGTGTGGATAGAAGCAATCTCTGAGTGTCTCCTGAGTTAGGAGAGCAGTTTGCCAATGGGTTGTAGAGGTCAGGATCGCACTGGTCCATGCCAGAAGTCTGTGATTCCCGTAATATAATAGGAAATATATATTTGGTCTCTTACCCTGGTTCCTGGCACAGAGCTTCCAAAACTCTTGGAATTTCCTGAGTAATAGGAGTGTCTTTTGTTGTTCATAGCAAAACCCTTTCAACCATAAGCATAACCATATGCTAATAAGATGACTCTTCATGGGCCCCTGGATAGATAGCTTCTGCCTGAGGGCTGGTTGCCAGAGGACTTTCAGCCCCACCCTTAGACCCCTCTGGGGAGTGGAGAGGGGCTGAAGGTGGAGTAAAGGGCCAGTGGCCAGTAATTTAATCAGTCATGCCTGTGTAATGAAACCTCCATAAGAACCTCAAATGTCAGGATTCTGAGAAACACTGTGCTGATGAACACATTGAAGTGCTGGAGGGCGCAGAGCCCTGAGGGTATGGAAGCTCCCACCCCCCCCCCTTATCTTGCATCTCTTCCATTTCACTGTTGCTGAATTGTGTCCTTTAAAATAAACCGGTTATAGTAAAATGTTTCCCCAAGTTTTGTGAGCCGTTCTAGCAAATTATAGAACCTGAGATGGGGATTTTGGGAACCCCAGTTTATAGCTGGTTGGTCAGAAGTACAGGTAGTGACAGGTACTGGGACCTGTGACTGGTGTCTGAAGCCAGGGCAGTCTTGTGGACTGAGCCTTTAACCTATGGGGTCTGCACTGGCTTCAGGTAGTTAGAGTTAGAATTGAATTGAGGGACTTCCCTGGTGGTCCAATGGTTAAGGCTCTGCGCTCTCACTGCTGAGGGCACGGGTTCAATCCCTGGTCGGGGAACTAAGATCCCGCAAGCACTGCGGCATGGCCAAAAAGAAAAAGAATTGAATTGAATTGCAGGACACCCATTAGTGTCAACTGGATATCGGTGTGGGGGAAAAAGCCACACATTTGGTGTCAGAAGTGTTGTGAGTAAAAAATATCTCATCCCTAAACCAAAGGGCAAGCTTATCTAGAGACACAAGGAAGTTGACCAAGGAGTGGAGAGAGACTGTGCCCCATTCTGTGTCTTTTGAAGTTTAATAATAACCTCAGGGCCAGGAAAAGGGAGGCCAGAATGCGAAGAGTCATTCTTTCAAGTGCATGAAAATAGCATTCCTGTGGTGACCATTTGCTTCCTGAAAACCTGTGAGGTGGTGACCCACAGCTGTGGTGGGTCACTGTGACCTACAGGCCCAGCAGCGGTTTCTCAGGGCTCATTATCTCG
This sequence comes from Monodon monoceros, assembly GCF_005190385.1. NCBI lineage: Eukaryota > Metazoa > Chordata > Mammalia > Artiodactyla > Monodontidae > Monodon > Monodon monoceros. The sequence continues at coordinate 61,583,481 of NW_021703780.1, read as the reverse complement.
GTGGTGAGGCAGAGGGTCTTTGGAAAATCAACTTGTGTCATCAGTGGTTGGGCACAGCTCACCCTGTGACCTGGGAGCTTGGCCTCAGCGGAGGGAGGCACTCCGAGGCTCAGGCGGAGAAGGCCTCCTGGGCTCGGGCTGACACTTGCGGCTTCACCAAAGTGCCAAGAAGTCTTGAAGGAGCATGTTTCTATCTGTTCAGGCTCGTCATTCCAACGTGCCAGTTTGGTTTACAGACACTATTGCCCTTGTGCCAGGCTCCAAAGAGGGCTGGTTTTTTAGGAAATCCAGCTGGTCGTATAGTTCATGTGTTGTCCCAGCCAGAGCCTGGATGACTAAGAATCTGTTGTCGTTAGTGCTTCCTTTCCAGGCTCCGCCCTCTCTGTCATTTGCGAGTCTCAGCCTAGTTTTAAGTAAGTATACACAGAGACCCAGTGGACTCATGGGGTATAGGTTATCTTCTTACAAGATTATTTCTTCCCGAAGGTACAAAGCTCTCTGGTGACCATAGTCAAATAAGGGGAATGCAGGTAGAGAAACAGCCTCTACACCTGCTGTACCCTCCACCCTGGCGCCCTTTCCTCCTCAGGTCTCTTCAATGACCTCCTGTTCATCACCCACCTCAGTTGCCATTACTGAGAGTGTCCACCATCCTCTCCCTTCCCCCAGCAGAATGAAAGTTCCCTTCCTCAGGTCCCATTGCATCTTGCTAAATTCATACCGATGCTGCTCTTTTGTTTGCTGAGATAAGATGTACAGCATGTGAGTTTTGACAAATATATGTTCATCAAATATATACAGTCATGTAACCAACACCATAATCACGACACAGAGTAGAGTTGCCCACCAAAATTTCTGCATACTCTCTTGTAGTCAAACCCTCGCTTCCCGCTCAGCTCCTGGCACCCATGGATCTGATTTCCCCCCTGGTGTTTTGCCTTTGTAAGAACAGGATGCAGATGGAATCATAAAGTAGGTAGCTTTTCAGTCTGGCTTCTTTCACTCGGCAAACATCATTTGTTGTGTGTATCCCTGGTTCATTCCCTCTCTTTGCTGAATACCCATAACTTTTTATTCATGTCTCTGCATGGACCTCTTCTGCCATATCCGCATATCTGGATGCTTTTCTGTCTGTCTTCTTGATGCACAGTCGAGCTCCTCCAGGGCTGGATGGTGCCTTGTTGCCCCAGTATCCCCAGGCTGCACTTGACAGTGTGGTGCCGGGACAGCTGTGCATTGACAGTGATGATCCTTGGTCCTCTCCTCCTCGCTGGGGGAGGAGCCAAGTGTCTGCCCAGGCAGCAGAGCCCCTGCAGAAGTCTGGCCCATCCTGGGCTCCTGCTGTCTAGGGCCCTGGCTGGTCCCTGCTCAGGCTCTGTGTTCAGCAGCTGACCTAGAGAGCCGCCCAGGGATGGGCAGGCTGGCTTCTGGTAAATCACACCCACCCTCGGTTTGGTGTCTGTGATGGCAGGTGCCAGCACTTGCTAGGGACTTGGGCGGAGTCTTTGTGGATGCCCTGACTCTCTGGCGCTCCATGTCACGAATTACTGGGAGCGTGGTACAGGTATGTACCTGTCTAGTTCCTCCTAGGCTGGAGAAGCCCTCTTTGGGCCTTGTTTTCACTGACTCACAGCTGCACTGGCTTGTGAGTTAAAAACAGGCCTTGGCATATCTGCGCCTTGACAGGCCCTCCCCAGGCCTCAGGCTGACCTGGAATGCTTGTGTAAATATTTGGAGGAACTTGAGGTTGACGACCATTTCTCCCCCTGGATCTTCTTGCCTTGTCTCCTAGAGCAGTAAGGCAAAGAGCGTGGTGGGAGAGTGAGGACCAGTTCATGTTTGAAACACTCAAGGTGGTGGCACATTTGAGAGGCGCTGGAGTTCAGGGCAGTTCCTAGAAGCCAGTGGAAGTGGTTGACATTTGCTGTAGTGACAGTGGCTCCATTGTAGAGCCAAAGGGGTTGAATTCAGACTGACCAGAGTTCACATTACGATTCCCTTCCCTACTGGCCCGGGGCCTTAGACAAGTTACACAGCTTCTCTGTATGCCAGTTTCTCCCTTGTACGCTATCTATCTCCCAGGGTGCTGCTGAGAATTAAAATGAGTGTGTGTGTAAAGCACCTAACAGGCCCAGTGCACAGCAGGCCCTCGTCTAGGGGTGGCTACTAAGGCCACCTCTAGTCTTGCCAACTGCTTTTGCCAGCAAATGTTATGCCTTTGCAGCGGACATCTAAGGAAAGGGTCAGAGGTTCTGAAAGGAGAATATGGTGGTGTCCAAGTGCGTGTCCAGACCTCCTTCCGATGCTGCTCGTATCTCCTCCTCTTTGTTGGTCTCCAGCCACCCCTGTGTCCTTAAATCACTTCAGCAGCTGCCCAAGTAGCGATGGTAACTCGGGACTCACCAGCCGTGAGAGAGCTGTAACCGAGCTTAAAATAGAGACTGCCCTTGACTGGTCCTGAGGGCTGCGCAGGCCCCTGACGGCCCCTGGTGTCTGCCCTCCCAAGCTGAGCAGGACTCTGGTGGCTGGAGGCTGCAGACCTCCCTGAGAGGCAAGCCAGGCTCTCCTGGGTCCGGAAGCCCTTAGGGTATGTGTCCTCAGCCTCGGGCCTCCACCGCTGCCTGGGGGGGGGGGGCGGCCTGGAGGAGACGGCAGATTTGGTGTGGTGGCACCTTAGGCTTAGCAGGTCAGTGAGCGGGCTTGGACTAGTTCTGGCCTTGGTGTAGGGGGATGGGGGGAGCCACTGGGAAGCGTTTTTAAAGGTGGAAAGTGCGGCAGGCCTGCCTAAGGGCAGACTAGGAGCGGAGCTCAGAAAGAATAGGTCATGCTATTTAGTTGATCTTGTTTCTTTTGAAGCTCCCAACCAGGTCCCTGTGTCTGAACATAAGTGTATCAGAGAATGCCCACAGAGCAAGGGCCACACAGAAAGGTCAAGCCCTTCCCATTGAGGGAAGATGCCCAGATGGGGCGACTTTGTGCCCAGAGCAGTGTGCCTCTACTACTGTCTTTAAATTGTGTCTGTGACCGCCTCCTCCACGGCCTCCTTCCTGTGCAGGTGCCACCTCGGAGTCTGACCACTGCTGAGCGGCCCCAGGCAGGAGGCCCACAGCCGGGAAAGGCGGCCCCTGACGGTCACGGTTACCATGGCGTCCACCAGCGTGGAGAGCCAGCTGCAGAGAACCATCCACGATTTGCAAGGTACGGCTTGGCTGCAGGGCACACCGAGCTTGGTGTTGAGAGAGCTGTGACTGTGCTTTTGCTGTTGCCAGCTGAAATTAGCCCTGTGATCTGTGTTTACACCGAGAGTAATCAGAGCCCTCGGGACACATCATATTGAAATATTTGGGGCTCAGATGTCCGCCCTGTTAAGGCTGGGAGACCTTGCCTGGCCCTCCTCTCAGGCACTGTAAAGGCACTTTGTAAACAAAATCAAATACCTCTTTCTGGGTCTGGGTCTGATTTCTGTGTGTGTGTGTTTGTGTTTTCAAACCACCCGTTAAGTCTTTGAATTGTGAGTCTCTGGGAGACGGCGGAATTGGCTCATTTGCAGAGATATTCTGCCTCCTTCTAAGCAGGAAGACGAGACACCCATCTTGCTTGTTTTGCTCTTCCACCTGGTTCCGGGTGGGACTCACTCCAGTTCTGGGCCTGCTGCCTCCCAGACTTCCCTGAGTTCAACGTTGCCCAATGAGAGAGACTTGTGGGCCTTGGCTCACTGGACAAAGGCAAGGCAGGTGGGGGTGCGTGTGCAGAGAGCAGGCTCGGGAGGAACCCGCTGTGTGCTGTACTGGCTGTGGAGTCCAGGGCCCAGGTTCACCCTTTCAGGTGACGTCCCAAGGGGAGAATTTTGGCAAGTTTTCCGTCCCTCATGGATCACCAGGGCAGGTCTTGTAAGCCTCTCTGGAGCACCAGCACATTTGCTACAACACAGTCTGAAGCTGACTCCTTCCTCCGTGTCATGGGGACCCCAGTGACACTCTCCTGACAGACTCAAGGCGCAGGTTCCTAACTGCTCAGACACAGTGATAACCGACTTGCAGTCTCTCATACCCAGGCTAGTGGAGGCCACAACAGTCTTCATTGTGAAGGCAAATATCGATGAGATAAAAATCACTTTCTCAGGCGTATCTCCTGTTTATGTAGTATTTTGGGCCTTCATGGCATTTCATGTGTGCCAGGCACGAGTCTCACAGATAATAATAGCTCATTGAGTCCTCACGTTTGGTCCTGTGAGGCAGGGACCATTATTATTCCCATTTTGCAGATGTGGAAACAGGCACAGAGAGGTTAAGTGACTTGCCTACGGTCACACATCCAGTCAGGCAGAGCCTGGGTTTGCACACACACCTGGTGCCAGGGTCTGTGCTCTTAACCACACCAGTCTACATCCAGCTAAAATGTGGGAGATGGCTTTTTTCTTTTTAAATCTATATACACACACACACACATGCACACACATACACACAGAAAGTAAAATGACAGTCCCTGCAAATCTGAGTTTGCCCCTGGTCTTCAGAGGTTTCTCCACAAAGTAAGCCATCTTCTCTCTGTTTTAGTCTCTGGTTCTCAAGGATGACTCTGGGACCCAGAGGTCCTTATTGGAGGGAAGAGAGGAGCCCATGGCAGAGCTCCTGATCCAGGGAGGAGGACAGGCATCAGAATTTGTTCAGTTGCCCTTTCCCACCCCATGTGCTGTCCTCGTCTGTCATGCCCCACATCCCAAGGCCATCTCAATGTCCTATACCCAGCCCTCAGAGCACTTTGGTGGGAATTTTTAAAAGGCACCACACTTTCTCAAGACCCTTTCTTTTCATCTGTTGGTAATTATCAGAGATTAGAGCTGGAAATTTCATATTCCACGTCCAAGGCTGCTCCTTTCAAAATTTCAGGAGTTGCCAGGTCAGGTTATGAGCTTTACCCCAGCCTGAGGGTGGGGGAGGAAGGCTGTGTGTCTTTCCTGGTCCCTGGCTGCCGGCTGTCAGTGCCGCCACAGCAGACACTTCTAGTAGGACACACCAGACCACAGTCACTTGTTGTGAGACTCAGTCCCAAGAACATGTCTTTGCCATTTGCTGACCTTTGCTTGAGGGGTCAGTGTTGATTAACTTTTAGCAGCTCAGGCTCAGCTTCAGTCCTGGCAGGTCTGCTTTCTAACCGTGGTGTTTGAGAGCAGTGGCTAGGGGTTCCTTTTCTTTCAAGAATTGTCAGAGGAGGTAGCTTTGTGCAGCATGTCCCAGCCATCTCGGCCGGGGACATTTTTCTCAGTGTCTAAACCAAATGCAACTTCTGACAGTCCCTCTGTCCCACGGCAGGGCTGTGCGTGAGAGTCAAGGGGTTTTTCCTCTTTTTCTACACTGGGAGGTAAATCGTCTTAGAAGTTAAGAGGTGAGCTCTGGGGTCAGAGAGCCCCTGAGAAAACCAGCGTTCTCATTTCATCTCCGCTGTTTGCCACCCGTGATCTTTGGCTCTGACCCCTCCGTGAGTTCCTTGTCTGTAAAGTGGGGATGATAATGCCAGCCTTCGTCAATTCTACCGTGCATTTACGTTTTTTTCACATTTTAACAGCTCTGGATTTGGGATCATCTTAAAATCAGTTGCGTCTTAGATTTGTTGAAATAAAGCAATTCCTGCCTCGCAATGCTCTGTTGAATGAGAAGAACATGCAGAGGCCTGGTGCCTAGCCAGTACTCAGTTAACAGAAGCAGGTGGTGGTGTCATTCTTGGCATTGTCGTCATGACCTCTGCATATTCTGGGTCCTCTGGAAACCTGGACTTAACTGTACCGAGCAGTGGGGTTACAGTGAAGAGCAAGAAACATGGCTGGAGTAGAGGAGAAAGCTCTCAGGAAGTCAGTATTAGGGGACTGCTGTATGATTTATCCACACAGCAGACATTTTTGACGAAATACTACTCGCAAATGATAAGGCCTACATGGTGGGCCTACAGGGATGACCAAGAAATGTGCCCAGTCAGTGAGCTGTTGTGAAGTACCTTTGGGTCTCAGGACATCCTAGCGCCTTCTGACTTGGAGTTCCCGCCCATGGATGTTTATGTAGTGCTCCACGTGTGCACGGTGCTTTGCCGTCATGGGCCACTCAGGCCTGCTGCTCCCTGGGGCCATCCCGCTGCTCTCTCTGAGGCCAGTCTCCATCTGGTGACATGCTCCTGTTTGTTGTCTTAAAGATGCTGTGACAGAACTAAGCAGAGAATTTAAGGAAGCAGGGGAACCCGTCACAGATGACAGCACCAGCTTGCATAAGTTTTCATATAAACTTGAGTATCTCCTTCAAGTAAGTGACTCCTGTCATGTGTTGATTTCTGCTCTATTGTCTCTTGTCTCCCTCTTGGCTTCTTCATCAACATTCAGGATGCAGCTCTGAAAGCTCAGTGCAGCCGTTGAGCCCTCCTGGTTAGACTGAAGGTCAGAGCCGTCCCCAGCCTCCAAGTGTGATCCTCTGGGGAATCAGAATGTTGCCCCTCAGGATGGTTTTGGGAATCGAGAACATTCTTCAGAGATTTAGGTCATCTTAATGCAGGTCACAAGGTCTCTCTGTTAGCAGGGATCTTAACTTTGGGGGAGTCACGTACCCCTTTGGCAGTCCGGTGAAAGCTATGGAATCTCTCCCCAAACACATGCATACACACGCAATCACACATTTTCTAGGAGTGTGCGGACCCTCTGAAGATTATCCAGAGGCCCCTGTTTTAGAGCCTCGCTCCTCAAAGTGTGGTCCATAGACCAGCAGCATCGGCATCACCTGGGAACCGGTTAGAAGTGCATTCTTGGTTCCCACCTTGACGTGCTGAATCAGGATCTCTGAGGTCAGCTCAGGAAGTTTTCTTTTAACATGTTTACAGTGTAATGCTTATATCTGCTTGGTTCAAGAAGCACAGATCTAGAGAACTCTGCAGATGTGGAAAAATACAGGCAACTACAATAGGCAGGATGGAAATGGACCAATATGATAACAGAAGTTATCTTAGGGTGATGGTGTAGGCATTATAATTTTTTCTTTTCTTTTTTTTTTTTGTTTTATCCAGTTGTCCTAACAATGTATGCAAATCTTTTATAATCAAAAAAAATGCTATAGAACATTACATTATAGGAAGATATCCTCTATCATTTTGAACACCATAAATTTGCAATGTCACCTCCCACCAACGTGTATAGGATGAGAGCCCACTGGAGGAGGTGTCTCAGTGTATTGAAGGCTCACATTTCACGTGCCTTTTTTTTTTTTCTTTAATTTTTATTGGAGTATAGTTACTTTACAATGTTGTGTTAGTTTCTGCTGTACAGCAAAGTGAATCAGCTGTATGTATACATATATCCCCTCTTTTTTGGTCACATGCCTTTTCAACTGATTCTCTTGTTTTACATTATGAAAGTATTAATAGGGCGCTTTTTTTTTTCAGCCCATTTTGGTTTTGGATTTGAAATGGCTCATGGCTGACATTTATTTGGATTTATTCTATGTATATTAAAACAGTATTGAAACTTGAGTTGAGTAACGGATAAAATGTCACTAACACATTTCCCTATGTCAAGACATCGTTAACACTCTTCATGTTACCCTTAAAACTTTTCATTTGAGTTTCTTTACCATGTCTTAATAGCACCTTTGGTGTCTTCCACGCAACTCTATGCACAGAGGTCCCTTTGGGCGCCTGTTATTCCTGAACCTCACTAGTTGTATGACCTTGAGCTAGTTACTTAACCTCTCCTAGCCTCAGTTTCCTCACCTGTAAATTGAGGGCGAAAACCCCCTCATTCACCAGTAAATAAAAATAATGCCAATAAAGGGCCTTGCCCAGTGCCAGGCAACTAAGAAGCTGTCATTATTCATCGTTTAAATGGTGGGATAAATAGCAGTGGGTTTGGACGTCCTCACCCTCCTTTCCCTGCCCAGTTTGATCAGAAAGAGAAGGCCACCCTCCTGGGCAACAAGAAGGACTACTGGGATTACTTCTGTGCCTGCCTGGCCAAGGTGAAAGGAGCCAATGACGGGATCCGATTCGTCAAGTCTATTTCAGAGGTAAGCAGAGCAGCCAGGGACCTCACCTCTTTCCCTTGCCTGCCTTAAACCTCTCTCGCAGAGACCTTTGCTGCAAACAGCCAAGTGAGGAAGTGAGGGTTTACGTGTAGGAAGGAAGTAAAGAAATCCAGTCCAGGTATATGCAGTGCCCACTGCGAGCTCCGGGAAGCCACCTAGGCGAGCGTTTACCAAGCCGAGGAGTGGCTCAGTCCTGACTGTATTAGACCCCAACCCAAATGTAACCTAACAGGGTGGGCTGCTCACATTGTGGTCTGCTCATGGTGCCCCCGAGAGGTGTACAGCCTAGGACACCTTTACCTTTTTTAAAAGAATCGGTTTCTTAGGTAAAATTCTTAGAGTTTGCTAGGCTACTTTCCCTATGATTTGCCCAGGAAACTTGGATTTAAAATGAAGAGAGTGATGTGGGATCTTGAGAGACAACTAAGCAGCTTCCCACGTTAAGTTCTGAGTCCCTCAAGAGCAGAATGCCATGGCTTTGCTGTTTTACAAAACTCCAGATCAACAACACGCATACTCTGTCTCTCTGTCTCTCTGTCTCTGTCTCTGTCTCTCTCTCTCACACACACACACACACACACCAGCCTAGTCCATCTGGGAGTGAAGAACTTTGCACATTAAGGAGCAAGTAATCCCCTAGATTTGAGGCAGGAGGCCTAAAGGGTTTGTATATTTCATCTTTCTTTCCAGTATCTCATGAATAAGTCTAAGGTCCATTTGAAATCGGCAGACATGCTCCTTGGCCAGCTTTCCGCAAAGGCCACAGGGTCAGGTTCTCTGGGAAGAACTCCTGGCCGTGCCAGCTGGAGCCAGGTGGGTTTCTCCTTATAGCGAATGATAGTGTTAGACACGTGGACACTGAGGGTTGGGCATTTTCCACCAGCTGTACCTTCTGACAGCTGAGACAATGAGGAAAGATCCTGGCTCAGAGGAGTTGGTTTAATGTCCAGGTAGCACAGATACGTCCTGTGAGATCTTGCCTGGTGGGACACTGAGGTTCATGATTAAGTGTTGTATCACTTCTCGGTATAGTGCAATGAGTTCTGATTAGATGCTAACAAAAATTAAGAAAGTGGATGATGAAAGTGGACCCATGATCTCAAAAAGTTCAAAAACAAAAAAACCCAACAAGGCTATGCAGTATATTCATTTGCAGTATAAGGGAACTATTACTGTTCCCTTCCCCAAAGGATGTTTAAAAAGACCTTTTTTAAAAAAAATAATAAATTTATTTATTTTATTTTTGGCTCTGTTGGGTCTTCTTTGCTGTGCGCGGGTTTCTCTATTTGCGGCAAGCGGGGACTACTCTTCGTTGCAGTGCATGAGCTTCTCATTGTGTTGGCTTCTCTTGTTGCAGAGCATGGGCTCTAGGCGTGTGGGCTTCAGTAGTTGCGGCACGTGGGCTCAGTAGTTGTGGCTGGCAGGCTCTAGAGCACAGGCTCAGTAGTTGTGGCGCACGGGCTTACTTGCTCCACGGCATGTGGGGTCTTCCTGGACCAGGGCTCGAACCCGTCTCCCCTGCATTGACAGGTGGATTCTTAACCACTGCGCCACCAGGGAAGTCCCTAAAAAGACCTTTTAAAATAGCTCCTTTTACATATATAATGAATTCAGTTAATAGGCCTGATTTAAAATGTAGCCTCAACTCTTTGCCTTCAAAAAATTAAATGTTCTAAATGCTGTTACAATGGCCATTTTATTAATAAGGAGAAGCCCCGGGACATCCCTGGTGGTGCAGTGGTTAAGGATCCGCCTGCCACTGCAGCGGACATGGGTTCGAGCCCTGGTCTGAGAAGATCCCGCATGCCGTGGAGCAGCTGAGCCTGTGCGCCACAACTACTGAAGCCCTCATGCCTAGAGCCCATGCTCCGCAACAAGAGAAGCCACCACAATGAGAAGCCCACGCACCACAAAGAAGAGTAGCCCCCGCTCTCCTCGACTAGAGAAAGCCCGCGCACAGCAACCAAGACCCATCACAGCCAAAAATAGATAAAAACAAAAAGACAAGCCCTTCCCTTGGGAGCTTACAGACATGGGCTGTTATGTGGGGTTCTTTTTAGATTCTGCAGGGCCTATGTGTGGGTGTGCATTTGTATGACCAACACACTTCACTTCAGGATGCCTTGCTCAGCTGTTCTCGGCTGCCTGGGTCTCCTGGTTATCACCACTGAACACTTTGTTCTCACCTCACTTATCAGTGGAAAAGCATTTGGACATAGGGATGTCATCAAGATTCTCCCCTAGGCACCTGTCTTGATACACTCCCCACGGACGTGCCATGGTGGTTTTTATAAAGCCACGTCAGGCTGCTGCCCACCTTCATTTCCAGACCTCCTGGCTATACCCCAAACCCACAAAACTCACATGGAAAAAATGTCTTACAGCCTCTTACATAAATGTCTTAGGAGGTTTCACACCTTCTTATTTTTTAAACCTACTTCATATTGTGGTATCATTTCCTCGAGTCAGCAATGAGAAGGCATATAGCTCTGAGCTAAAAGGTGCTGGTTACCGGGATGTTTATAGCATCATGAATGTGCCAGTGCTTGAGGTCATACCTCATGTTTCCTGTCTCATTCCAGCACCATGGCTGGCTTCTTAATAGGATGGAGGATTAGGACCATCTTTTGGTCAAACCACTACCGTCCCTTCCCCCAGCCACCAAGTTAAACATTTCTGACCTTTGAAGAGGTGAGGAGGGAATGGGTCTTAGCTTACCCTGCTCAGAGCCAGCCCCTGACAGAACAGGTGCACGTGGTAGGTTGAGAGATTTTGAGTTCCTGCCTACTTATCTTGAGCTTCTGGGGCTGAAACATTGGGAGCATGAATCCTAATTTGATCAGATCTACATGGCCCATGGTCCATCCTGGCAACTAGGGCCAGAGTCTGTGACCAGCATACCCCACCACCATCACAACAAGCTTCCAGAAACCTCTTTAGAAGCCATGTTTTGGCACTGTGGGGAGAGGTTTTGAAGACAGGCCTGCACCTGGACCCTCCGTCCACCTCAGACTTCCTGAAACAGAACCACACCCATTTTTCATTACTTCAGTGTAACTGTGCCACCTAGAAACACCCCTGCCCTCACCCCCCGGGCACCTTCTGACTAAATGCAGTGAGTTGGTATAGCTGAAAATAAATCCAACCAGGAAAGCGTTGACAGATATGTGGATTTTAGTGGTGGTTCCACGAGGACACAGAGGAGGCAGTTATACATCCGTCACAGGTCCCCCAACACTCCTCTGCCTTTTGCCCTCCTCTCTCTTCCCCCTTCCACATGGGCTCCAGCCAAGCCCCTTAGGCCTCTTCCCCTGCATCTCTTCTCCCAAAACTTCAAAAATAAGCCCAGGCATTAGCTAAACTGAGACCATCTCTTCCTCTTCAAGTGTACTTCTGGTATGAGAAGCCCTTCATTTATCTCCAACCTGTTTTCTAAATATTCCAAATTAAGTCAGACTGTTTCATCTCTGACTCTAAACCCAGGGATTCTGATGGAGCAGAGGAGGAAGAATGACATTCCGGTAGAATCCACAGTAGATATTTGAGCCTTTTGTGACTGTATCTTCCTTGACACATTTGCTGGAGTCTACAGATTATTCTCAGACGGAGGCCAGCAAGACGTCCACCCACTTTAGGCCTCCCTCTGTGGGGTGACATTCTCAAATGTTTTGTGTTCTTTGAGGGACATAAGTGAAGGTTATGTGTAGGGTAGGATTGGGTGACATTTTCTGCCCTGTTTTGTTTCTGCTTTTGTCAGCCATCCATGAGGCCTGTATTTGGAGTTAGGCTAACAGCTCTTCATTTCTATTTTATCTGCATTTTCCAGCTCCGAACATCTCTGGGAAAGGGAAGAGCATTTATTCGCTACTCCTTGGTGCACCAGAGGTTGGCCGACACCTTACAGCAGTGCTTCATGAACACCAAAGTGACCAGGTAAATACATGACAGTGCTGGGCTTTACCCCACACCATTCAGAAATGACCCAAAGTCCCCTCACTAATAATAACAATACAACTTATAAGTCAGACAGAGAAAGACAAATATCATATGATGTCACTTATATGTGGAATCTAAAAAACAGTATGAATGAACGTATTTATGAAACAGAAACAGACTCACAGACATAGAAAACAAACTTATGGTTACCAAAGGGGGAAGTGGGGAGAGGAATAAATTGGGAGTATGGGATTAACAGATGCACACTACCATATGTAAAATAAGCAAAGATTTACTGTGTAGCACAGGGAACTATATTCAATATCTTCTAATAAGCTATAATGGAAAAGAATAAAAAAAAAGAAATATAGCTATGTACATGTATATGTGTAACCAGATCACTTTGCTGATCAGTTAGTACATCTGAAACTAACACAATATTGTAAATCAGCTAGACTTCAATTTTAAAAAAATGGTGATGCTACTTACAATACACAGGATGGAAGCCATCAATGTCCAATGATGGGAGGCTGTTAAATTACAGCAAATTAGGACTTCCCTGGTGGCACAGTGGTTAAGAATCTGTCTGCCAATTCAGGGGATACGGGTTCGAGCCCTTGTCCTGGAAGATCCCACGTGCCGTGGAGCAGCTAAGCCCGTGCGCCACAACTACTGAGCCTGCGCTCTAGAGCTCACGATCCACAACTGCTGAAGCCTGCATGCGTAGAGCCCATGCTCCACAACAAGAGAAGCCACTGCAATGAGAAGCCCGTGCACCGCAACGAAGAGTAGCCTCCACTTGCCGCAACTAGAGAAAGCCGCATGCAGCAACAAAGACACAGTACAACCAAAAAGAAAAAATAATAAATAAATAAATGAATTTATTTTTAAAAATTACAGCAAATTATTTTAAATGACATAGCAAGGCATCATTTAAAATTGCAATAAGGTATACCAAAACGTGAGCTGAATTACCATATTTTAGTATATGTTACCACCCTTTTGCTAATATACATACGATTTAAGTAGCGCCATGACTGTCCAGGTTAGACTGTATAGGGTTAAAGGAGGAACTAATTATGTAAGCCATGATAGCTGCCCAAGAGTGAGGAAGAGGTGGTCTCCCCTCCCCACCTTTTCTTTGATTATAAAAATGTACCCTACTCTGTTCTTGGGGCTGCTGCGCTGCCTTGCTTGCCCACTTGTATCTCTCACAAGTTTCCTATGCTAATAAACTCACTCTTTGCCTGCCAAATAAATAAATAAATAAAATTGCAATAAGGAAGTCTATATAGCAACAAGGAAAATAACAATATAATAATCAATGAAAAAGAATGCAAATCTTATCTATCCTAATGGCAACAATGAAATTACAAAAAAAATATAAAAGAATTAGAAAGTATATGAGAACATGAGGAGGCGGAGTCAAGAGGGTGGTGTGGGAAGACACAGAGTTAGCGTCTCCCCACAACTAGGGTGCCTGCCAGCCGCTGGTGGGGGACTCTGATGCCCAAGGAGATGGGAGGAAACCCCAGAGTGAACCAGTAGGGGGACTGAGGGGGGAGGAGAAGTGGAGGCCAGACAGGATCAGTGCCCCTGAGGCCGGGGAGATCAGGAGAGGCAGGCGGGAGGGACCACCCAGGAGGAGCAGAGGGCATTTGCCCTGCCAACTTGAGTCCAGGAAGACCGCTGGGCGTCCAAGAAGCCCGCTGGGCTCCCAGGTAGGTCCCCTGCCATCTGAGACCAGGGGTGGGGAGCATGCCTGGGCCCCTTCTGTTCCTTGAGCCTAAGCTGCACCCCAACAGCCCCCAGGGTGTTTTCCAGCCCTGTGGGTCCTGAGCATTGGCCCCGCCCACCACCCAAACCTCACCCTTGCTTAGGCCCCACCCTCCACAGGCAAGGCCTTTTCCCCCCCGTTTTAAATTTTTATTTGTTTATTTTTTTCTTTTCCCTTCTCTTTTTTACTATTGTGGTACTAATGTACCTTACGGTTGTTGATTCATCTATATTTTTATTTTTATATTTTTCCTAATATATCTGTTAGCTTCCTAGTCTAATTTTATTTTTTACTTTGCTATTGTTGTATGTTTCTTTCTTTTCCTGCTGCCCCAGGCAGCTTGCGGGATCTTGGTTCACGAGCCCGGGGTTGGGCCAAAGCTCCTGCAGTGGGAGCTCCAAGTCTGAACCACTGGACTAACAGAACCTCAGACCCCAGGGAATATTCTTTGGAGTGAGGTCTCACGGAGCTCCTCATCTCAGCACCAAGACCCAGCTCTACCCAATAGCCTACAAACCCTAGTGTTAGAAGCTTCAGGCCAAACAACCAGTAAGACAGGAGCACGATGCCACTCATTAAAAAAAAAAATGAGATGGCAAAAAAATATGTCACAAATGAAGGAGCAAGGCAAAAACCTACAAGACTAAATAAATGAAGAGGAAACAGGCAATCTACCTGAAAAAGAATTCAGAGTAACGAGAGTAGAGATGATCCAGAATCTCGGAAATAGAATGGAGGCATGGATTGAGAAAATACAAGAAGTGTTTAACAAAGATCTAGAAGAAATAAAGAACGAACAAACAGAGATGAACAACACAATAACTGAATTACACTAGAAGGAATCAATAACAGAATAACTGAGGCACAAGAATGAATAAGTGAGCTGAAAGACAAAATGGTGGAAATAATTGCCGAGGAGCAGAATAAAGAAAAAAGAATGAAAAGAATTGAAGACAATCTCAGAGACCTCTGGGACAACACTAAACGCACCAACATTCAAATAATAGGGGTCCAAGAAGAAGAAGAGAAAAAGGGTCTGAGAAAATATTTGAAGAGATTATAGTTGAAAACTTCCCTAACATGGGAAAGGAAATAGTCACCCAAGTCCAGGAAGCACAGAGTCCCATACAGGATAAACCCTAGGAAAAACACACCAAGACACATATTAATCAAACTAACAAAAATGAACTTCAAATAAAAAATGTTAAAAGCAGCAAGGGAAAAACAAAAAATAACATACAAAGGAATCCCCATAAGGTTATTAGCTGATTTTACAGCAGAAACTCTGCAAGCCAGAAGAGAGTGGCAGGATATACTTAAAGTGATGAAAGAGAAAAACCTACAACCAACAGTACTCTACCCAGCAAGGATCACATTCAGATTCAATGCCAAAGTCAAAAGCTTTTCAGACAAGCAAAAGCTAAGAGAATTCAGCACCACCAAACCAGCTTTACAACAAATGGTAAAGAAACTCCTCTAAGCGGGGAAACACAAGAGAAGAAAAAGGCCCACAAAAACAAACCCAGGGGCTTCCCTGGTGGCGCAGTGGTTGAGAGTCCGCCTGCTGATGCAGGGGACACGGGTTCGTGCCCTGGTCTGGGAAGATCCCACATGCTGTGGAGCGGCTAGGCCCGTGAGCCGTGGCTGCTGAGCCTGCGCGTCTGGAACCTGTACTCCACAACGGGAGAGGCCACAACAGTGAGAGGGTCACGTACCGCAAAAAAAAAAAAATTAAGAAAATGGTAATAGGCACATACATATCGATAATGACCTTGAATGTAGATGGACTAAATGCCCCAACCAAAAGACACAGACTGGCTGAATGGATTCAAAAACAAGACCCATATATATGCTGTTTACAAGAGACCCACTTCAGACCTAGGGAGACTTACAGACTGAAAGTGAAGGGATGGAAAAAGATATTCCATCTAGATGGAAATCAAAAGAAAGCTGGAGTAGCAATACTCATATCAGATAAAATAGACTTTAAAATAAAGAATGTTACAAGAGACAAGGAAGGACACAACATAATGATCAAGGGATCAATCCAAGAAGATATGACAATTATAAATGTTTATGCACCCAACATAGGAGCACCTCAATACATAAGGCAAATGCTAAAAACCATGAAAGGAGAAATCAACAGTAGCACGATAATAGTAGGGGGCTTTAACACCCCACTTCCACCAATGGACAGATCATCCAGACAGAAAATAAATAAGGAGACATAAGCTTTAAATGACATAATAGACCAGATAGATCTAATTGATATTTATAGAACATTCCACCCAAAAGTGGCAGAATACACTTTCTTCTCAAGTGCACATGGAACATTCTCCAGGATAGATCACATCTTGGGTCAGAAATGGAGCCTCAGAAAATTTAAGAAAATTGAAATCATGTCAAGCATCTTTTCTGACCACAATGCTATGAGATTGGAAGTGAATTACAGGAAAAAAAACTGTAAAAAACACAAATACATGGAGGCTGAACAGTGCGGTGCTAAATATCCAAGAGATCACTGAAGAAGTCAAAGAAGAAATTTAAAAATACATAGAAACAAATGACAATGAAAACACAATGACCCAAAACCTATGGGATGCAGCAAAAGCCGTTCTAAGAGGGAAGTTTATAGCAATACAATGTCACCTCAAGAAACAAGAAAAATCTCAAATAAACAATCTAACCCTACACTTAAAACAGCCAGAGAAAGAAGAACAAAGAAAACCCAAAGTCAGTAGAAGGAAGGAAATCATAAAGATCAGAGCAGAAATAAGTGAAATAGAAACAAAGAAAACAATAGCAAAGATCACTAAAAGTAAAAGCTGGTTCTTTGAGAAGATAAACAAAATTGATAAACCCTTAGCCAGACTCATCAAGAAAAAAAGGGAGAGGACGCAAAGCAATAAAATTAAAAATGAAAAAGGAGAAATCACAACGGGCACTGCAGAAATACAGAAGATTATAAGAGACTACCAGAAACAACTATATGCCAATAAAATGGACAACCATGAAGAAATGGACAAATTCTTAGAAAGGTATATAACCTTCCAAGACTGAACCAGGAAGAAATAGAAAATATAAACAGACCTATCACAAGTAATGAAATTGAAAGCATAATTAAAAATCTTCCAACAAACAAAGGTCCAGGACCAGATGGTTTCACAGGCAAATGCTATCAAACATTTAGAAAAGAGCTAACACTGATCCTTCTCAAACTCTTCCAAAAAATTGCAGAGGGAGAAACACTCCCAAATTCATTCTATGAAGCCACCATCACCCTGATACCAAAACCAGAAAAAGATATCACAAAAAAAAAATTATAGACCAATATCACTGATGAACATAGATGCAAAAATCTTGAACAAAATACTAGGAAACAGAATCCAACAGCACATTAAAAGGATCATACACCACAATCAAGTGGGATTTATCCCAGGGATGCAAGGATTCTTCAGTATACGCAAACCAGTCACTGTGATACACCACATTAACAAATCAAGGAATAAAAACCATATGATCATCTCAATAGATGCAGAAAAAGCTTTTGACAAAATTCAACACTCATTTACGATAAAAACCCTCCAGAAAATGGGCATAAAGGGAACCTACCTCAACATAATAAGGGCCATATATGACAAACCCACAGCAAGCATCATACTCAATGGTGAAAAACTGAAAGCATTTCCTCTAAGATCAGGAACAAGACAAGGATGTCCATTCTCACCACTGTTATTCAACATAGTTTTGGAAGTCCTAGCCACAGCAATCAGAGAAGAAAAAGAAATTAAAGGAATCCTAATTGGAAAAGAAGTAGTAAAACTGTCACTGTTTGCCAATGACATGATACTAAACATAGAAAATCCTAAAGGTGCCACCAGAAAACTACTAGAACTAATCAATGAATTTCATAGGGTTGCAGGATACAAAATTAATGCACAGAAATCTCTGGCATTCCTATACACCAACAATGAATAATCAGAAAGAGAAATTAAGGAAACACTCCCATTTTCCCATTGCAACAAAAAGAATAAAATACCTAGGAAAAATCCTGCCTAAGGAGGCAAAAGACTTGTACTCAGAAAACTATAAAGCAGTGGTGAAAGAAGTCAAAGATGACAAACAGATGGAATATACCATGTTCTTGGATTGAAAGAATCAACATTGTGAAAATGACTATACTACCCAAAGCAATCTACAGATTCAATGCCATCCCTATCAAACTACCAGTGGCATTCTTCACAGAATTAGAACAAAAAATTTTACAATTCGTATGGAAACACAAAAGACCCCGAATAGCCAAAGCAATCTTGAGAAAGAAAAATGGAGCTGGAGGAATCAGGCTCCCTGACTTCAAACTATACCACAAAGCTACAGTAATCAAGACAGTGTGGTACTGGCACAGAAACAGAAATATAGATCAATGGTACAGGATAGAAAGCCCAGAGATAAACCCACACACATATGGGCACCTCATTTATGACAAAGGAGGCAAGAACATACAGTGGAGAAAAGGCAGCCTCTTCAATAAGTGGTGCTGAGAAAACTGGGCAGCTACATGTAAAAGAATGAAATTAGAACACTCTCTAACACCATACACAAGAATAAACTCCAAATGGATTAAAGACTTAAATGTAAGACCAGACACTATAAAACTCTTACAGGAAAACATAGGAAAAACACTTGTTGACATAAACCACAGCAAGATCGTTTTTGACCCACCTCCTAGAGTAATGGAAATAAAAACAAAAATAAACAAATGGGACCTAATGAAACTTCAAAGCTTTTGCACAGCAAAGGAAACCATAAACAAGACGAAAAGACAACCCTCAGAATGGGAGAAAATATTTGCAAATGAAACAATGGACAAAGGATTAATCTCCAAAATATACAAACAGCTCATGGACCTCAGTATCAAAAAAACAACCCAATCCAAAAATGGGCAGAAGACCTAAATAGACATTTCACCAAGGAAGACATACAGATGGCCAACAGGCGCATGAAAAGATGCTCAACATCACTGATTATTAGAGAAATGCAAATCAAAACTACAATGAGATATCCCCTCATGCCGGTTAGAATGGCCATTATCAAAAGATCTAGAAACAATAAATGCTGGAAAGGGTGTGGTGAAAAGGGAACCCTCCTGCACTGTTGGTGGGAATGTAAATTGATATAACCACTACGGAAAACAGTATGGAGGTTCCTTAAAAAACTGAAAATAGAACTACCATATGACCCAGCAATGCCACTACTGGGCATATACCCTGAGAAAACCATAATTCCAAAAGAGACATGTACCACAGTGTTCATTGCAGCACTATTTACAATAGCCAGGACTTGGAACCAACCTAAATGTCCATCAACAGATGAATAGATAAAGAAGATGTGGCACATATATACAATGGATATTTCTCAGCCATAAAAAGAAACAAAATTGAGTTACTTGTAGTGAGGTGGATGGACCTAGAGTCTGTCATACAGAGTGAAGTAAGTCAGAAAGAGAAAAACAAATACCGTATGCTAATGCATATATATGGAATCTTAAAAAAAAAAGTACTGATGAACCTAGTTGCAGGGCAGGAATAAAGAGGGAGACATAGAAAATGGACTTGAGGACATGGGGTGGGAGGTGAAGCTGGGGCGAAGTGAGAGTAGCATCGACATATATACACTATCGAATGTAAAATAGTTGTCTGGTGGGAAGCAGCAGCCTAGCACAGGGAGATCGGCTCCGTGCTTTGCGATGTCCCTAGAGGGGTGGGATAGGGAGGATGGGAGGGAGGCTCAAGAGAAAGGGGATATGGGGACATGTGGAAGTTTGCTTTGTTGTGCAACAGAAACTAACAGTATTGTGAAGCAATTATACTCCAATAAAGATCTATTTAAAAAAAAGTATATGAGAACATGATTTGATAAAGGATAGGATTATGTATATTTTTCTTTTTAAATTATTGTTTTTGCAGTGAACAGTTCTTCAGCACTTTTCAGCATGTATTAAAGTGTATAACATCTCTGAAACAAGTTCAGAAGACCTCAAATAAATGTGATAAACTAAACAATAATAATGACAACCACAGCAGCAGTGCCTGTCTGTGTCACACCCTGGCACAAGCAGGGACCTCCCCCTGTCATCCTCCTCTCCCCTTCCCTACCACAGTCCTTGGCGCACATTGGGCGGTAGCACTGACCTTTCACAGGTGAGGAAAGTGAGGCTCAGAGAGGCCAAATGCCTTTCTCTGGGCCCCACTGATGCTGAGGCAGAAAGCAGGAGCTTGGGTCTAGGTCTCTGAACTCCTAATGCCAGGTAGTTTCCTCTGGTGGATGGCAGGTCCTTGGTGCTGGCACTAATGGGCAGACCCCACTGGTCACCCTGGACCAGTGGGTTGCAGCCTTGGCCTCTCATCAGAATCACCTGTGGGGTTTTTAACACCAACAAGCCTGGGGCCTCACCTGAGACACTGAGTCAGCACCCGCCCCATGGGTCTGGGCTCCCTGGAGATTGTGATGAGTGACCAGATTGGGAGCCTTTGTGCCCCTAGTGCTGAAGCCTCAGCAGGAGGGGAAGGAGGAGGGAGAGGTGGGGTTGAGCGTGTAAGGTGGGGAGAGGGTGTCAGATTAGGAGCCGCATATCAGCTGCCTATCAGCTGAACCTCTTTGGCTCGCCCGGCACCCCTTTTCCAGCTCTGCCTCCCCTCTACCTCTGGAGTGTTCTTCCAGTTAATTAAAAGAAATACTTCTGAATTAAAGGAAGACCATTGGGGGGGAATATTTTGTTTCATTTTGTCACCTTTAAGATTGATTTGCATAAATGTGTATTGCTCTTGCATGTGCCAGGCTTTGTGAATGCATGTGAGTTGAGAACCTTTGCACATTTGATTTGAAGGTATTTTGTTGTGATGTTTGGTGAAAACTGTCATAAACAGCTTGACTCCCAGTGTATCCCAGTTCAGCCGAGTAGCTCATTAAACTCATCAGTGTTGTCTTTTTGTTTTTGCTTTTTTTTGCGGTATGCGGGCCTCTCACTGCCGCGGCCTCTCCCGCCGCGGAGCACAGGCTCTGGACACACAGGCCCAGCGGCCGCAGCTCACGGGCCCAGCCTCCCCGCGGCATGCGGGATCCTCCCGCACCGGGGCACGAATCCGCGTCCCCTGCATCGGCAGGCGGACTCCCAACCACTGCGCCACCAGGGAAGCCCGGTGTTGTCTTTTTAATTCTTATTGCTTCACGTGAAGTGAAACAACTACCACTTCCAAATGGAGATGTTTTGTTCCTTGGCTTTTATGTTGGTGTCTGGAGAGAAATTAGCAGTGAGTTCAGTGTCCTGTATTGAGTTCTCTGGAGGGGATAGAAGACAAGATTTTCTTTGAAAAAAGAAGTGTTCTGGGGCTTCCCTGATGGCGCAGTGGTTGAGAGTCCGCCTGCCGATGCAGGGGACACGGGTTCGTGCCCTGGACTGGGAAGATCCCACGTGCCGCGGAGCGGCTGGGCCCGTGAGCCATGGCCGCTGAGCCTGCGCGTCCGGAGCCTGTGCTCCGCAACGGGAGAGGCCACGGCAGTGAGAGGCCCGCGTACCGCAAAAAAAAAAAAAAAAAAAAAAAAAGTGTTCTTTCCCCTACAACTGCCTTTTCTTGGACAGTAATTCAGATTTAAGGTTTCTCGCACTCATTTGGAAATAGGTATGATATAAATAATAAACAAATAAGCATATAATTCATTTCAGTAATTTCCCTGAAGAAGAGCAAACTTATTTGAGAGTTATGTGCTCCTACAGTGAAAATCAAATTGGGGTGTATGTGTATGTGTCTGTCTTTAATTAATTTAGTAATCTGAGTTGGAATTTGGTGAGGCAGAGCCTTACTGGGAGGACTGGTTTCTTGCCTTTCTTTATGTACTCCTGTACTTGACCCCTTTTTATGTTTCCCTGCAGTGACTGGTACTACGCAAGGAGCCCCTTTCTGAAGCCAAAGCTGAGCTCTGACATCGTGGGCCAACTCTACGAGCTGACCGACATCCAGTTTGACCTGGCATCAAGGGGCTATGACCTGGATGCTGCCTGGCCGACGTTTGCCAGGTACCTTGAAGAATTAATTGCTTGGTTGAAAAGAGCAGAAAGAGATGTTTGAAGTTTTGAAGCTTGCCACCAGTCTACTCAAAGCAGTTTTGCTCATGCAGTAAATTACCTGTAGCTTTGCAACTCTTATCCTTGCTAATTTTACAGACTTGGTTGAATTGTGACTAGCGATAGCATCTGGAGGCTCCAACCTTAAACTAACCTAACTGGCCAGGTGGCATGAGTCAGTGGAGACGCATATGTGAAACCCAAGGTTTTCAGATGTGTTAAGGGGCTTGGTGTGGGAGCAAGGGGGGAGCAAGTGGGCTTTTCCCCAATATGTTCTCATAGATACAGTTATCGTGGAGGCCAGTAAGAGAGGGAGCGAAGGCTCGTCCACGTAAGGGTTGCTGGAAAGGTTGCTTTGCTGTGTTTTCTTTTCCTACACCAGTACGGCACTCACACACTGTCTAACTGCATCCTCGCAACCGTTCCAGGAGCAAGGTGCTGAGGAAACAGGCTCAGAGAGTGGAGGGACTTGCCTAGATTCACACAGCTGGCAGGCAGCAGGGCCAGGGCCAGGGTACTAGCCTTGAGTTAAACCCAAGTCCAGCATTCTTTGTTTTGTTTTGCTTTCTGTTAATAAGGTGGTGTTTTGTTTTGGTTTTTTTTCCAAGTTTTGTATTTCTCATTAGGGACTTCTTTCTATGGAGGAAAAAATACTGACTATAATGGAACCCATTTGCCAACCACCAGGATTTAAGAGCTAACATTTTTGCCATATTTACTTCGTGTCATTTTTAGAACTGTTCAATTTTAAAATCATTTCAGACTTACAGAAAAGTTGTAAAAATAGTACACAGTACTCATTCACTTTGATTCCCCAGTTATCAGTATTTTACTACAAACGTTTTAATCATTCTTTCTCTCTCTCTCTCTTTTTTTTTTTTTTCCGGCTGTGCCACGTGGCATGTGGGATCTTAGTTCCCCCACCAGGGATTGAACCTGCGCCTCCTGCAGTGGAAGCGTGGAGTCTTAACCACTGGACCGCCAGGGAATTTCTTATCGTTCTTTATCTTTATGTAAACATGTTGGTTTATTTCTTGCATCATTTGAGAATAAGTTACAGACCTGATTCCCCTTTACTCCTAAGTACTTCATTGTGTATTTCCTAAAATCAGGGGCATCCTTTCCTAAAGTCAGGGACATCTATATAACCTCAGTTCAATTGTTAAAATCACAGAACATTGATACAATACTGCTGTCTAATGTACAGACTGTGTTCAAATTTTAAGAATTACACCAGACATGTCTTTTATAATCCAGGATCACATGTCAGTGAATTGTTGGGTCTCCCTAGTCCTTGTTCATTTGGAACAGTTTCTCCTCTTTGCACAGACATTTTTGAAAAGTACAGGCCAGTTATTTTGTAAAATGTTCCTTAATTTGAGTTTGTCTAGTGTTTTCTCATTATTGGATTCAGATTAAGCATTTTTGGCAGAAATACCCGAGGTGTTGTGTCCTCAGCACGTTGTACCCAGAGACACAGGATGTTGGTTTGTTTCATTACTTGCAAGGTTAACCATGATCATTTGGTTAAGGTGGTGTTAGCCAGGTTTCTCCTAAAGTTACTGTTTCTCTGTTTGTAATTAATATGTATCTTATGGGAAGACATTTTGAAACTAGGTTTTTTGTTGTTTTTTTTTTTTGCGGGTACGCGGGCCTCTCACTGTTGCAGCCTCTCCCGTTGTGGAGCACAGGCTCCGGACACGCAGGCTCAGCGGCCATGGCTCACGGGCCCAGCCGCTCCGCGGCATGTGGGATCTTCCCGGACTGGGGCACGAACCCGTGTCCCCTGCATCGGCAGGCGGACTCTCAACCACTGCGCCACCAGGGAAGCCTGAGACTAGGTTTTTATCCTGTTTCTTTTAAATCTCCCTCCTGTTAGTTTTAGCATCTGGTAAATCTTTCCTGAATCAGTTACTATCATGGTTACCAGAGTGATTTTCTGACTCCATCATTCCTTCTACACTAATAGTTGGCATTCTATTGTAAGGAAGATATTTTCCTTCTTCCCCATCTACTTATTCATTTATAGCAGTGTTGACTCATGGATTCTTACTTTATTCAATAGGTTATATTCTGTCACTGTAATTATTTTAAACCTTAAGGTGCCTTATATTTGGCCAGTCAAAGTCCCTTCAGGCTGGTTCTTGTGGGATTTTTTTGTTATGTCTGATACCTTTTTTTTTAAAGAAATAAAATATTATAGATCCCAATAAAGCCCCACCCCACGGCCATCCTTTCTCCTTTTCTCCCTTTCTAGAAGTAATTACAACCCTGTAGTTAATGCATGTCATTCCCAAATATTTTTGTGTTTCACTACATGTGCCTGTAAATATTACGTATGTATAGTTGTATTTTATATATATATTTTTAATTTGCTACATTGATTGAATCATGAGATGGCTATACTTTTGCAGGTTGCTTTTTTCATTCCACATTGTTTTTGAGATTTTTATCTGTGTTTGTACAGGGAGTTCTATAGATGTGGAGTAGGGCTGGCAAACCACGGCCCACAGGGCCGTGTGTAACACACCTTCATTTACCTATTGCCTATGGCTGCTTTCATGCTACAGTGGCAGAGTTGAATTGTGACAGAGCCCGTAAGGCTTGCCAACCGAAAATATTCACTATCTGGCCCTTTACAGAATATAGTATTCCATTGTGTGGGTAAACAGTTTATCTGTTTCTCTAGTGATGTGGAGTTAGAAAGGTTCTGCTTTTTCCACCATGACGGTGCTGCCAGGAGCATCCCCACACGTCACCTTATGCACATATGTGACTGTCTTTCAGGTAGATACTGAGAAGTGCAGTTGTTGGGTTGTGGAGACTAACAAGATTTAAAGTGCAATAATTGCAGATTAAGGAGAAGATTCTGGTCGTTAAGTAAAAGTGTGTTTCGTTTGCATTGACTAGCGCCATCAAATAGAACTTTCTGCAGTGAGGGAAATGTCGTGTGTGAACCAGAAGAGGTCTTCCAGCCACATTACTCGTGTAACATAACGTAAAGCAGTGACCTCAAGGCCCGAAGCACAGCGTGACCTTTATTTACCAGATTGACTGTTGTTGGTTCCTCCCTGGTAGACAAGTTATGGCTGGCATCGAAGGTTCTAGGAAAACTTAAACTAAAAACTGGGAAATACTATGTTCACTTCGTTCCTTTTTGGCAGTGAGAGCAAAGCCATCATGCTTAGACTTCAACAGCGGGGTCCAGCTGCTACGACCAACCTGAATGTGTGCTTTGGTGGAAATTGTTGGATTTTGCCTTCTTACTGAACCTGGGAGGGCACTGCCGCTACCACCACCTGGTTGCCTAGTGACAACCAAGGCCTCCCCGAGTGTGTGTGCATGTGTGTGTGTTCCCTGCTCTGATGCAAGCATGTCTGTTTTGTGGCCCCGCAGGAGGACCCTGGGCACTGGCTCTTCTGCTTACCTATGGAGACCCCCCAGCCGAAGCTCCAGCATGAGCAGTTTGGTGAGCAGCTACCTGCAGGTAATGCCAAGAAGGCTGGGGACTCCCTCTCTGTCATGTCAACCAGGGCATGTTCTTGCCCCTCCCAGCTCAGGGGGATGTTCTCAGATGCCTGGTGTTCCAACCCGAGCGATATAACCCCTCAGTCCTACCCACTGTTTCCTCGAGTCCAGGTTTTTATAACCAAAAGGAATTTAGCCCTTTTAAAAACTAAATTCTTTTAAGAGCTTTTTAAAGTGTTTCAGAAGAAGTGGTTTGGCACTGTGATTAAAAGTGGCAAGGTCAAATCCTGACTGTCACTCGCCCCCTGTGTGACCCTGAGAAGGTGACTTACCCTGTCGAAACTTGAGCTCTCTCATCTGTACAGTCTCATACCAGCCTGTAAGGTGGTTGTAGGGAGTAAATGAGGGCACACACGCACAGTGCTTAAGGACTTGGCACAGGCTAGTGCTCAGTAAACGTTAGTGCGTCAGGTCAGTTTCATTAATTTTGTTAGAAATGTGAATGTATCGTATAGTTTAATGGGAAAGAACACTGAAATTAATCAGCAAAGCAAAGTAAGACTAATCAGTATAAGTAGCATTTTTACCCTATTTTATGATTTAATTGCAACAGGAATTGTGGGTAGGGTGCAATGGGGAAGCAGTAGTTTACATATAACGTCATTTCTCTAAGAGCCAGCATCCATTATGTTACCAAAGCTACAGGAGGCTGAATGGGAAACGCAAGTTCTGGGTCTCAGTGGAGCTCACACATGTGGCGTCGCATCATATTTTAGGATGTGCTACTGACCTCCTCTGGCATATGCTTTGAGCAAAGGGGTTCCAGTCCTTTGAATAGCTCGATAGACTAACCTTAGGTCATGTAATTGCTGTATTTTTACTTCTGTTCTCATTAACTTCTAAAGTTTTGCCAAGCAGCAATGTAGCTTCATCCCCAAGCCACTTGTTTTTCGTGTTTCCTCCCCAGACTCAGGAGATGACCTCCCACCTTGACCTGAGCAACCCCTTAAACCATGAGGCACTGGAGGGCTTTGACGAGTTGCGGCTAGAGCTGGACCAGTTGGAGGTGCGGGAGAAGCAGCTGAAGGAGCAGATGCAGCAGCGGGAAAGAGAGAACCAGGAGCTGAGGGCGGCCATCAGCC
Organism: Monodon monoceros; assembly: GCF_005190385.1. Lineage (NCBI taxonomy): Eukaryota > Metazoa > Chordata > Mammalia > Artiodactyla > Monodontidae > Monodon > Monodon monoceros. The sequence goes on along the minus strand of NW_021703780.1, from coordinate 61,556,982 downwards.
TGCATGGAGAGCAGCTGCAGGCAGAGAGAGAGAGGGGCCGCGCCGCCGCCGAGGACAACCTTCGCCTCGCCGGTGTGGTGGCCGCGCTCCAGGAGCAGTGGGAAGTCACCCAGGCCACACAGAACACTGTGAAGGAGCTGCAGACGTGCCTGCAGGCCCTGGAGCTGGGGGCCTCGGAGAAGGAGGAGGATTACCTCTCAGCCCTGCGGCGGCTGGAGTCCCTACTGCAGCCCCTGGCTCGGGAGCTCGAGGCCACACGTGACTCCCTGGGCAGGAAGGACCAGTGCTCAGCTGATGTCCCAGACCAGCTGAGTGCAGCCGAGCAGAAGGCTGACATGGCACTGGACGCAAAGGGGCGACAAAAGCGCATCCCCAGTGACTCGCCCCTGGAGACTCAGGAGCTGGGGGAGAAGCTCCTGGAAAGGGAGAGCACCCAGCTGGAGCAGCTGGCCAAAGAGCTGCAGCTGAAGGAGGAGGCCCGGGCCAGCCTGGAGCGCCTGGTGGAGGAGATGGCCCCGCTCCGGGAAGAGCTGTCCAGGAAGGGGCAGGAGGCAGCCCAGCTCCAGCGTCAGCTGCACGAGTCGTTGGCCCACTTGAGCTCCCTGGAGGAAGAGCTCGCGGAGGGGAGGCGAGAGGAGCAGCGGCGGCAAGAGGAAAAGGGGCTGCTGGAGCAGGAGGCCAGGTCCCTGACGCGGCAGCTGCAGCTCCTGGAGGCCCAGCTGGCCCAGGTGAGCCAGCACGTGAGTGACCTGGAGGAGCAGAAGAAGCAGCTCATCCAGGACAAAGACCACCTCAGCCAGAGGGTGGGGACGCTGGAGCGACTTGCTGCCCAGTCAGGCCCAGATCTGCCCGTGGCGGCTGCGGAGCACGAGGCTCTGAGCCCCACCCTGCAGCAGGCCTGTGAGAAGCTGGAGGAGGAACAGAGGGGCCTGTGGGAGGGACAGGTGGACGATCCCAAGATGCAAGGGGCCGGCCAGGAGAAGAAGCTCCAGCAGGCCAACAGGGAGCTGGAGAAGGAGCTGCAGAACGTGGTGGAGCGCAACCAGCTGTTGGAGGATAAGCTGCAGGCCCTGCAGGCTGACTACCAAGCGCTGCAGCAGCGGGAGGCGGCCATCCAGGGCTCCCTGGCCTCCCTGCAGTCAGAGCAGGCCAGCATCCGGCACATGGGAGACCAGATGGAGGCAAGCCTCATGGCTGTGAAGAAGGCCAAGGAGACCATGAGGGCCCATGTGGCTGAGAAGGAGGCTGCCCTGCAAAGCAAGGAGGCCGAATGCCAACAGCTGCGGGAGCAGGTGGAGCAGTGCCGGCAGCTAGCGGAGGCCCGGGCTGGGGAGGTCAGGGCGCTTGAGGACCGGTGCCGCCAGCAGACCCAGCTGATCGAGACCCTCACGGCAGACAAAAGCCAACAGGGGTTCAGCCCACCTCAAGACCACGCGTCCCAGGAGCTAGCAGCCCAGCTGGCCCTGTCTCAGGCGCAGCTGGAGAGCCATCAGGGGGAGGCCCAGAGACTGCAGGCTGGGGTGCTGGACCTCCAGGCCAAGCTGCAGGCAGCCCTGGGTGACCGGGAGAAGGTGCAGAGCCAGCTGAGCGTGGCCGAGGCTGCTCTGAGGGAGCACAAGGCCCTAGTGCAGCAACTGAAGGAGCAGAACAAAGCCCTCACCAGGGCCCACGTTCAGGAGCTGCTGCACTGCTCGGAGCCTGAAGGGGCGCTGCAGGAGGAGAGGGCCGGAGAGGCCCAGCGGAGGGAGGAGCTCCAAGTAGTGTGGAAGGAGCTGTCCCAGGCAACAGGCAGCTCCGAGGAGGCGCAGCTAGAACCTGCCGAGCTGCAGGAGCAGCCGCACCGGGCCAACACGGATATGGCCGAGCTCGGCATCCAGGTCTGTGCGCTGACCGCAGAGAAAGAGCCGCTGGAGGGGGCGCTGGCCCGTGGCATGCAGGAGCTCCAGGATGCCAAAGAGGCAGCCTCCAAGGAGCGGGAGGGCCTGGAACACCAAGTGGCAGGGCTGCGGCGAGAGAAGGAGAGCTTGCAGGGGAAGCTGAAGGCAGCTGAGGAGGCAGCTGGCTCACTGCCTGGCCTGCAGGCCCAGCTGGCCCAGGCCGAGCAGCAGGCCCAGAGCATCCGGGAGACTGCACGCCAGGAGCTCGACACCCTCAAGTTCCAGCTGAGCACCGAGATCATGGACTACCAGAGCAGACTTAAGGTAACCCTCACCTTGGCCGTCTGAGCTGCACTTGTCTCCTGCAGCAGGGCCTGGTGGGTCCATGAGTGGTTGGGATGCACCTTGGGCCAGGTGGCACGTGAGGGCCCAAGAATGTTCTGGGGGCCCAGGCCAACATGGCCTCATCCTGGTGTCATAGCTCACAGCATCCTTCTCCCTGCAGGAACATGTTAGGGACACAGCATTGGAGAGGGATGCCTTAACCCAGACGTCTAAATTCAAGGCCATTGCAGACAAGTTTGGCCCACACAGAATTTTTTTTAACTTAGTAGCCAACATTTCAAGAGCAGGGTGTTTATAGATTCAGTTTTCGGACTTCGTTTGAAATCTTGGGAGTTCCTAAAGCCTGTGCTCTCATTCCTACGTGGCAGCAGTCAGCAGGAGCTGGGTGGGGACTGCCCACTTTAAGGAAGCGTGCATCCTCTGCTATTTTCCTTGTACTCGTTTATGTGCTTGTTCAGCCCCTTTTGGCATGTGAGTTCCTGACTGCCTCGAGTCCTGTCCCTGGATTCTCTGTCCCTTCAGGTGCCTCCTGATAGCAGAGCAGTTGTAGGAAACCAACTCAATTCATTTTCACAGAGCCCTTGGGATAGACAAGCTTTTGAGAACAGCGTTTACCGTGTGTCTTGAACTGCAGAGGAAGGGTTAAGAGTGAGGGCACAGGCAGACATCTACGGGGCTTTGGCTTCTGATGTATCTGTTTGCTTCTGGGTCTGTGCACTCAGACCACTCCTGACCTCTCTCTTAGGCAACTATTGCGTTCCCACAGATGTGCCTCCCACCTTGTGTCACCCCACCCCTTGCAGTTCCATGTGGCTCATACTCCACCTTTCCTTGGCAGAAATGAAATTCTAAGTTTGGGGGCCAAGCTTAAGTCTCTTGGCTTGATGGGATTGTGTTACCAGGGAAGCCCAAAGTTTATTGAGCTTGGGAGAAAAAGAGAGAGGTAGCTTGTTTTTACCCATTTTGGGGGAGTGGGGCCGAGGGAGTCTCAGAACAAGGACCCCACTTTTCTGATCCCTTTCTCATCCTCTCCAGACCTCCAGTGAAGAATGCAGGAGCCTCAGGGGCCAGTTGGAGGAGCAAGGTCGGCAGCTACAGGCTGCCGAGGAGGCTGTGGGGAAGCTGAAGGTAAGCCTGGCCCCTGAGGCCCAGGGGAGGTGCTCCTGTGAGCCCTGAGCAGCGGCTGGCCCATCGTTCACCTGGTCATTCCACTCCCAGGGTGTGGGCCTGTCGAGGAAGGGGATGTGGCTTGGCTTTCATTGGACCATCAGAGAGGCCTCCCTGCAGGAGTTCCAGTGCCCTGGCTAAAGCTGCCGTCAGCTCACCTTTGTAGACAGCCTGAGTCTGTGTCATGGCTCTTCCACTCCCTGAACACCTGGCTAGAGCTGTCAAGTGTGCTTTTCACCGCCCCTGTGTCTTATGGAAAGGAAATAAGTCATCCGCCTCTGCAGATGTTCTGCAAGTCAGTGTTTCTGACGTGAGCCAGAGCAGGGGTGGGACTGAAACCCGTTTTCATGGCAGTGACTTTTTTCAGTGACTCCTGTACCCTGCCACCCCACCTCTACCCCCACCCTGGAGATTCTGATGCCTGCTGCCCCACCGGCCACCACAACAGGTGGCAGCTGGTGCTTGAGGGACGTAATTACAAATGGGTCTGTCATACTCCACACACATGCTGGTTCATGGTTTCTTGAACTTAAAAACAGACAAAAGCCCCTCCTGTTAGAAGTGTGCCAGCCAGACGGGGTGGGGAACATGCCAGTCACTTGATGGCATCTTGCATGGGCTTCTGCAACCGAGCGTCTTCTCCCTGCTGTCCTGTGCCAGGCTTCCCAGGCCGATGCGGCGGAGAAGCTGAGCTGCACCGGCAAGCACCTTGCTGAGTGCCAGGCCGCCATGCTGAGAAAGGATGAGGAGGGGGCCGCCCTGCGCCAAGACTTGGACAGGTTAGTTACACGGTCCACCCACGCGGCCAGTGGGAGAGTCCTCAAGGGAGGGGGTGTTTGGTACAGTCATTTAGAAAGTCAACCACTCATATCAGGTTAAAGAAGCCCTTTTGCAAGAAAAGCCACAGACTCACAAAGTGCTTATGTCAGAAGCATCCACGGAGAACCTTGGCAATCTGCCTGTCACAAGCCTATAGAAGGCTGCAGAGGCCCTTTCTCTTAATTCCATTGTCTTATCTCTAGCAGGGCATATTTCAGTTCAGTAACTTCATGCTTTGGTAAAACTAAAATGAAGTAAAAGCTGGGAGATAATCATGGTACTACTAACAGCAAACATTTAAGTAATGCCTAAAATGTGGCAGGTACCGTTTTAAATACTTGGTATTTATTTGCCCATTTAATCCTCCCAGCGGTCCTGTGAGGATGGTATTATTATTTATCCCATTTCATAGATGAGGAAAACAAGGCTCAGAGGAGTGAAGTCACTTGCCTAGGGTAACACAGTGTGTAAGTGGTGATGACAGGATTGGAACTCAGAACATTTGGCTCCAGAGTCTTTGTCTCAACAACTACCCTAAAAAATACATAGACAGATAGTTTAGTGCTTTGTTTTGTTTTATTTTAGGGTACTGGTGTGAGAGTATTGTGTGTGCATGTTTTCCCCCCGTGTGTTTTGACTTGAGTTCTTCATTTCCTCTCTGAGATGAGAGGCTGCGGGGTTAGGTGTGAGGTTCTCGCAAGCTCATCTGAGAGTGAGTGAGCGAGCCAGGGAGCAGGATCGGCTTGTCTTCCTGGAGACTCTCTGGTGCTGTGTCTGTGGAGAGCACATCGTGCTGTCACCCTTTCATCATAATGGGTTTTTTTTGTTTGTTTGTTTTTGTGGTACGCGGGCCTCTCACTGTTGTGGCCTCTCCCGCCGCGGAGCGCAGGCTCGGCGGCCATGGCTCACGGGCCCAGCCGCTCCGCGGCATGTGGAATCTTCCCAGACCGGGACACGAACCCATGTCCCCTGCATCGGCAGGCGGACTCTCAACCACTGCGCCACCAGGGAAGCTCCATCATAATTTTTTTTGAACCTTAAAGTATGGCCCTACCTGTGTCCAACCCCGAGACCTCTTCATCTTCAGGCTTGGGGGCCACCCGGAGTTGTGAGCATCATCAGCCCACTGTCTGGTGATGGGGCCAAACTGGAGTATTACAGGAGTAATACAGGTAGTACAGTAATACAGATCCAGGAGTATTACAACAGGGGATGCTGGGACCTGATTCCGTGTGTGCTCCCAGCAAAAACAGACACACCAAATTCTCCCGAGGCTTTAACTTTTCCACCCATCTCCTACCATCTGCGTCTAGGCCTGGGCCCAGGCTCAATGGGAGATCCAGACCACGCTGGATGTTTAGTAACCTCAATGTACATTTCTTGTCATCTGACTCTTCTCAGCTGACTCCTTACAGAGTTTGAATCCTATAGGACTCTGGCTTCCCTTAGCCAGGCGGTGTTCATGTGACAATTTAAGTAGAACCTCCGAAGTTGGTGGCATTTTTTTTAATGCTGTAACTCTGTGGTTGTGTGTGTGTGTGTGTGTGTGTGTACCCGAGATCATTTTGGAGGACAGTGTCTAGTAAACAACAACCTCCTGACAACTTTATACTGGACATGGAAAGGCTGGATTAGATACAGATTAATTAGTCTTGCACAGCCCTCTGTTTTAATGGAGCTGTTATGAATGCCTTGCTTTATAAGGCATCCTTGGAAAACCACTGCCTTAGGGGACAGGTGAGCTGAAAGAGAAGTGGGCAAGGGCGGGAAGACAGTGGTTCAGCCGGCACCCCTGCTGCAGCTTGAGGCTCCGAAGCACCCAGAACAGGATTCCTTAGGCCTCAGGGTTGTCAGGTTGAACGCCTCGCAGTGTAGATTGAGTGCCTGCTGTGTGCCCCATGCCAAGCCCCATGTGTAGAGTCCCAAAGACACATGGAAGATAGACGCTTCTCTGTGTGGTCATCTCCAGGAAGCTACGCCTCTGTTCTTTCTCTCCTGGCTCCTTTTTCCTCTTGTGTGTACTGCCATCACCAGCCCATGTACTTAACCCGTTGGGCTCCTCTCAAAACCTCAGTCTCTGCCCAAGAACCAAGTGGTACAGAGTTTGACGCACGTGGGGTGCTCCTAGTGACCTGAGCTCAGCCTCCTCTCCCAAATGTCCCTTGTATTTGTTGTGAGGGGTGGTGGTGTGTGAAGAGTTTGGGTGTGTGAGGGAAGTTTCGAAGGCTTAAGAGAGTGTACAGCCTGTGAGTGGGGCCGTGCCAAGGGGCTCCCCCCATGAAGGGGAAAGCCTGGTAGGGCAGCAGGACCCCCCCATTAGAGGCCTGGGTTAGCCCAGAGGCACAGGGGAAGCTGGAAGTAGTGGGTAATAAGGGAAACTTACTACTCCTCCACCAGGACCCAGAAGGAACTTGAAAAAGCCACGACAAAGATCCAGGAGTATTACAACAGACTCTGCCAGGAGGCGACAGACAGGGAAAAGAATGACCAGAAGATGCTTGCTGACCTGGATGACCTGAATAGAACCAAGAAGTTCCTGGAGGAGCGGCTGATAGAGCTGCTCAGGTGAGTATCAAACAAGGGGCCAGGGGCTGCCCCCAAGCTTGGCTTTTCTTTAAAGAAATGCAACTGTTCTTGAAAGGACTCTTCGAGGGAAATGGGCCCCTGTCTGCTTGTGTTCTGTTGTAAGCGCCCACACACGTGAACAGGGTCTGCTCAGGCCCTTGGCAGCCTTGCACCTGGTCCGTGTTTTCCTATTGCTATGCTGTTTTCAAAATCTCCATGTGCTCAGCCACAAGAGTGACAATCAAAGATGTTTAATATCCTCAGGGACTTCTCTATTCCCTTGTCCCTCTCTTGTGAGCCCTTTTCTCCTTCTCCTCCGTCCCACTCTCCCCAGCACCTGGGCCCCCAAACTCCAGTGCCTGCAGGTAGCAGACAGTGATGGAAATGTGTGAACCGGGCCAGGACGGGGCTCTGAGAAACAGGAGGACATGACCTGCTCTGCTCTTGCTGACTGTTGCCCCGCAGGCATCGAGTCCAGGGTTGCCAAGTCACCTTACTTCTTAAGAGAAGGTGGAAATCTGAATTTTTATGTGAAATTGGCCTGACTTTTAAATGTTGACAACTCATTCAAAAAGTTTTTATATGGAATTATTATTATTATTTTTTTGGCTGCGCCTGGCTGCTTATGGGATCTTAGTTCCCCAACCAGGGATCAAACCCACGCCCCCTGCAGTGGAAACGCGGAGTCTTAACTACTGGACCTCCAGGAAAGTCCTGGAAATTTTCAAAAATACAAAAATAGGATAGCAAAATGCACTGCTGTGTACCTGTCACCCAGCTTCAACATTATTCAGCTCATGACCAGTCTTGTATCATCCAAGAGTCCTACCCATTTCCCCCACCTCCTCAGATTATTTTGAAGCAAATCCCAGACATCCTGTCATTTCATCCACAAGTATTCTGATACGTACCTCTCCAACACAAGGACTCTATTTTAAACAACCACAGCATCATTACCGCGTTTGAAAATTAACTAATTCCCAATATCATCAAGTGTCTAGTCTAGTTTGAAATTTTTCTAATTTATAGGTTTTCCTAATTAGGATCTATATTAGATCTATACATTGCATGGTGATATGTTTCTTAGATCTTTCTTACTTAGTCATGGTTCCCCTACCATCTCACTCTCTTTTTTTTTCCTTTGCAGTTTACTTCTAAAGAAAGCAGGCCATTCATCTGGTAGAGTTTCCCATAGCCTGGACTTTGCTGATTGCATGCCCATGGTGTCATTTAACATGTTCTTCCATCCTCTATGTTTCCTATAGCCCCGAAAATTAACAGCAGTTTTAAGGAAGGCTTTATACACATCTTCCCTGGTGCATCAGGCACATTCAGATGCTGCCAGAGCCTCCTGAAAAGCTGCCACTTTTTCATTGTGCTTGCTTCCTGTAGTGGCTGTGCTGTCTCTCTAAGGAGTGGAGGAGGTCAACATCCCATCGGATTTTCCGGCTGGAAAAGCTTGGCTCTCCTCCATTAATTGTTACTTAAACCATAAAAACATGAAGGATCCCGAGCACATTTAAGATTTGGGTTCTTGGGCTCACAGCACACAGACGGTCATGTAATCATGGCAGCACGTGACAGCTTAAACTCCCATTGGCCACATGCACTGTCATTTAGACATCTGAGCAGCTGGTGGCCCTTGTCAGTGCCAGCAGGTCTTTGCAGTTGCCAGAGCCTTTTATGGACATCACAGACCCCCCTGTACCTTCACACAGTGTGGTGTCAGATGAGGACTTAACACGTTGGGAGGCTCCTGCTAAGTCTGGGACTGGTGTGGGGTGACAGAGGAGACGTAGACTGGGGGTTTATTTCCAAGGTAAAAGTGAATTCTCCTTGTGTTTTGGGAAATTCGGAAGCAGTCTTTTGAAATGAACCAGAGATATTTCTATTGTTTTCATGGATTCTTTCTTCTATTTTTCTAATGCGGCTTTTTCCCAGGGACAAGGATGCTCTCTGGCAGAAGTCAGACGCCCTGGAATTCCAACAGAAGCTCAGTGCTGAGGAGAGGTGGCTGGGGGACACGGAGGCGAACTACTGCTTTGACTGCAAGCGGGAGTTCAGCTGGATGGTGCGGCGGCACCACTGCAGGTCAGCAGGCGGCTTGCGGGCAGGGCCCAGCACTAGGGCAGACGCCTCTGAACGAGGACTCCGTGGCAGGCGTTGGCACTGCAGCCAACTGTCTAGGAAGACCACGTTGCCTCTTAGTTTCGAGGGAACCAGTTGAGGAGGGTATGTTAGGCAGGGTCTCAGCAGGACACTTGGGGATCCCCGAAAGGGAAGAGAGTTTAATACAGGGGGTGTAGGCAGAGTTAAGGGGACCCACAGGGATGTAGAGCACCCAGAGACCCAACCTCTGGCCCTCTCTTGGCCTGCAGGGGTCAGAGGGGAAATGAAACCCAGAGAGAGCAGGGGCTGAGGCTTCACCAGAGGAACACAGAGCAAAGAGCCCCCCCCAACCCCCCAGGGCCCAAAGAAGGGCAGGCAGGAATGAATCTTGAGTTGGGGTGGGGACAGATGGAGAATGGTCAGCACAGGGGCATGGGGTCTGTGGTCTCTTAGAGCCCAGCCCCCGAGGCCTAGAATGCACACCTGCATCGTTGCGTTAGGGAAGGGGGCTCGGCCTGCCTCCCAGGACCCTAGGAAGTAAACGTGTCTCCCATCAGGCTTAGCAAGATGGCATTTTTGGAATCTTATGAGATAGACCTTCAGGCCCCACTCTAGAGTGGGGCAGAGCCAGGTCTGACGAGCCACGTGGCGTCCAGAGCCCAGAATAGAGCCCGGTTCCGGTCCCAAGCAGGTCACTCGAGACCTCTAGTGCAGCGTCCTCAGGGCCCGTGCCTGTGTCGTCCCCAGGATATGTGGCCACATCTTCTGTTACTACTGCTGCAACAACTACACTGTGAGCAAGCACAGTGGCAAGAAGGAGCGCTGCTGCCAGGCCTGCTTCCAGAAGCTGAGCGAGGGCCCCGAGTCCCCCAACAGCACCAGCTCGGGCACCAGCCAGGGAGAGCCCAGCCCCGCCCGGTCACCAGCCCAGGCCGCACCCCAGGCCACCGGAGGCCAAGGTCAGGCTCCGCCACTGCCCTCGGTGTTCTCCAGGTGCCACCCTCACCACCACCCCACTGTGGCTGCTTAGCTGGAACATGCGTAGTTCAGTGTTTTCCAAACTTAGGCACTAAAAAGGTAGTACCACCAATCTGAGACTTTCTTTTTGATGTAATTAGGATTGAAGGAGAATTGAAAAGGGAATAACTTTCTCCTGATATGATTCAGTGTTGTTTAACGTGGTGTCTGTTTACTTCTCAACTCACACCACCGGTGGACCCACAGCTTAGGAAAACGCTGTCTCCCAGGGCCCCAGCCCCATATCCAGCCCTCTCTTTCAGGGTAACCAAAGGCCAGGAGTTGAGTGTGGAAACGAGCACGTTCTTCCCTGTCTCCCTGTAGCTCACATTCTCTCTCGGCGGCCAGGAAGGATATATTCTCCTTCATGTCCTCTCACTCAGCTCAGTAAAAGGAAGCGGGATTTGGTTCCTGCTGCTTCTGCTCAGCACAGCCTCGCAGACCAGACCAGGCTGCTCTCTCAGGACTGGACTGTGGATGTCTGTTCTAAAGCACGGCCTGTACCAGGAGCCATGCGGCAGGGCCTGCTGGGAACTTGTAACTCCCATGAACTGTTCTTCTTGCTGAATCTTCCCCTCGCCTGGCTCACTAGTGGGTGTTCCAGTGACGACAGAGGGTGGCATGGTGCCAGCATGCTGAGGTTGCTTGTTTTGCTTTCTGACATTTCCTGTCTCCTCCTCTGTCTGTCTGTCTTACTTTCAGTCTTTTCTTCTTTTGTCTCAGGCCTGCCATCACATTTTCCATCACATGCAAGAGACTGCTTGTTGGCGGGGTTGGGGGTGACTAGCACAGCAGCATCGCACAGCATCCTTCCTACTGGGTAGCCTGCAAAGTTGGGCACAAGTACCCTGGTCAGAAGCACAATGGCTGCTGCGCAGAGGGAGGTTCTTTTCCACCCCTCAGTGGATTGAGGTGAAAATGCAGGTCAGACAGAATCCTCCTCTCAAAGAGGCATGAGTGAGGTCTGTGTCTGCTGGAGCAAGGATGATTACCTTTTTGTTAGGTTCTTTCCTGATAAGGTTTTGATAGGTTTTTTTCCTTCTAAATAAAGGGCCTCAGAGAACATGTAAGAGCTTAAAACCTCTCCACACCACTGCCTAAGGGACTTCAGAGAAATCTCTTACATGGTGCATTCAGTTTCATCTGTGGTCCCCTCATCTGCTTTTCTGGAACATCCCAAGAGCCATTTCTCTCCATCTGGACAGAGGAGCTGTCGGTTGAGTGAGCACTTAGAGTGTGTCCTGGTGGCTCGTCCCATGTAGCTGCACTCCCTCCCCGTACTGTCCATGACTGCATTTCTCTTCTCTCCCGACCTGCCTCTGCACCCCAGGTGCTAACACAGACTGCCGGCCGCCAGACGATGCCGTGTTTGACATCATCACAGATGAGGAGTTGTGCCAGATACAGGAGTCTGGCTCCTCCTTGCCTGAAACACCCACCGAAACTGATTCTCTTGACCCAAACGTGGCTGAACAGTGAGTAGACATCACCTCCATTTCCTGAATGCTCATTAAGTGCACTTATCAAAGGATTAGTTTCTTATCAAAGGATTAGGAAAGCTTGGAAGCAAGATTGGCTGTCTTTGCTTAAGGGAAGGTGCCTGCGCGGGGCAGGGTGCCCTTGAGGAGCACCAGGGCTCGAGGAGTAGTCAGCGTTGAGCCTTGTCAGAGGGTTCCTGGGCGTGTCTGTCAGCGGTCCCCCTGATTTCAGCATCTCCAGGAAGGCCTCTCTGGGCTTAGGCAACTGTATGAATCTGCTCAGGCCACCATAACAAAATACCATAGACCGGGTGACTTAAACAACAGAAATCTATCTTCTCACAGTCCTGGGAGTCCAAGGCCAAGGCAGGTTTGGTTTCCTGAGGCCTCTCCTTGGCTTGCAGACAGCTGCTGTCTTCCTGTCTCTTCACATGGTCATGCCCGCTATGCATGTGCCACCCATGTCTCTCTGTGTTCTAATCTTTTCTTCTTATAAGGACACCAGTCAGGTTGGATTAGGGCTCGCCTTATTGGCCTCATTTTAACTAACTTACTTCTTTTAGGTCTTATCTCCAAAAACAGTCGCATTCTGAGATACTGGGCGTTAAGACATCAACATTTGAATTTAAGGGGGGGACACAATTCAGCCCATGAGAGCAGCGTTTGCTGGGCTGCTGTAGCCATGCTCAGAGTAATGCGCTGCTCTTTAAAAACCGTGTTCATCTTTTGGAACCACTTATCAGGCTTGGTAATGGTGCCACAAGATTAATTTCTGTTGTCTCAAGTAGATGTTTCTCTCAGAAGTCCTCTTTTTTTTTTTTTTTTGGCTGCGCCATGCAGCATACAGGATCTTAGTTCCCTAAGCAGGGATCGAACCCGTGCCCCCTGCAGTAGAAGTGGGGAGTCGTAACCACTGGACTGCCAGGGATGTCCACCCCAAAGTTCTAAAAGCAATAAAAATATAACCAAGTTTGTTACCCGGTGCTTTCCCCTCCCCCATCCCATGCCTGCCCCATCACCAGTATCTTGTGCTGCTCTTAATCAGTGACCCAGACCCACCAAATGTTCCCGATGCCGCAGATGGACAGCGTCAGGCACAGGGGTGTCCTTTAGTTCCGGCTCTCCATTGGCCCTCTCATTTTTCTGGGCCAGCTCTTTTCCAACAAGGCCTGTGAGGAGAGTTCTGCAATGGCTAGTTTCTAAATATATGAAGTAAGTGCACAAAGTGCCATTGTATTAAAGTGTCAAGAGTTTAAGCCAGGGGACCCTTGGGAAAAGTCAAGTTCCCCTACGTGGCAGCCTTGCTCGGTGTTTCTCAGCCCCTGGGGTCTGGCTTAACTGCAGTTCCTACAGCAAAGCACTGCCTGTTTAGAAGCTCAAGGGAGAATTGA
>NW_021703780.1:61436510-61544204 GCF_005190385.1 Monodon monoceros | reverse complement strand
TTTAGAAGCTCAAGGGAGAATTGACATGGCTCCTGTGTCCAGACGTTCGTTGACTCACTTTCCATCCAGTTAGGGAGCTTTGTGATGCTCTTGCCGACTTGTATTGAGACCTCTGTTCCTCTGTTCCTGCCCAGAGTTCAGAGGAAGAGCTGTCAGATTTATCATCCAGGAATTCTGCTGCATGGGAGGAGATGCACTTAATCTTCGGAAGGTTCTCAGCACAGGAGATTTTAGGCTCAAGTGTATGTCTCCATACTCTTCTGTTCTCTTGCCTGAAGGTGACTGACCTTGCCTCATGGATAAAGCCAGCCCATCACCCAACCCAAGAAAGCCTCTGCTCACTGTGACCATGGGCCCTTTCTTTTCCTTCTGAAGCCTTTCCTGGCTGCGTGAGCCTGCAGCGTTCTCCCCAACCCCCATGGTTCAGTGGTCCCCAGGGCACGTTCTCTTGCATTTGCAGTAAGCCGTACTCATGCCGTCGTCACCTGGCAACTCTTCACTGACTGTGCCTCAACTGCTGGCCAGGTGGGTAGGGGGTTCGGGGAGCAGGATCGGAAGCTCAGGGCCTGGGAGGATGACCTTGGGCTGTCACCTGCGTGAGAAAGTGCCGCCCTGCAGCTCCCTCTTCCCTTCACCTTTCGCCTTCCCCTTTCTCAGTAGGAGCAAAAGCAGAAGGTCTTCTGACTGCTGACAGATAAGTGTGTTTTGGGTCATGGGAAATCAGGAAGCGGTCCAAGGAAAGCAAACTGCCAGCACGCTGGCCTGCGGCCTGCGGAGGAGATCCAGGGCTAATGGGCGGGCCTGCAGTCCCCATGCGTCCTCTGCTTGGGTGAAGGGCCAGCCCTCCAAGTCAGTTCAGGGCCTGCCTTGTCTCACACCTTCCTTGTGAGTTAGCCAGAGACGGACCCCCGTGTCTCTGGTGGCTTTTTCTTATGTTCTTTTTCTTCCTAAGCTTAGGACCAATCAAAACCACCAGGAGTCTGAGGAACTCCGACGGGTTTGGTGGGGTGGGGGGGTGAGGGGTTGGTGTAGAGCCTGGGTTTGTGTATGCATCCCTGCCAAGACGCTGAGAGAAAGAAATCAGCAAGTCCAAAGGAAGAAGTGGTCCAGGAGGGGTTAAAGGCTGTGAAAGCCCTGATGTGGGGGGAAGGAGGCTGCCTGGAGGCAGTGTATGTGGAGCACTTTCCCTGTGTAGCAGCTTTTGCACGTGACCTCACTTAGTCCCTGCCCAGCCCTTCAAAGAGTAGGGATTATGGTCCCCATTTTACAGGTCAAGGTACTGAAGCTCAGGAGGCAGGTAACTTGCTCAGGGTCAGGGGGCTGTAAGTGTCAGCATTAAGCTTTGTGCCCAGAACCCCTCCCTCCAGTCCACAGGCCCGAGATTCATTTTGAAGAGTACAGCCCTCTCCTGGTCCCGTTTCCCTATCTTCACATCAAGCACCTGCCCACCTTCCCTGCCTCTTTGTCCACTCCTACCCCCCCCCCCCCACACACACACATTCTCAGGACAAACACAGTTGTCTGCCTTGGCCCTCCTGGCCGTGATGGGACAGGAACAGGTCCCAGAATCCAGCTCTTGGGGAGACCTGGCAGGATCCTGCAGATCCCTAAGCAGCCTCCCAGAGGCCCCTGCACGTGGCTCAGGAGCACAGCCCACCTCAGGTGGAGGGGAGATATTCTCCAGAACCCTGCAGCTGTGCACACCCCTCCCAACTGTGACCCAGGCCCACCCTCAGCCGCCTCCCTGACCAGGTGCCCAGCTCTTCTCAGGACCGAGGCAGGCAGAGGAGGAAAGAAACTCTGTCCTCCAGCAACAAGCCTGGCCTTGGGTCCCTTGGCCTCTGCTCTGCTTCCAGCAGCCATTCCCTCCTCCAGGCCCGGCCTCCCTTCTCAAGCAGACTGTGCCCATGAAGAACTTGAGGTCCAGAGTCAGACACTCCTGGTCTGCTGCCTCCAGGTTCCCTGGCTTTGAGCACCACAGGCCCCAAACTCAGTTCCCTCCCTCGTACAGAAGAGACAGGGACGGCACCTCTAGGGTTGTTAGGAGGATCAGATGGAAATGATGTGGAAAGCCTTCCATGGAATTGCGTGGTTTTGGTGATGTTCCCCCTGAGCTGTGAGGTCAAGGGCCACACTGTGATGTCTACTGCCACGGGCCCTGGTTCCTTGCATCTTGTAGCTCAGTTGTGTTCGCCAACGAAAATCCCACCAGATGCCCAGATGATACTGAGCTCAAACTCACGCACGGAGACTGTCCCTGACCCACAGAGCATCTTTGCCAGTACTTGCTTTAGAACAGGTGCTCTGTGGTCAGAGTGCTTCGGGGATCTGTGGCAGGTTTATCACCAACCAGGAGATACGATACCTGGTATCTCAAACCGAGAACAGGATATGGTGATAACAGTTAAGGTTAGAAAGCCACCTTGTGCTTGGGTTAACCTAGCATCTCCGCCTTCAGACAAGTACAGAGTTGTCAGGTACCCCGGGCCATCTTAGCCAACGTTTGGGGGAAGAGAAAGAGGTTATTCACTGGGGTTCCAGCCCTAGCTCTGCTGTGTGAGCTTTGGCAGGTAGTAATGTCTCTGAACTAGTTTCCTCATCTGGAAAACAGGGATGATAGTACCAGGCGTCCTACCAAACGGCATTGGGAGTTACCGTGGACCACAAAGGACTGGGCCTGTGGAAGGGGTGCTGCGCTGAGAGAACGAGGCTAGAGCCAGCGCCCCGGCCACTCCTGGGCCCTGTGCTCTTTGCTCCGCCTCCACCCCTTCAGCACGGGCAGCTTCTGTTTTTTCTCTCCTGCAGCACCATTTCCTCAGTCCAGAATGCTCACTGAGAATCCCGGGCTTCTGGCTCCAGGTAGCCCCTGGAATCAGGTTCACCCTGTGTTCACCACATCTCAGACAGTGTGGCCGTCATGGTCTCTAACCGCCCTGCCCCCGGCCTGCAAGTGCAGGGAACCTGGTCGGGGAGGAGACCCTGAGGCCGCATGTGAGGCCAACTGGACTCACCCAGGGTCCACACCCAGCCTGACCCCCTCCCGCCAGTTTCCCCCACACCCCAGGCTGCTTACGTCAAGCACTGGTGCATGGGAGCAGAGGGGAGAGCCAAGGGGAGAAGGGTGGGTCTGAGCTTGTGCTCAATGGGGCTGTCTCGTGGATGAGTGAAGTCGAGAGTGAAAGCCTTGTTTGGGCTGTGCCCACGTCTGTTGCCCATAATGGTGTGTACCCAGGAGGGTTTTGGGAAAAAGATCTCTACTCCCAAGTGTGAGCAGGTGAGGGCCCAGAGAGTAGAGCCAACGAGTGACTTGGGAGGCAGAGAAGGTGAAAGAAGATTCAGCTGCTGTGCTTTTCCTCAGGACAGGCAGGCAGGCAGGTTCTCCTAAGCTGTGGAAGGGCCAGTGCAAAACCTTTTTGCAAGGAGCCTGGAGAGAGGGCATATAATAGGCCTGGGATGGGGCACGGCCTGATGGGTGCCTGGTCTCCTTTGACTCAGCCAGGCAGGCACCGTTCAGGGAGAACCCAGCGGTCCCAGCAGCCGCCCCTCTGTTGCCGTGACCAGCAGCCCCCAGCGTGGCTTGGAGTGCACTGTCCGTGCGTCACAGCGCTCCTGGAAGGAGGGCCGTTGTCAGCTTGGGGTGTGCATGGTGAAATGGGCTTGAGGAGGCTGCGGGGCTTGTCCCAGGATGGACAGATGTGGAGCTCTCTCCGGGGCAGTGACTGAGTCACCCCAGAGCCCTGCTTTTCCCATCCCACCACACTGCTTTCCTCCGTGGGGACACATGGAGAGGCCGCAGGGCCCCTGGCTCCCCGACTCTTCACTCCTTCCTTCCCAGTTAGGGCCTCTGCCTCTTGTTTTGGGACATTGTTGGGGAGGCCAGGGGCTCGTGGTCCCTCTACCAGAAGTGCTTGACCTTAAGGTGACAGCACAGAGGAGGGTGACCAAAACTCCCCCTCTGAAGCCAACGTAAACAAGTTGAAAGTCAGCCTTGTCACCATGAAAAGGGCAGGTTTTGGTGTTCGAGGAGCACTGGGGAGTCCATGCGGCCTGAGCACAGTAAAGCCGCTCTCCCCGCGGGTGCATTTAGGCACGTGTATGAAGCAGTCGGTGGCCCTGTAGGCCCTGCAAGGCTGGCCTGTGCGCAGCTGGACTGTGCCGTGTGCCTCTGGAAGGCACGAAGCCGACCCTGCCCCGCCCCGCCAGTGCACAGGGAAAGGCAGGCGGCTCACGTTTTGTGTGGCTGGTTCTTGAGAGAATAACAACTACCACCATTTTGGGGGCCCTTCCTCCCACAAATGCAAACCGTGCTAAGTGTTTGTGTGCACCCTCTGCAGTCCTCGCACGCCTGCCCTGAGAGGTGGTACTGTTACAGTCCCCGTTTCACCAAAGCGGAAGGGATTAAGAGATGACCAGCTGGCCTTACCCACTCGTGACTCGGGTCTGTCCAAGCTGCGAAACCTCACTGTTTGGCCCTTTCTGGCCCACCTCCCTGAGCGCTCTTCTTAGCTGTTGTCAGCAGGTTCTCCATATTTCAGTGAGTGATTTTGTGACATGTGAGCCAAAAAGGCCACTTTTAAGCCTGTTGAGCAGGTTGCTGGGATCTAATAAACATGCTAAAACTCTGCCTCATTCTGTGACCACATCTCAGAGGTAACAAACGCACCTCTCGTTCTGGGCAGGAGGTTGAAGCCACAGTTGTTGTCATTGGTGTATTGATAGAGCAGTGCCCTGAAAGTTGACAGTTTTAACTTATTTCCTGTGCTCTGAGCCCACAAGTGATCACTTTTGGTATATTCAGGAATACCACAGTAAGGTGGAATGTGCCTAAGGATAAAAGTAGTTTGGAGACTTTTAAAAAGTTTTATTTCTCAGTCATGAAAATCATGCTGTTTGAGATGTGTGTGTGTGTGTGAGGCATTGGATAAATTCAGGTTTTAAACGAGCAGACCCACCGAAGATCCATTTCAGAGGTGCTGCTTAGACTCACGACAGTCTTAAACTCAGCTTCGCACATTCTTCTAGCATTCTGTGGCCCGCTGGAATCCTCAGCCGACCCTAATTTGCTTTGGCCCATTCATATTCCCTGGTGCTAGTCCTTCCAGGATTAATCAAAGAGAACATAAAGCCCCTGTCTATATAAAACCAAACCCACAAGGCGTGGCAGAACCTGAGCTCGTTTCTGTTGGGTGCCTGGTGATGGAGGTCTGAGTCACAGTGTCAGCACTGGTTTTCATGGCTGCTTTAATCTCCCCTGCTTCCCAGTCAGCAGAAGAATCTTCTGAACTTGGGAGCCCGGAGTGTCACCTGCCATCAAGACCTTTGTTGGCCAGGCCCCCCTGTTCAACCCTTAGTCCCATTCCCATTCCCATTCCCATTGAAGGAGAACCTGGGGTCTTGAGAATCACACGTCATTCCCTGGTGTCAGTATTCTCGGGGTAGAGGAAGGAAAGCTCTGGCAGCTTTCAGCCTCCCCTTTGAGCTTTAGGCCTGGGTGAAAAAGAAGAGGGCACAGTCTGCGCATGCCTGAGAAGAAGCATCCCACCCCAGCTGCACCGTTTGATAACTTCTCCTTGAGAACGCTCATGCTATACACAAAGCCTTAGAGGACACAGCCATGCTCCTGTGACTTCTGAGCAGCCTCTCCAAGCCCAGCAAGGCCTACAGCTGGAAGATGCTGGTCGCCTCCATGTTGCGAGAGGCTGAAGCAGTCCTGGAAGTGTCCTCTGAACACTTGCGTTGGCTTGAGACACCCAGGTAAGGGAGGCAGCCAGCGTCTTTCACAAGTTTCCAGAAGTTCTTCCGAAACTTCAGGCCAACAAAGGCATAGAGCACAGGATTAAGGCAGGCACGCAGGTAGGCGATGGCCTCTGTCACTGTGATGGCATAGTGAAAGCTAGTCATGGCGTGGTACTCCCAGCTCATGCTGCGAATGAGCTTCACGAGGTTGAAGGGCGTCTGGGTCAGCAGGAACACCGCCGCCACCAGGAAGATGATCTTCAGAGACTTGTGCTTCTGGAAGCCTCGGGCCTGAAGCAGTGTCTTGATTATGACTGAGTAGCAGACAATCATGGCAAGCAATGGCAGGAAGAACCCCAGTGTCATCTGGGTGGCCAGAACCATGGTGGAAATCTCCTCGTTGTGATAGCCGCAGACAGGCTTGTCAAGGTAAAGGACGTCGCCATAGATGATCTGCGGCAAGGAAACCAGCAGGGAAACTACCCAGATGGACAAGCAGACGGCCTTACCCCAGGCCATCCGCTTGGCCTGCTGGTTATAGGCCTTGGTGGCCTGAACCACTGCAATGAAGCGGTCCATGGTGATGCAGGTGAGGATGAGCATGGACGTGTAGAAGTTCAAAGTGTAGATGCCCAGCAGGGTTTTGCACATGACTTTGCCAAAGACCCACTCGTGGATGCCTGCGTAGGCCCAGAAGGGCAGAGTACAGACGAACACCAGGTCAGCCAAGGGCAGGTTCATTAGGAACACGTCCGTCAGGCTCTTCAGCTTCTGGTAGAAGATGTATATGACCAGCACCAGGGAGTTCCCCACCAGGCCACAGATGAACACCACCACATACACGCAGGGCAGGAACAACTTGCTGAACTGCAGGAAGTGTTCGTGCCCCTGGCTGCTGTCATTGGAAGCGTTGAAGAACCCGGGGTCTCCGTAGTCGTACTCGGCCATGGTGTCTGTTCTGATGGACCCCTGGGAGTCAAACCACAGGAATGATATATATTTGGGGCTGAGGTGATCCCTCCTGTCTTCCCATTGCCCATAGTTAGGGGGCAGATAGTCACCTCCTAAACCCACCCACCGTTCCGCTCAGTAACAGCCCAGTGTACTGGGGACAACCGGTTCTGAGGGGAAACTGCTCAGACAGGACGAGGAACCCTTCACTGGCCCTAAAGTTCTCAGGATCTCACCTGTCTGGGAGACAACACATAACTGACCCCACCCACATTCCATAAAATCCTGTGCTCAATGGCCTTGGAAGCAAAGGTCACCACGTGGTGAACTGGGGAGTGTGTCCTTTTGGAAGAGCTGCGCTGCTCTTCAGTGGGGAGGGCTGTATTCATCTGTCCATGCCTCGCAGAAGGTGCCCACCTAGCCTGTGCCCCATCTTCTGTTAAGTTGACCCCTGGACTACGAATTGTGAAAGCTAAGGCAATATCCCCCTTCCTGGGGGTCCACCATCAAGGAGACTCCTGGAGACCAAGAGGTGTTTGGTCCTTTCTGCCTAGGTGGGCCATCCATCCTGCCTCGTCTTACCGTGATGGGGAGCCGGGGCAGGGAAGAGCCCAGGCTGCCCAGTGCTTTGGCCGAGCGGCTTTCTGACCAGGGAACTGGGCAGTTTTCCTCACGCCCAACCCCAGCTTTCCCCTTCATCTGTCACAGTGTATGACATTCCACCCTCAGGGCCTCTTTGATCTTCAGGAATCTCTTACAAGGTAGATTCCCCCAGAAGGGAACATTGCTTTAGCTTTTATGACCAGCAGTGTAGGGCTGAGGGGTCTCCTTTAACACACGGGAGAGCTGATTGAAATGGGACGTCAGGTGGGTGGGCTACCACAGCAGGGCTCGTGGCCAGCCTTGCAGTGGGACTACTTATAGCAAAGACCAAATAGCTATCTTTCTTGCCTGGGGGTCCCAGCCCTTCAAGGTTATCGCTTCCCTCTGACCCTTCTCTGGGCCCTGTGACTCTGCTGGGGAGCATGGACCAGACACGGGTGATATAATCTGTGGTGTGGGAGTAGGGGCAACTGCGGCAGCATCGGCCTTGGAGGGCCAGGTCAGTCCCTGCCACTGTCCTGGAGGTACTCAATACGCAGGGACTCTTCCAGTGAGCGGTGCCATATCCCACTGGCACCTCAAGGAAATGTTTAAGAAGAGCAGGCATTTGGTTTAGCAAAGTCAGAATATCAACCGGCCAGACAAGGGGTTATAAAAGGAGAGATGATCTTTCCTTTCTGATCTTCTCGGAGACTTTTCTTTTCCTGATGCTGGGTCCTGACAGGAAGGGATTTCAGCCCTGCTGCCACCTTGGTATTTCATGGGCTCAAAGCACCCTTTCTCTCCAAGGAAGAACTTTGTCTTTGGGCTAAGACTACTCAGTGAAAAGTCCCTCCTCCTGGACCACAAAATGTTGGATCTCTAAGGGTGAAAGGCCAACTCATGGGCATTGTGCCCCACCAGCTCTGGGGTGCTAGGTTAAGTGGGTCAGACGATGCTCTGTGGGTGTTACTGCTTCACATGGGGACAAAAATATATTCTTCATTCTTCATTATTTAGAATGTGTCATTAAAAGTAATGTCAGATCTCCATTATTGTTTGACTTCTCTTGGCCTTTAAAAAAAATTCTCCTGGGACTTCCCTGGTGGCACAGTGGTTAAGAATCCTCCTGCCAATACAGGGGACACGGGTTTGATCCCTGGTCTGGGAAGATCCCACATGCCGCAGAGCAACTAAGCCTGTGTGCCACAACTACTGAGCCTGTGCTCTAAAGCCTGTGAGCCACAACTACTGAGCCCACATGCCACAACTTCTGAAGCCCGCATGCCCTAGAGACCGTGCTCCGCAACAAGAGAAGCCACCGCAAGCAATGAGAAGCCCACACACCACAACAAAGAGTAGCACCCACTTGCCACAACTACAGAAAGCCCACGCAGCAACGAAGAGAGCCAAAAATAAATAAATGAATGAATGAATGAATTAATAATTCTCCTACTAAGGCTGTTGCTGCATCCTTAGGCTGGCATTGCAGTTTCCTCAAAGGACCCATGCAAATTCATTTGTAATAATTGGTAAACTAAACAGTGTTTAACAGATTGGGACTGCACAGTTCTGTGCAGATAGAGTGTTAAAAATTACTTTCCCTTCTAGAAATATTAAAAGCATTTGTTTCTTTATTTTCTCTAACCAAAGTCCTATGTTGATTTGTGAAAATTAAAAAGAAAGTAATATATACAACTTTGGAAATAGTGTCTGATAATAAATAAGCAAAGTATAATTTAGGCATAAAACAGAATATGACTGAAATGTTTAGGAAGTGCCTTTAATGATTTTGAAAAATGCAATACATTTTAAAAAATTTTTTATTGGAGTATGGTTGATTGACAACATTGTGTTAGTTTCAGGTGTACAGCAAAGTGAATCAGTTATATATATATAACTGGTATATATAAGTTATATATATATAAGTGAGATATATATATATATATATATATATATACACACACATATATATATACTCTTTTTTTTAGATTCTTTTCCCATATAGCTCATTGCAGAGTATTGAGTAGAGTTCCCTGTGCTATGCAGCAGGTTCTTATTAGTTATCTATTTTACATATAGTAGTGTGTATATGCCAATCCCAATCTCCCAATTTATCCCTGCCCGCCCCCCCGCAAAATGCAATGTAATATTGGCTGTTACTATTACAACGAATAGATGACAAAGTGAATGTAAAATTGATCATGATTCTCAGCCTTCTTTGATCATAAACCCCTTTGAGAGTCTTATTAAAGCTGTAGCTCTTTTCTCTCAGTAATAATGTACAAACATGCCTGCAACTCCAGGGGTTCATGAACTCTTTAAATCCCTCTGCCCCATATTCTATAGACTTTGTTTGCAAATCTGTGATAAGCTATATGATTTTTTTTTTTTTTTTTTTGAGGTACGCAGGCCTCTGACTGTTGTGGCCTCTCCCGTTGCGGAGCACAGGCTCTGGACGCGCAGGCTCAGCGGCCATGGCTCACGGGCCCAGCCACTCCGCGGCATGTGGGATCTTCCCGGACCGGGGCACGAACCCATGTCCCCTGCATCGGCAGGCGGACTCTCAACCACTGCGCCACCAGGGAATCCCAAGCTATATGATTTTGACTATATTTTTTAAAACATAGAAAAATGATCAGATTTTATCAGCAGTTCACCCCTGGCTGGTAGAATTAGGGGTGACTTATTTCCATTCCTCCTTTATATTTTTCTGTATTTTCTGAAGTAGCTACAGTTGTATATTGACATATATGGAGAAAAGAAAGTAAACCATAATCTAAGATAACAGCCTGTCTTATAAAATGGAAAAGAAAAACAGAAAAAGAGATTAGTCAATGAACACACACAGTGACTACCTTATCTCCTGGGGAGGGTCTAATTATGCCATTACTACCAGCATCATCTTACAAGCATCATCTTACAGAACGAGGTTGTCATAATCCTCTCCTCGGACCCTCATGGCAGCAAATAGCAGAGATGGAGTTTGAGCCAAGGGCAGTTGAGCTTGAAAGCCTGGGCATTTGACACCGTACCGTGCTGCAGGCAGGACTCTGAGAATCCCAACAACCTGGAGTTAGCCCCTCTTTTAACTATAAAGAAGACCAGTGACTCACCAGTAGAGATGCTCTTTCAGTTTGTTCCTGAGATGAGGTTGCTCACAGCAGCAAGGTCGGCCTCTGCCTCTCTGATGTGGTCCGTGTTTCCGTTGAGTAATTTTTAAGAGCCCTCGGTTGGTGATTATAGGAGACCCAGCCCTGCCCAATCTTGCAGATCAGAATCCACATGACCAGCCTGCACCCATGTAATTTGGGAGTCAAAGAGACGAAGCAGTGGCTCTGATGCTGCACACCCCCTGCAACCTGGCTGGGGTCTTACTCTTTTGCCAGGATCCAAGAGGGTTTTAATTTGTAAACTGAAGGGGAGTGATATGCAGTGTCTGGTAGTCCACTGAAGATGGTGGCATTTGTACCCTAAAATTATTTCATTCACTGGTCGTATGTCTCTTTGGGGCAGTTTGGGCCTGGACCAATGCAAAGTCGATGCTATGGCCTGGGTTCCCTGTGTGCCTGCAGCTCCAGTATACGTGACAGCCCTGATTCTCATACCAGTCCTGCAAGTAGGTATTACACCATTTTATAGATGAGAATACGGAGGACTGTAGCCAAAGAACAGCCCCACGGACTCACAGCTAATAACTGCCACTTCCAGGATACGAACCCGGGTCTCCATCGTTGCCAGACCAGTGGACCAAATGGCTTCTAGATGATGGGCCTGCCAGAGGGCCAGACACAGCCCTTCCTTCTAAACCCACACCACTCAGACAGTGCTCACCGCCCTGCTTGTCCAGGCTAGAATCAACAGTGAACAGGCTGAACCAAATACTGCAGGTCAAAGCACCCATCTTTCTGAAAGAAGTCTTCTGAGACAAGACATTCCTTCACAGTGAGCCAGCCTGACATCTTGGAATCTTTAAGCTTTGAGAGATGAGTATTTCCCAGAGACAAACAAACCGTGTCACTTAGGACCAGTTCACAGGGTGATGTTAGAAGGGGCTGAACCTTGTCAGACACACTGGCTCAGCCATGGTCGTCCCTCTCAGCAATCGCTTTCCCTCCATGGGGAAGAACAGACCTCGGCCCGGTGCCCTCCGTGACCACATACATGCTTGGGAAGGAGGGGTGATGTGTACCTTAGAGAGAGCGTGACCATACTTGTCATAACCATTCTCCAATGGAAAGTTCTCCGATGGAAAACTTGCAACTAAATTAGATGATAAGAGCCCCTCACAATTTGGGGTCAGAATTTTATTTCAACCACTTTACAAAATGCCTTCTGTTGTCTTCCGATTTGTAGTGCTCATTGCTTCTCTTTGAAACAAAACTCTGAACTTCTTAAGGGCAAGTACCCAACCATATGTCTTGGGTTTTTCCCAGAATATGTAAACATTTCCGAAACAGAATCGGGGGAGAGTAAAAGTGCTGTGGCAGCCGTGCCCCCTGCAGATTCTCAGAAGTCAGACTGTGTTGGCCTGCTTCCTTTTTCTGAACACCTGACATTCTGGAGCCAGGGCCCTGCGTAGGACGGCAGTTCAGGACGCAGGGATGAGGCGGTTGCTGCTGGTAGAGGAGTAACTGCCAGGTGGTGGTGGGTGGCGGCGGCTGTGGAGGATGAGTTGGAAAAACCCTCAGAAAAGCAGCCTAACCAGAGGACGGCAGGCGGCAGGCCAGTTGTCAGGACGGGCATGTGGGTCTGAGTGTTTTGGTCAGCCCATAGTTACCAAGTAATCAGAAATCAACACCAGAAGCGATCTTCTTCACTTGGTTTTTAGGCAAAAAGGAAAACAATGACTACAAGAAAAACTACTAGGAATTTAACAGTAAAATAGAAAGATGCACCCAAGCCCCGCAGTGAATGTGGCCCACCGGTGTGGCTCAGCCTCTCCTTCCAAACCCGAGCTGTTCAGTAGAGCCTTCTGAGATGACAGGCGTGTCCTGCATCCAACACAGCGGGCACTAACTCCTGTGGCTGTTAGGCACTCAAAGTGTGGCTAGTGCAACAACAGAGCCAAGCTTTTAGTTTTGTTTTAATTCTGATGAATTTGAACTTAAGCAGCCACGTGAGGCCAGTGGGTCTGTACTGAACAGGGCAGTTGTAAACCAAAGACTTCTCCAGTTCACAGGAGACCCCGTGTAACAGGCAGAGCAGCACTCCAACCGTGCTGGCTTAGCAAGGCAGAGGGGTGGATGGAGCCCTCTGGGGAAGGCTGTCAGCAGGATGGAGCCCTCTGGGGAAGGCTGTCAGCAGGACACTCGGGCCATGAGGCTCTCTGGGCTCCATTCCTTCCTCAGCCAACCTGAACAGCCAGAGAGAATCTGCTCCTTGGGCAACTGGCAGAATTGAAGTTAAAGAAAAAAGAGGCTAAGGCGTTTTGATTTGTGACAGGAGAATACTGTATATTACAGCTGCAGAGAGCAAGCTGGAGGGACCTCACCTGTGACCCCCTAGTCCAGGCAGGCGTGGACCCCTGGACTGCGTTGCTGGGGACTTCCTCAGCATCCTTGCCTGTGGTCACCAGTTTATTCTCACTTGGTTCCGAAGTGGAGCAAGCCTTGGTCATGTCCTTGGGGACATTTGGGGCAGAAGACCACCTTGGCTGTGTGCATGACGGGTGCCCAGGCCAAATGTGGCAGGTGTGGCCAAGATGACTGCCCTGATAGGGTGGAGCAAGTTGACAGATGTACATGCCTTAGGACAGTTCAGCTCGACCAACCACAGGCTCAGGGACAGAAATTCAGATGGACAGGAAGGGATGACGTGCCGTCAGCCATGAGAGGCCACCATAGCTAGCAGTAGGCTCCCATGGCCAGAGCTAGGGGAGGAGGAAGGTCACTTGTGGCAGTGAGCTTGTCTTGCATCTTTTCTGAGGGAAACACCTCAATGGCAACAAAAGGAGATAGGGTGCCCCCTAGTGGCCTTTGTTTCCCGTCATTCTCAAGCTTAAAAATCCTTTGACATCTTCCAACACAGTTGCTTGAACATTTTCTACTGCATCCCACAGTCAGAAATTTACATGACTACCCAGGTGTGTATGTGTATAGACAGAGTCAAACAAGAGCCTCATAAAACAATGCTTATCCTTACCACATGCAATATAATGCAAAAACGCGTTCATATTTTTTCTATTATATCCTATTTTTTTTTTTTACCCTTTTTTTTTTTTTTAAACATCTTTATTGGGGTATAATTGCTTTACAATGGTGTGTTAGTTTCTGCTTTATAACAAAGTGAATCAGTTATACATATACATATGTTCCCATATGTCTTCCCTCTTGCGTCTCCCTCCCTCCCACTCTCCCTATCCCACCCCTCCAGGCTGTCACAAAGCACCGAGCTAATATCCCTGTGCCTTGCGGCTGCTTCCCCCTAGCTATCTACCTTACTACGTTTGTTAGTGTGTATATGTCCATGACTCTCTCTCGCCCTGTCAAAGCTCACCCCTCCCCCTCCCCATATCCTCAAGTCCGTTCTCCAGTAGGTCTGCATCTTTATTCCTGTCTTACCCCTAGGTTCTTCATGACATTTTTTTTCCCCTTAAATTCCATATATATGTGTTAGCATACGGTATTTGTCTTTTTCTTTCTGACTTACTTCACTCTGTATGACAGACTCTAGGTCTATCCATCTCATTACAAATAGCTCAATTTCATTTCTTTTTAAGGCTGAGTAATATTCCATTGTATATATGTGCCACATTTTCTTTATCCATTCATCCGATGATGGGCGCTTAGGTTGTTTCCATCTCCGGGCTATTGTAAATAGAGCTGCAATGAACATTTTGGTACATGACTCTTTTTGAATTTTGGTTTTCTCAGGGTATATGCCCAGTAGTGGGATTGCTGGGTCATATGGTAATTCTATTTGTAGTTTTTTAAGGAACCTCCATACTGTTCTCCATAGTGGCTGAACCAATTCACATTCCCACCAGCAGTGCAAGAGTGTTCCCTTTTCTCCACACCCTCTCCAGCATTTATTGTTTCTAGATTTTTTGATGATGGCCATTCTGACTTTTTTTTACCCTTTTATAGGAACATTTTTGCAAAAGCATCAGAGTACACCCAGAACTGTCTGTCAATGACAGAAGACTTAAAAATGACCACGGTTAAAGATTTGATGAAAGTTCATAATAATGCAGTTGACAAGGAAATTTAGTTATTTCTGAGATACACATTTTAAAATAATAACTAAAGTTATGACTTATAACATTATACCAGAACATATAAGATTTTTAGGAATTTCATGTAATGTCTGAAACATTTATATTAACATATTTCCATACAAATCAAAGAAAGTTTAGTATTAGTTTTTTTGTTTGTTTTTTTAATTTAATTTTATTTTTTTATACAGCAGGTTCTTATTAGTCATCAGTTTTATACACATCAGTGTATACATGTCAATCCCAATCGCCCAATTCATCAAACCACATCCCCACCCCCCGCAGCTTTCCCCCCTTGGTGTCCATATGTTTGTTCTCTACATCTGTGTCTCAACTTCTGCCCTGCAAACCGGTTCATCAGTACCATTTTTCTAGGTTCCACATACGTGCGTTAATATATGATATTTGTTTTTCTCTTTCTGACTTACTTCACTCTGTATGACAGTCTCTAGATCCATCCACGTCTCAACAGATGACCCAATTTCGTTTCTTTTTATGGCTGAGTAATATCCATTGTATATATGTACCACAACTTCTTTATCCATTCATCTGTCGATGGGCATTCAGGTTGCTTCCATGTCCTGGCTATTGTAAATAGAGCTGCAGTGAACATTGTGGTACATGACTCTTTTTGAATTATGGTTTTCTCAGGGTATATGCCCAGTGGTGGGATTGCTGGGTCATATGGTGATTCTATTTTTAGTTCTTTAAGGAACCTCCATACTGTTCTCCATAGTGGCTGTATCAATTTACATTCCCACCAGCAGTGCAAGAGGGTTCCCTTTTCTCCACACCCTCTCCAGCATTTGTTCTGTGTAGATTTTCTGATGATGCCCATTCTAACTGGTGTGAGGTGATGCCTCATTGTAGTTTTGATTTGCATTTCTCTAATAATTAGTGATGTTGAGCAGCTTTTCATGTGCTTCTTGGCCATCTGTATGTCTACTTTGGAGAAATGTCTATTTAGGTCTTCTGCCCATTTTTGGATTGGGTTGTTTGTTTCTTTAATATTGAGCTGCATGAGCTGTTTATATATTTTGGAGATTAATCCTTTGTCCGTTGATTTGTTTGAAAATATTTTCTCCCATTCTGAGAGTTGTCTTTTCGTCTTGTTTATGGTTTCCTTTGCTGTGCAAAAGCTTTGAAGTTTCATTAGGTCCCATTTGTTTATTTTTGTTTTTATTTCCATTACTCTAGGAGGTGGATCAAAAAAGATCTTGCTCTGATTTATGTCAAAGAGTGTTCTTCCTATGTTTTCCTCTAAAAGTTTTATAGTGTCCAGTCTTAAATTTAGGTCTCCAATCCATTTTGAGTTTATTTTTGTGTATGGTTGTCAGGAGTGTTCTAATTTCATTCTTTTACATGTAGCTGTGCAGTTTTCCCAGCACCACTTATTGAAGAGACTGTCTTTTCTCCATTGTATATCCTTGCCTCCTTTGTCATAGATTAGTTGACCATAGGTGCATGGGTTTATCTCTGGGCTTTCTATCTTATTCCGTTGATCTGTGTTTCTGCTTTTGTGCCAGTACCATATTGTCTTGATTACTATAGCTTTGTAGTATAGTCTGAAGTCAGGGAGTCTCATTCCTCCCTCTCCGTTTTTTTCCCTCCAGACTGCTTTGGCTATTCAGGGTCTTTTGTGTCTCCATGCAAATTCGAAGATTTATTGTTCTAGTTCTGTAAAAAATGCCATTGGTAATTTGATAGGGATTGCATTGAATCTATAGATTGCTTTGGATAGTGTAGTCATTTTCACAATATTGATTCTTCCAATCCAAGAACATGGTATATCTCTCCACCTGTTGGTATCATCTTTAATTTCTTTCATCAGTGTCTTATAGTTTTCTGCGTACAGGTCTTTTGTCTCCTTAGGTAAGTTTATTCCTAGGTATTTTATTCTTTTTGTTGCAGTGGTAAATGGGAGTGTTTCCTTAATTTCTCTTTCCGAGTTTTCATCTTTAGTGTATAGGAATGCAAGAGATTTCTGTGCATTAATTTTGTATCCTGCAACTTTACCAAATTCATTGATTAGCTCTAGTAGTTTTCTGGTGGCATCTTTACGATTCTCTATGTATAGTATCATGTCATCTGCAAACAGTGACAGTTTTACTTCCTCATTTCCAATTTGGATTCCTTTTATTTCTTCTTCTTCTCTGACTGCTATGGCTAGGGCTTCCAAAACTATGTTGAATAATAGTGGTCAGAGTGGACATTCTTGTCTTGTTTCTGATCTTAGAGGAAATGCTTTCCGTTTTTCACCATTGTGAACGATGTTTGCTGTGGGTTTGTCATATATGGCCTTTATTATGTTGAGGTAGGTTCCCTCTGTGCCCACTTTCTGGAGAGTTTTTATCATAAATGGGTGTTGAATTTTGTCAAAAGCTTTTTCTGCATCTATTGAGATGATCATATGGTTTTTATTCTTCAATTTGTTAATATGGTGTATCACATTGATTGATTTGTGTATATTGAAGAATCCTTGCATCTCTGGGATAAATCCCACTTGATCACGGTGTATGATCCTTTTAATGTGTTGTTGGATTCTGTTTGCTAGTATTTTGTTGAGGATTTTTGCATCTATATTCATCAGTGATATTGGTCTGTACTTTTCTTTTTTTGTAGTATCTGTCTGGTTTTGGTATCAGGGTGGGGCAGCCTCATAGAATGAGTTTGGGAGTGTTCCTTCCTCTGCGATTTTTTGGAAGAGTTTGAGAAGAATGGGTGTTAGCTCTTCCCTAAATGTTTGATAGAATTCACCTGTGAAGCCATCTGGTCCTGGACTTTTGTTTGTTGGAAGACTTTTAATCACAGTTTCAATTTCATTACTTGTGATTGGTCTGTTCATATTTTCTATTTCTTCCTGGTTCAGTCTTGGAAGGCTATACCTTTCTAAGAATTTGTCCATTTCTTCCAGGTTGTCCATTTTATTGACATAGAGTTGCTTGTAGTAGTCTCTTAGGGTGCTTTGTATTTCTGCGATGTCTGTTGTATCTTCTTCTTTTTCATTTCTAATTTTATTGATTTGAGTCCTCTCCCTCTTTTTCTTGATGAGTCTGGCTAATGGTTTATCGATTTGGTTTATCTTCTCAAACAACCAGCTTTTACTTTTATTGATCTTTGCTATTGTTTTCTTTGTTTCTATTTCATTTATTTCTGCTCTGATCTTTATGATTTCTTTCCTTCTGGTAACTTTGGGTTTTGTTTGTTCTTTCTCTAGTTCCTTTAGGTGTAAGGTTAGATTGTTTATTTGAGATTTTTCTTGTTTCTTGAGGTAGGCTTGTATAGCAATAAACTTCCCTCTTAGAACTGCTTTTGCTGCATCCCATAGGTTTTGGATCGTCATGTTTTCATTTTAATTTGTCTCTAGGTATTTTTTGATTTCCTCTTTGATTTCTTCAGTGATCTCTTGGTTATTTAGTAATGTATTGTTTAGTCTCCATGTGTTTGTGCTTTTTACGTTTTCTTCCCTGTAATTCATTTCTAATCTCATAGCGTTGTGGTCAGAAAAGATGCTTGATATGATTTCAATTTTCTTAAGTTTACTGAGGCTTGATTTGTGACCCAAGATGTGATCTATCCTGGAGAATGTTCCATGTGCACTTGAGAAGAAAGTGTAATCTGCTGTTTTTGGATGGAACGTCCTATAAATATCAATTAAATCTATCTAGTGTATTGTGTCATTTAAAGCTTGTGTTTCCTTATTTATTTTCATTTTGGATGATCTGTCCATTGGTGTAAGTGAGGTGTTAAAGTCCCCCACTATTACTGTGTTACTGTCGATTTCCTCTTTTATAGCTGTTAGCAATGCCTTATGTATCGATGTGCTCCTGTGTTGCGTGCCTATATATTTATAATTGTTATATCTTCTTCTTGGATTGATCCCTTGATCATTATGTAGTGTTCTTCCTTGTCTCTTGTAACATTCTTTATTTGAAAGTCTATTTTATCTGATACAAGTATTGCTACTGCAGCTTTCTTGTGATTAACATTTGCATGGAATATCTTTTTCCATCCCCTCACTTTCAGTCTGTATGTGTCCCTAGGTCTGAAGTGGGTCTCTTTTAGACAGCATATACATGGGTCTTGTTTTTGTATCCATTCAGCAAGCCTGTGTCTTTTTGGTTGGAGCATTTAATCCATTCATGTTTAAGGTAGTTATCGATATGTATGTTCCTATTACCATTTTCTTAATTGTTTTGGGTTTGTTTTTGTAGGTCCTTTTCTTCTCTTGTGTTTTCCACTTAGAGAAGTTCCTTTAGCATTTGCTGTAGAGCTGGTTTGGTGGTGCTGAATTCTCTTAGCTTTTGCTTGTCTGTAAAGCTTTTCTCCATCGATTTGAATGAGATTTCTCCATCGATTCCTCCATCGAATCTGAATGAGATCCTTGCCGGGTAGAGTAATCTTCGTTGTAGGTTCTTCCCTTTCATCACTTTAAGTATATCATGCCACTCCCTTCTGGCTTGTAGAGTTTCTGCTGAGAAACAGCTGTTAACCTTATGGGAGTTCCCTTGTAAGTTATTTGTCTCTTTTCCCTTGCTGCTTTCAATAATTTTTCTTTGTCTTTAATATTTGCCAATTTGATTACTATGTGTCTCGGCTTGTTTCTCCTTGGGTTTATCCTGTATGGGACTCGCTGCGTTTTCTGGACTTGGGTGGCTGTTTCCTTTCCCATGTTAGGGAAGTTTTCAACTATAATCTCTTCAAATATTTTCTCGTGTCCTTTCTCTCTCTCTTCTCCTTCTGGGACCCCTATAATGCGAATGTTGTTGCGTTTAATGTTGTCCCAGAGGTCTCTTTGGCTGTCTTCATTTCTTTTCATTCTCTTTTCCTGATTCTGTTCTGCAGCAGTGAATTCCACCATTTTGTCTTCCATGTCGCTTATCTGTTCTTCTGCCTCAGTTATTCTGCTATTGATTCCTTCTAGTGTAGTCTTCATTTCAGTTATTGTATTGTTGGTCTCTGTTTGTTTGTTCTTTAATTTTTCTGGGTCTTTGTTAAACATTTTTTGCATCTTCTCGATCTTTGCCTCCATTGTTTTTCCGAGGTCCTGGAACATCTTCACTGTCATTATTCTGAATTCTTTTTCTGGAAGGTTTCCTATCTCCACTTCATTTAGTTGTTTTTCTGAGGTTTTATCTTGTTCCTTCATCTGGTACATAGCCCTCTGCCTTTTCATCTTGTCTGTCTTTCTGTGAATGTGGTTTTTGTTCCACAGCCTGCAGGATTGTCGTTCTTCTTGCTTCTGCTGTCTGCCCTCTCTACCCTATTTCTTTTAATATTCGTCATAACGTATTAATTGATTCACAACTGACTGAATGGGTCATGACCCACAGTTTGAAAAGCCATTGAAAGGAGACTCTGTGTCCCTAATCATTGCCTTTGAGACTGCATCACCCACCCATGCACACTCCCACCTCCATCTATCTCCCCTTCCCACCTCACAAAGCTCCCCCATGTAGGTCCTCAGCCAGGACTAGCAAGGGTTGCAGGACCTACTCTGGTAAGAGGGTTGTCTGTGTTGTGATGGTCAGAGAGGTGGGGAGATGGAGGAGAGGGAACAAAAGATTAGGACATCTTGGGGGTTTTTTGGCTCCACCCCACGACTTGTGGGATCTTAGTTCCCCAACCAGGGATTGAACCCATGCCCCTTGCAGTGGGAATGCGGAGTCCCAACCACTGGATGACCAGGGAATTCCTGACATCTTTTATTCTTAATGAGGGAATATGAGAGAACCAACCACAGTTTTCAGAGTTCGTTTCATCATATGTTATTTATCTTTCTCATTTATGGTATTTGCACTTTGCACAAGGATGAGAGCAAATGAAACGAGGCAGGCCTGAGTGGCCTTGGGCCCGTCTCCTCTCCCCTGGCCCCTGCCTCCTTAGCCATCAAGTGGGGTTGGACTGGATGGTCCTTTGAGCTTCTTCTCACACTGACATTCTGTGATGGGGGTGGGGGAATCTGGAAGCCAGCGATTGGAAGATGAACAAGAAAGAGGTGTTGGACAGGAAGGAGGTCAGAGGTGGGCTGAGCTGGGGAGAAAAAGGAGTGACAAGGCTTGCCCTTGGTGGCAGCAGGCACTTGAGGACATGTTCTTGCTGTACCTTCCCTGGGAACAGTGGGGAAGGCTGAGGGCACGAGCTGCCGACCAGAGCGAGCCCACCTCTTTCCCAGCCAGTAAAACGCCTTCTCCAAGTCCTTTGAAACTTACAGCCTTTTTAAGCCAGCAAAACTTGGAGTCCCTCCGGTTCCATCTCCTCCCATTTAGAAAGGAGAAATCTGAGGTCTCAGAGGAGGAAAGGGCTCACCCAGAGTCACAGTCATAAAGCCAAGACTGGGACCACCTTGGAGTGATACCCCTCTCCCCTGAGCCATACCACCTCCCCTGCCCTCTGGAGCCACAGTGAGCTACAGCCAGAGGGAGCCCACTGGTTAGGCCTCAGCTCTGAGGGCGAGGTGTTTGTGAGGACGCGCTCTCCCACCTGCCGTGGGCTGATGTAGACTGTGCACAGACAGCCCGCCTGACACCTGAGTGCTAGTGGGCGTCTGATTATCTAGGCAGCCCTGGAGGCCCCCGTACCAGCCACCACCTCGCGCCCTGAGCAGCTTGTCACAGCCAGCGGCTTCAGCGCTCCAGCAGTAGACAGGAGTGAGGCCGGGAAGTGGGGCCATATGGCGGAGCGAGCAGGCGTGATGTCCAGCTGTCTGAATGAAGCCGAGTCTCGAGCTCAGAGATTTCCAGAGAGGACGGAGGCCTCTCCCTGTGCAGTGCTGTCCTCCAGACAGAGAAGCTTTGTAAGTTGGCAGCGAACAGTCTGTTTTGTGTCTGAGAAAATCCTGTTCGAGGTGAAGGTGCTGCAGTTTGTCCCCAGGTGTGGCTCTGCTAACCCAGCGTTTGCCACTCCATGTGTGACGTGGGGTCTTCCTCCTTCAGGATCTGTTGCTGATTCTTTTCTTGATTTCATCAGCATTACCTCTGCCCTTTCATCCTGAATTTACACACTAACAATTTACGCCCCCACGTATATTTCTTAGCAAGTAGCACAGACATTCTTTGGTTCCTGCACACGGCAGTGACCTGTCCTTTGGGACAGGGAAAGCCCAGCCACAGCCCCTGCTTGCAAAGAGCATGTGGACCAGGGGGAGATAAGACCCAAAAGCAGATAGGCAAAGCCCAGCGTGAGCAGGGCTGTGACACGTGGGTGGCGGGGAGGAGTATGGGGTGCAGGAGCGTGGGGGGTGGGAGCAAGCTGCAGGTGCCGCGTCTGTCACAGCCCCTGGGGTGACACCACCAGTTGCTGACCCCAAACTCTTGGTGCATCATGGTTGCTGCAGGCGCACTGCATGTTGCACAGATTATTCCTGCCCCCAGGGTTGAGTGGCATCCGGGACAGGCTTAGGCGAGACTCACTGGATTTTGCCAACTCTGAACCACCCGTCTTCGCATCTGCATGAAGAACACCTGGGTGCTCCCGGGACCTTCCCAGCGTCCTGCTGGCTGAGTGAGGAGCCTCAGGCCTCAGACACAGGGCATAGACTTCGGGGGACGGTATCTGCTGCCCCTCCCCATGGGCGGGTTGTGCATCTCTGCCCATTGTTAGTGCCTCTCCCTGTGGAAGGATGAGCCTCACGCCCCTGCTGTGGCGTGTTTCGCCACGGGACCCACCCGGCAGTGAAATGTGAGGAGCAGTGTGGTGAGAACCATTTCTGAGCAGAGGCGATGGCCGCCACCTCCAGCCAGAAGCTCTGTGAGTGTTAGGGTCTGGCCACCCACCGTGCTCTCTTGTATTTCTCACGTTCCAGAGATGATGTGAGGTCCCAGGCTCACCTGAGCTCTGGGATTCAGGGTCTGTTAACTCCCTAGGAAAGCTGCAGAGCCCCTCCCCAGGCATCATGCCTGGCCGCAGCCTAGATAGCGCTCTCAGAGAAGCACACCAGTTTCCCAGCGTAAGTTGTAGGGCCACTCTAGGGGCAGCCGTGAACTTGGTGCTCGAGTGGGTGTGAGGGTAGGTGAGGAGGGCCATCTGAGCACGTGGCCTGGATGCTTGCTGTCAGCCGCTGACCTCGCGTGCGCTGTATGTGCTGAGGCCTCCTTCCAGTCAGGCCGCGGCTGTCTGTCCCTGCCTCAGAGGGAGCGCGTCTGTGGGGTAGGGCCCGTGCTCGCCTCACGTGTCCTGCGCAGTGCTGGGCTGCCGCCTCAGGACCCGCTCAGCAGCAGGCAGGGTGAGGGTAAGGCAGGTCTGAGTTCACACAGGGCCTCAGAGGTTGAGTGAATGTGCCCGGGGGCCAGGCTGGTGAGAGCCCAGGGGCATGTGTAGGGGGTGGGATGGGGGAGCAGAACTGGGTGAGGGCATTTTGGGGCCTATTGACCTCACCCCAGAAACATCTGGGGAGAGCCTACTAGGACAGTTGAGAAGGAATTATCACAGCATTTTGGGAAAAAGCCATGCTGCTCAGGAGATCTTCCTCATTAACCCCTTCCCATGGGGCAAATCAGCAAATCATTTCCCTTTCCTGGACCTAGGTTCTTCTCAGGCAGCATTGGACACTGGAGCTGGTTGGGTTTGAGATCCCTGAGCTCATATAAGCGATTGGCCGCAGTGGGCGTGGGACCCAGCAAGATGAGCACTGAGCTAGAGTCAGGGTGTCTGGCTCTGGCCCTGCCTCTCAAGACCTGCCTGGGCCTCTGTGTCCCCATCAGTGAAGTGTGGGCACTGCTCCGAGGATCAGCAACTCAGCAGTGGTTAAAAATGTTCCATGGGAATGCTAGAGTTAAAATTTAATAGATGTCTTGGAACTTCCCTGGTGGTCCAGTGGTAAAGAATCCGCCTTCCAATGCAGGGGACTCGAGTGTGATCCCTGGTCAGGGAACTAAGATCCCACATGCCGTGGGGCAACTAATCCCGCGTGCGGCAACTACTGAGCTCGCGTGCCTCAACTAGAGAGCCCGTGCGCCACAACTACAGAGCCCACGCGCCCTGGAGCCTGCGTGCCACAACTAGAGTGAGAAAACCCCCACGCCACAACTAGAGAGAAGCCCCGAACGCTGCAAATAGCGAAGAGCCCGTGCACCGTAACGAAAGATCCCGCATGCCTCAACAAAGATCCCATGTGCCACAACTAAGACCTGATGCAGCCAAAAAAATAAGGAAAATAAATATTAAAAGAAAATTAATAGATGTCTTTATTGCAGGACACCTCAGAGCCTTGAATTTACTGTTTAAGAATGCCATGAGTTTCTAAGAAAGAGCGCAAGGTTCCCCTCCCCTGGCAGTGGTGTTCCACAGAGCACACTTTGGGAACCATGGCACCTCTGTACTGCCAGGCAGCTCCCACAGCTGGTTCTCCACACAGCAGGCAGTAGGTTGTAAGGGAAGAGGAGGTGTGGCGTGGATCTGCCCTCTGTGTATGAGTCTCTGTCCCACAGCCTCCTCCTCAGGCGGTGCCGCTTCCTGCCTTATCAGCTCTGGGGGCCTGTCCTTGTTCTCCAGAGACGGGCCAGAGCAGGCTCGTCTAGTCAGGGGCTGGCGCTGAAAAGGCAGCATCAATGGTGCTGGAAACTTACCCCGTGGCTGTAGCTCTGCTGGCGTGGGACAGGAGGGTGGTCCATTTGTGCTGTGGTCACCCATCCCACGCCCACCGGGAAGACATTGGGGAAGTCACTGCAGCCCTGTTGTCTTCCCTCCCCGTCCTGCCTGCCTGGGCCTGGCCCCCATGGCTCTCCACCCCCAGAGTCTGCGGGGCCTCTGTCCTGGCCTCCGTGATTGAAGGGTTCCCCGTGCATTCTGAGGTTGGCTACCAGACTCCAAGACTACGGGCTTCAGGATGTGGGACCCTGTGTGCTGATGGGTAACTGGCTGTGTTCTCGTTTGTGACATTTCAGGGACACCACGTCAAACTCGCTAACCCCTGAAGGCACTGAAGACATGCCCGTGGGGCAGGATGCTGAAATCTGCTTGCTGAAGTCGGGAGAACTGATGTAAGTGATGGGCTCCCAAGCTGGACTTCCCAGGGTGTCACTTTTGGGAGGAGGAACACCAGAGGAGGCCTGGCCTTCCGGTGTCCCAGCTGGAAAGCAC
The DNA here is from genome assembly GCF_005190385.1 of Monodon monoceros. Classification (NCBI taxonomy): domain Eukaryota; kingdom Metazoa; phylum Chordata; class Mammalia; order Artiodactyla; family Monodontidae; genus Monodon; species Monodon monoceros. The sequence continues at coordinate 61,519,639 of NW_021703780.1, read as the reverse complement.
CCCAGAGGCTCAGACTTGGCACCCATGGTGGTTTTCAAGTTTGTGCTTCTTTGTGTGTGTGTGTGTGCTGCTGCTTTTTCTTCCTTCCTCCCTTCCTTCCTCCCTCCCTCCCTCCCTCCCTCCCTCCCTCCCTTCCTTCCTTCCTTTCTTTTGTAAAATTTATATACAGTAAAGGTCCCCATTTGTAGTATACGGTGCTTGCATTTTGACAAGTAATACAGTGTAATCACCAGGCATCTGCCAGCCCCCACATCGAGCTCTGCCAGTGGCTTTACAGTTTCAGGCCTCAGCACCCAACCAGCTCCACTCCCAAGTCTGCCAAAGAGGAAACCTAGGTCCAGAAAAGAAAATTGACCGGAGTGAAGATATAGAACAGTTCCATCACCCCCAAAAGCTCCCCTGTCCTTTTATACTCATCCTTCCCCCACCCCTATGTCCTGTGTTCTTCCTTTTTGAAAATAACTTTATTTTCTTATTGTAAGAAAATTTTCCTTGTAGAAAATCAGGAAACAGAGATAAGCAAACCACTTTGGATATAGCCTTCCAGTCTTGTTTATACTAATATACCTAATTTTTCAACGTAAACAAATATCCTACATCTTATTTCACAGTCTTTTTAAACTTAATATTGCATGAGTATTTCCCCATATCATTCTTTTTCTCCAGTGTTGTAACGAATGGCTGCGTGATTGCATTATGGTCATTGAGTAGATTCAGTCACTCATTCACAGATATTTATCCAGCACCTACTATGTGCTAGATACTCTTCTAGGTCCTTAGAGCACATCAGTGAACAAAGCAGACAAAGATTCCTGCCCTCATGTTCACTTTACATTCCAGCAGGGATGACAGACAATAAACATCAGTAAATAAGTAAATTATATAGTATGTTACAAGGTGGTGCTTGCTTTGGAAAAGAAACAAAGAGTAGGGTTGGGGGGAGGGGTTGCAATTTTATTTTTTCTTAATTTTTTTAATTAGTTATCTATTTTATACATATTAGTGTATATATGTCAATCCCAATCTCCCAGTTCATCCCACCACCACTACCATCACCACCACCCCATGCCTGCTTTTCCTCCTTGGTGTCCATACGTTTGTGGGGTTGCAATTTTAAATAGAAAACGCTAAGAAGGTAAGACTTGAAGGAATTTTCATGCAGATATGTGAGGGACAGCATTCAGGCAGAAGGAACAGTCAGTGCAAAGGCCCTGGGGCAGGATGGTGTCTGGTGTATTTAAGGAATAGGGATAGGGTCAGTGTGACTGAAGCAGAAAGAGGGAAGGAGACTGGGTCAGAGAGGGAACAGGGCCCACGTCACGTCAGGCCTTCTTGGCCATTGTAAGGACCTTGGCTTTTAATCTGAGGGGAATGGGAGCTTTAAAATTAGATTTGGAACAGAAGTGTGACTTAATATAATTTACATTATAAAAGGAGTCACTCTAGTTGCCATGTGGAGAATGACTATGAAGGGACAGAAGTAGGGAGACCAGTTGAATTTACATTTATGATGTGAGTCTTATGGACAACAGACTTCTTTTATTTAAGATTATATTTGAGCAGAGATGGCAAACCCTTGATTTCTTTTTATTAGCGTCTCCTTTGGCGAGACCGAGTATTGTCCTCTCACTGAACAGATGAGGTCTAGAAAGGTAAAAAAGATTAAAGGCGCAATCCAAGTAACTCGGTGCAAGGGGAGAATTCTAGAATGTAAAATTATGAAATGACCCAGCATTAGTGGGGCACCCTGTCAGAGTAAGTAATGCAGCAAGATTTCCATGTTGTAAGAGACCTCTTTCCAAAATGGACCCTTCTGCCTACTTGCAGATTCTTGAAAATTGTAAATATTGGACAAGACCTTTTTTTTACTATAATTAGCAATAAAGCTTAAATTAACACCTGGGAAAATGGTCCATGGAATTAAATTTTTACACAGGTGAATGACCTGTATCAGAGCTGTTTCTTAGAGCATTTTGGTTTTCTAATCATTGATTAGTCTTCTCATTTGCAAAGCTTGGGGAGTATTCCCATCCGCCTCTACGACTTTGGAGCCAACAGAATTCTTAGCACCACCACTTATTTGCTGTGCAGTCTTGGGCAAGTTACCTACCCTCTCTGAGTTTTGGTTTCCACCCCTGTGTTAAAGGGGACAGTAATATTTTTGTCCATGAAAGGCAGTTTGGTGTAGTAAAAAGGCAATGGCTTTGGATCAGACCTGTATGGACCTGGATAGAGTTGCTTAGCCTTTTTGAATCTTAGCTTCCTCGTGTGTAGACGGGAGCATCATGCTTCCTCACATAGCCCTTGTGACAACACCCGAAGCTGGCGAGCAGAGTTAGCCCTTGCACAGTTGAGGAGAGGAGATGGGACCATCCAGGGCCGCACACCCCTGAGCTGCAGCCCCGCACTGGAGGCCCAGCCCTCGTGGCCCTCGCTCACCTGCTGCCTCCGGATTTGCTGGGCAGGAGGAGGCACCACTTAATCAGGGAGACTTTGCCCTTCGGCACAGATTCATCTTCTAACGTAACTGTCACTCCCGCCAGAGGCAGGCGTGATTGTCCCTGTCTGCAGGTGAGGAACCTGAGGGTGACGTGAGGGTGAGCCCTGCGGCAGATGAGAAGCGAGGCAGGTACCAGCACCGGGTTCTCTGGGTCCTGCAGAGAAACTCACTGTCCCTAAACCCTTTAAACTTTTGGAACTGGCTCTTAATCCAGCTAATGAGAGTTAGAATAGGGACACAGCCCCAAGAAGCCTCTCTCCCCAGGGCCGTCAGACTACCCTGCATTAAAGAGTGTGTGGTGTTTGCATTTATGAAAAGTCAGGGTGCCTGCTTGGAATTTTTTGACAGGCCCCGGATTTCCGCTGAAAAGAGGGATGACTGACCGAAAGGGCAGGAGGTTTCAAACAATGCGTGTGCTTACTTCTGGTGCTAATTAGGTAAAAGTGGGAGGCGAGGAACTGGAAGGAGGAAGGGGAGAGAAAGAGTGGACAGCTGAGCCGCAGGGCAGCTGCAGGAGAGCTGCAGAAAGCTGAGGCCTCGGCACGCGCTTCCCGTCCTTGAGCGGCACAGAGCGGCCCAGGCTGTCCTCTCAGTTCCAGCCGGCGCGGGCAAGGATTATCATCTGTATTTTTTACTTCTGTGTCCCCAGTGCCTAGAGCTATGCCAGGCACCTAGTAAGTGCTCAGGAAACATCTGATGGCATGAGCTGCACATCAAGAATTCTCCCATGTTTAAGCGTGTCAGTCATGGGGACCCAGGGCTTTTCCTCCCAAGAGCCTCCAGGGTTTCCAGTCACCTCGGAGTCACAGACAACCTGGCCAGTGGACTCAAACGCTTTCCCTGCTTTGATCAAGTCCCTCTCTGCATTCGTATTTTAGGATAAAATTACCCCTCACAGTGGAAGAGATCGCCAACTTCGGGGAGGGCAAAAGGGAGCTGTTTGTGAGGTCCAGTACCTATAGCCTCATCCCCATCACTGTGGCCGAGGCAGGCCTCACCATCAGCTGGGTCTTCTCCTCCGACCCCAAGAGTATCTCCTTCAGTGTGGTGTACCGAGAGGCGGAGGACACGCCGCTGGATCAATGTAAGGTGAGGCCATCTCCCTGCCAGCGGGATTCCCCGGGCAGAGCTTGTCTGGGACGTTCTGAGAGGGACACAGAGAGACCAGAGTGGGAAAAACCCCTGGGCTGCATCATGCAGAGCGGGCAGCACACCCGGGCTTGTCCAGCCTGGGGGAGGAGAGCTGTCTTCTAATGTCTGAAGGCCCACTCCTGGGTCAGCTTCAGACTGACTTTGGAATAGGTCAGTAGGTGAAACTGAAAGGAATACATATGCATGACTCAGTTTAAGGATCATTTCTTTAACAGAGCCATGCGGAGCAAGAACGGGTCACCATGGGAGGTGGGGACCAAGATCTTTGCTTCTGGTTATGAGCTTAGGGTGTTCAGCATCTCACCCTCAGAAAGGTCAGTAGAGGCTCATAGCCATTGTGTCACTTGGGTGGTTGGGCTGGAAATCTTCGTGGCAGATAGCAGTTCATAAACTCCTAAGACATTCTAAACATGAGACATTGACAGTGGCCGGGACCATAGTTCTCAACCTTGGCCACACATTAGAAACACCTGGGAAGCTTTTGTTAAAATAAATTTATTTATTTATTTATTTATTTTTGGCTGTATTGGGTCTTCATTGCTGTGCGCATGCTTTCTCTAGTTGCGGTGAGCGGGGTCTACTCTTCATTGTGGTGCACGGGATTCTCATCGCAGTGGCTTCTCTTGTTGCAGAGCATGGGCTCTAGGCATGCGGGCTTCAGTAGTTGTGGCTCACAGGCTCAGTCGTTGCGGCACACAGGCTCAGTCGTTGTGGCTCACAGGCTCAGTCGTTGTGGCACACAGGCTCAGTCGTTGTGGCTCACAGGCTCAGTCATTGTGGCTCACAGGCTCAGTAGTTGTGGCTCACAGGCTCTAGAGTGCAGGCTCAGTAGTTGTGGCTCACAGGCTTAGTTGCTCCGCGGCATGTGGGATCTTCCCGGACCAGGGCTCGAACCCGTGTCCCCTGCATTGGCAGGCGGATTCTCAACCACTGCACCACCAGGGAAGCCCTGGGAAGCTTTTTAAAACACACTTCTGAGTCCACACCCCAGACCACTAAACCGGAATCTCTAAGGGGGATCCCCCCATCTAGGGGGATCTCTAGATGGTCCCAGTGGGCAGTCAAGGTTGAGAGCCACTGGTTTAGCTCAAGGGGAAGAAGAGTAGAAAGGATGGAGTAGGATGCAGAGCACAGGACAATGAACAGGCCTCCGTGGGGGCTGATTCATTGTGGGCCGAGGAAGAGGGAGGGTCTGAATTCCACACCTGAATCTCTGCAGGGAGGGTGCCAGAGGATGATGGAGGGAGAGCTGGTTTGGGTGGAAACACGAGTTCCATTTGAATGACTGTGAGTGGAAGGAATAGTGAGGACAGTCACACAGGCTGGATTGGAGCTCCGGGTAGATCCTAGACTTTTAATACAAAATCTCCATTTTCTAAGAATGAAGCTAGAGAGGAGCAATTTGAAGTTGTGTGAAAGAAGCCTTCTGTGAAGTCTCTGCGATGACATCCACTAGTCCCTCACGCTTGTGGTCCTCTGGGTGTCCTAAGGGGCTCGCAGTGAGGGCTGGGGAAGGCCCAGAGCCCCAGGAGGGCCAGGCTCAGGCATGCTGGGCACACAGGTCGCCGCTTCAGCTTCGGTATCCACATGGGGGACGTGTGTCCATCTGTGTTTGCTCTCCTGCCATCCCTGTCCTGGTGGTATCTGCCTATTATAGAGATTGCTTTGTCATTTCTGTCCTCTTCAAATTCACTCCTTAAATTTAATTCTAGCCCCCCTGAGTTGGCCTTGATTATTGGAGTCTCATGCTCGTGCTTATTTAAAAACTGCTCTTGCCCTCTTTTCCTTTTGGAGGCTCACAGTCACACCACACATGTAGCCTTGGAGCCCTTCCTTCCCAAGCGGTTCTGAACGTCCACCCGGGAGGTCCTGGGCTTGTGGTCAGAGAGTGGGTTCAGGCTCACTGCTGCCACCTGGGCACATGTCTCGGTCCATGAGGCAGGTCTTAGTCCCACCTTGCTGATGACGAAACTTGGGTGCAGAGCGGCCCCTGGGCAGTTGGTTGGGCAGCAGCTTAGGCAGTGTGCTTCTCAGCTCTGCACTAGCAACCAGCTGCACCACCTGGGACTCAGCACCAGCACCTTCGCTGTTCACCTCCTGTTCCCAGCGCCCACCGAGCGCCTCGCACTGTGTCTGCGCACGTTAGATACTGGTGGATATTTGTGGGAGGGAGAGAGGGAGGTGACTGGATCCGGTCTCCACGCCTCTCTCCTTGCTCAGTCACTCACCAGCCTAATCCTCATGGCCCTGGGAGACCTGTGTGGTTCCTCCCAGGAATCAGGAGCTCAGGGACGCCCAGGAGCCATCCTCATCTCTGGCTCCCTTATTGCCTGAAGGATATGGTTGCCATTGTCTTTCCCACAGTGGACGCCAGGGGGCAGAAGGAACCCATCTGCAGTGTGGGTGAGAAGGGTGCTCAGGTGCTCCTCTGCCGTCACAGGCCCGACTGTCACCAGCCAGCTGTGGGGATGGCTGTTAGGTCTGCCTGAGGTCCCATACAGACATCAACCTGGAGAACCTACGTCCAGGCTCACACCTTTAGCATCTATCCTGGGGACTCCCCGTATGATGCCCTGACCAGACTGGACCTTACTGGGAACAATGGGACATAGTGAAAATTGCAACACTCAGGTTTCATGATTGTGGAGGTTCAGGCATGAGGAGCTATGCTGTGTACTTGCACTCTGTTCACAACCATTTAGTGTGCGCTGTATACTGGGCTCTGTAGGGCGGGCCCACTGGGGATAAAGAGAGAAGGAACAGCATGGGATCTGCCCTTGAGGAGCTCATGGTGTGATCAGAGAGAGACCTTATTAAAAAAACAACTGTGGGGGAAAAAAGAAAGAAAGAAACAACTGTGATTCCAGGTGGTGACTGTCATGGTGGGGTGGCACTTGGGAGTAGGGGGCAGGCACCTAACCTGGGGAGCAGTGATCGGGGCAGGAGACTCCTGGGCCAAACCAAGAAAAGCTGTGGGGGGGGGATGGCAGGGGGACATGGGTTAGAGGAAAAGCATACAGGTGGAGGGAACAGCATGGAAGGCCATTCCCATCTCTAGGGGCATGTCAGACACTCCCACCCGGGACCACCCTCTCTCCAGAGGGACCTCCTCTATCAAGGCCATGCCTCGACACTGAGATTAGAGACTGTGACTTTGGGAAGCACTTGACGAAAGAAGCGGTGAATCAAGGACTTGAGGCTACCCATGTGCAGACTGCTGCCCTGAAGCCTGGGACAAATCAGGGAAGAAGACCTAGGCCCTGCCTTTCTCTTTGGCCAGAGAAGCTCAGAGGCCTGCCTGAGGCTACTGGGAGCAAGGACCCCAGACTTTATTTTTTAAACAGCTTTATTGAGGTATAATTTACACAGCATATAATTCACCCATTTAAAATGTGCAATTCACTGTTATTTCGGTATTATTCACAGAGTTGTGTAACCATCACCACTGTCTGATTTTAGATCATTTTCATCATCCCCCAAAACAAAAAGAAACCCAGTGCCCATTAGCAGTCACTCCCCAACCTCCACCCAGCAACCACCAACCTACCTTCTGTCCTTACAGATTCCCGGTTCTGGACATTTCATGTGAATGGAATCATGCAATATGTGGCCTTTTGAGACTGACTTTTTCCATTTAACCTAGAACCCTGGCTCTGCACCAGGCCGCCAGGTCACTAGAGTCCCTCGAGAAAGCAGTAAAACCAACTTGGACTGTTTTGCAGACATATCACTTAAATCAGGTCATGGGCGCCCAAGCACTGGAGGCTGATGCGAGACGCCCCCAGAGCTCACACAAAAGAGACCTGTCTCACTCAGGGTTACGTGAGACCCCAGTCATCTCCTGTCACCTCTGCTGTACGGGCTTTGACACCAGAGCCTTCGTTAATCTCCCCTAGACGTTTTGATTGATTGATTTTAAAATCAGTCTTACAGATTTTGACCGTGGTAGAAAAAACAGCAGCTGGAATGAACCAAAAGTCCATAGAGTAGACTGTTTATAAAGAAATGAAGAGTGTTATCTTACACGTGTCCTCTTCAGAGGACCTGCCTTAACAAGCTCTTGGGTTTTGCTTTGTAATCAAAGCAGTGTGTGGGAAGGTTGAGGTGCGGGGCACACAGGCGTCCCTGTGTAAACAGCAAGCCTTTCTCCCCAGCACTTCCTCCTACATGTGGTTGCTGAAGTATCTTAGGCCAGGCTCAGAATTTTTAGGTTATGCATCACGGGAACAGACCCAACCACCCAGCCTCCCAGGATTCTCAGTCCCCAGTGGAATTAGAATATTGTAGAACATTAATGGAACTTGATGAGATAAGAAGCAGCTGCCACAGAGCCCACGCATAGTAGGTCCTCAGGCATCTTTGTCCCTTCCAGGCTTGTCTTGGGCCCGTCCTACTCCCTCACCACCACCAGCTTCCAGCCAGAGCACATGTACTGTGGTGTCAGGAACATACTGTGTGCTGTCTCTCTCTCCCATGCCTTTGGGATCTCCCTCTTGACTTCTCTTTGACCCATATGTTATTTAGCTTCCAAATATTTTGGGATTTTCCAGGCAACTGCTTTTTTTTTCTTACTTAATTCCATTGTCAGAAAATGCACTTTGTATAGTTTGAATCCTTTTAAATGTAAGTTTTGGGTTTTTTTTTTTTTAATGGCCTAGAATATGGCCTACCTGGTGAATGTTTCAAGTACACTTGAAAAGCATGTGTGTTCTGCTCTTGTTGGGTGGAGTGTTCTATACGTATCAGTTAGATCAAGTCAGTTGATAGTGTTCTTCTATTTCCTTACTGAGTTCCTGTCTACTTATTTCATCAATTATTGAGGGACATTAAAATATCCAGCTATAATTATGAATTTATTCTATTTCTCCTTGTAACTCTACCACTTTTTGCTTCATATGTGTTGAAGCTCTGTCATTAGGGGCATAAATGTTTAGGATTGTTTTGTCCCCTTGATGAAATTGACATCTTTATCATTATGAAACTGTCCCTGGCCACATTCTTTGATGTAAAAATCTACTTTGATATTAATATAGTCAATCCCTCTTTCTTTTGACTAGTGTTAACATGGTATATCTTCTTACATCCTTTTAACTTCTTTGTATCTTTACATTTAAATTGTATTTCTTGTAGGCATGATGGGGTTGGGGCTTGCTTTTATCCAACCTGATAATACATGCCTTTCAATTGGGATGTTTAGCCTACTTACATTTAATGTGATTGTCAGTAAGGTTAGGTTTGAGTCTCTCATCTTACTGTTTTTTATTTGTTCCATCTGCTTGTTGTTCTCTTTTCCTCTCAAAGCAGTAAACTAGGGCAATTGCAGGGCTCACCTTGTTCTCTCACAGATCACTGTCCATCACTGCCTGATGTACAGCGTCTTAAAAACCCTTTTGTATATTTTGTTGGTTTTGGTTGTTACTTGAGAGGGTAAATCTTAGCCATTCTCCCATGCTTTTGAATATGTTGTCCCTGCTGCCTGGAGCTGCCAGACCTCCCTATAACTAGCTAAGTTGTCCAAGCTCAGTGTTGCCTCTTCCAGGAAGTCTTCCCTGATTCTGCCTCTCCTCCCTCCCACCCAGAGGCTGGGATAGGCACCCCTCCCTGGTAGACCCCTCATGACAGTCTCACCCAACATAATTGAATGTTTTTTTATCTGTTGTCACCATTAAACCACAAGATTCTTAAGGGCAGCAGAGCCTTTTGTGGGAACTTACTTCACTTTGGGAACTTTGTGGGCACCATGTAGTGTTTCAGGAAACAGCTGTATTCAAGTCTGAGTTGAAAAAGTAACCACATCTTTATAACTATTTTGGATCCAGTCATTTTGCACAGGTTGAAAAATGTTTAATAGGAAAAAATTAAAACTAAATTTAACAAAAATTGAATTTCCAAAAAAGGAGCAACATTTAATTTTGTAGAGAATAAAGATTTTTACATTGTGGGGCAGCTCACCACCTTAGGAACCCGTTGCTAAGATGTTACATGGTCTGCGTGACCATTTATGTGTAGTCAAAAATGGGAGGCTTATAGATGCTTAATGAGACAAGACCCTCTAAGACCCCTTAGAGGGTCTTGTCTCTAAGTGCTTGTCCCTTCAAAAAAATGTTTTTAATTTTGGTTGGCTCTTGTGTTAATTCCTGTCATATCTTCAATTTTAAAGTATCTTAGCTGGCTAACAGGTTGAAGACTCTGCCCATGGGAAAGAGGTTGGCCATCGATAGACCCCAGCCCTGGCCCTGTCCAGCACACAGCATTTGCTCAGATTTGGCCTCTGACAGTGAGGCCCTTAGAAAATAAATGTCTCCTGGGATTAATTTCTCCTTCTCAGAGGAGATAGAGAGGAAGCAGGAGACTTGGAAAGATGAAAGGGCTCTGAGGCATATGGACCGACTGGGGCCAAGTGAGAAGCCACGGGTGGAGCCAGGGGTGGTCAGCCTGGAGGAAAGTGGGCCCAGCAGCTTCACAAAGTGCTCGAGAGATGTGGAAAGAGGGCTCGGCCTGTCCTGTGAGACCCCCAAGGGTAGCAGCACCTGCGCAAAGGAAAGAGCCAGGCAGGATTTCACCTAGAATAAGCCTCACCTTCCTGAAGCCAGAAGGGGGCTGCTCCTCTGGACGGTGGAGCGTTCTGGCACTGGCCATGGTCAGAGGAGGCTGGAGGACCATTCTTTTGGGATGCTGACCAATTCATGATTCTGGATGAAACTCGTGTCTACAGCCTCCCCACTATCTCAAGTTATCGACCCACCCAGGGCATGTGGAAGGTACCCCACCGATCCTGGGGGCTGATCTCAGCCCCAACCCTGCTCAGCTGTGACCTTAGACGAGGCAGGCACTCAGCTTCCCTGGGCCTCAGTTTCCTTCCCCAAGATACAGAGTCTGCCCAGAGGATCCATGGTGCCCTCTCAGCTTCTGTTTCACTTTTCCTATCTGCTTTGTCTCCCAGGTGCTCATTCCCACAACCCGATGCAATTCCCACAAGGAGAACATCCAGGGCCAGCTCAAGGTCCGCACACCAGGCATCTACATGCTCATCTTCGACAACACCTTTTCCAGGTAGGGGCCACCTCATTCATCAGCATCCAGAGGAATCCACCTGGCACCTGGTCCCAAGAACAGAGGTGGATGTTTAAAAGAAGTTATTTAATTATTAGTAGCTTATCATCAGTAGTTCTTTGATTTTAGACCTATGCTTTGGTGTTCCAGTGTCTGTTATAGGTAACACACAGGCTAATACTTACAGACTCTCGCCACATGGCAGGTGTGTTCTCCGCCCTCCGCTCTTACTTACTCACTTCAGCCCCACATCAGCCTCATGCAATAGGGACTGTCTTTCTCCTTGTGTTACTACTAAGGGACTGAGGACCAGAAGGATAGAAGAGTGACAATCCCAAGTCACACAGCTGGTGGTGGAGCTGGATTTGAACCCAGGTGGCCAGGCTGCAGGCTCTAGGCTCTTACCCGGGACGCTCTTCTGCCTCTCTGCTGTCCAGATTCCCACTGCCCAGACCAGAGAAGAGCCCAGTAAATATAGTGGAAGGATTAGGTGGATGGATGGATGGATGGATGAGAGAGAAGCGAAGGAATGAAGGCTAAAGTTTGAGACCAGAGCTGTGAGGACCAGAGCTGTGAGGTGAGGCCCCTGGGCCCTCCTGTCATGGGAGTGGAGCAGCAGGTACCATCTTTGGGAAGCACTGTTTCAAAGCACCAGATGCAGATCCAGGAGTGTAGGGCTTGGGGGGCAGGAGGATGGGGATGTAGGGAGATAAGGCTGGAGGGGCGGCCAAGAAAGGAAGTAGGATAGAGGACCACCATTGGTTGAGCATCTGCTGTGAGCCAGGGGCCTACGTCATGGAGACGTGAGACAGGTTGCTGGGCACCTGTCCCTTTTATGTCTTCTGCTTCAGCGTAAGCCCTTAATTGGGGCTTGCCTCTTTTATAAGACCTGTCTCGTCAGCATCCAGCCACATCCTCTCTGAGCGGGACCTTGAGCTAGCGGCCACATCCCTCCACATGGGCGCCCTTCCAAGCCCACTTAATAGGCTGGGAATAACTTAATAGGACACTCTAGGGGAAAGCTAGAGTGCCACCCCCTCACCACCTCCAGGCCTTGAACTCCCAGGGCTTGTGGCCATGGGCATCCACCAAGGGAGAGGTTAGAAGAATGGGCTTCCCACCTTGCCCCACTGCTGCCCCTCCCCCCAACCCCCCCCCCCCCATGAACATGAACACACCTTGAGTTAGCAGGACTCTCGGGCACAGGCCCAGCGTGTCCAGAGAGCTGCTTTCGGACTGGACGTGGGCCTCAGCCCCTCTGGGGCAGCAGTTAGGAGACTGGGTGGAGGCCAGCCAGGCACAGGCTCTGCTCTTCCCTCTGTGGGTTTTAGTTGAACCCCAGTTTCCTCTGAAGTGGCAGCCAGCATTTTTACTACCTCACAGAGCCCCACTGTGTGTTGACGGAGAGGCCGGTAGAGGCATGTTGAGGGCAGAGTGCAGCCCCAGGCTGGCCCCCAGTTATCATTAGAAGCGGCCGTGGTGCAGTGACACACTCTGGCCTTAATCCAATGAGGTCATCTCAGGGGCCGACTCGAGACTTCCAAAGCATGGACGGCAAAATGGATTTCGATGCCCAGTCAGAATGAAATCCAGGCTCACTTCCACCGTATATGTCCTCTCCATGCCTGCTCCATTCACTTCCCCAGTGCAGTCCAGACCACCTAGACCCCGGAGACCCCCGGGACTGCTTCAGAGCAGCAAGGCAAGCGGGGGCGGGGCTTCACAGTGTGAGACCAAATGGGCCTTTCTGCACCCAAGCCCCAGGAAAGTCTGTGGCAGTGTCCCAAGACCCCTGATACTTTGCAGGGAGATGTCTCTGCTAGACGGACAGGAAGTGGGGGTGAGGGGGCCTGGAAGAGTCCACACATTCTGCAAGACGCCCCAGCCTCCGAGCAGAGGTCTCTGCACAAAGACTCGCCGTGCCAGGTCACTGCAGCTGCTGCCCCTCGGGCTTTTAGCCCTCAAGGTAACACCTCCTTTTCCATTTCTGTTTCCTCAGGTTTGTCTCCAAGAAAGTATTTTATCACTTAACGGTTGACCGGCCTGTGATCTACGATGGAAGTGATTTCCTGTAGCCTCAAGCACGTGGATGTTAATAGTTTCCCATTACCCACAGGAAACACTACTCTTCCTCTCCTGTCACATAAAGCACTTACAAAACCCAAAAAACAGAAACCAGCTGCTCTGAAGCTATCAAGATCCACTGTGCAGCGGGCCCTTGGCTGCCCTTGGAGCTGGGTTCCTCGTACTCAGCACCATGCACGTCACTCTTAGCCCTGTGGCTTCTAAGGGCTCAAGCAACGTTTTCATTGTCCTCACACCCAGAGGGACACTATGCCAAAGTTTTAAACACTCAGGAGACCATTGGCCTCTCCTGGGGGCACAGTTGGTTCCAGGCCTCCTGTGGAGAGTTTCCCAGGCGAGAGAGGATCCCACCTTCTGCTCAGGGAGAGACATGGCCCCCCTGTGCCCAGCCTGGGGCCACGCATCATGGGTGACCATGAGCTGGGATGCCCTGACCAGACCCTGTGAGGCCCTCGAGTCCTCCCAGGAAAAGGAGGTCGGGGCACCCAGGGGCCCGCCCAAGATCCCAACCAGCCTCCTCCATCATGCTCCTGTCCCTTCCTGCCCCGTGAGTCCAGGGCTGCTCCAGAACTCAGCCATTTCAGAGGGTCCTCCAGCTGCACTTGCCTCCTGGCCCTTCTGTCTGGGCAATTCTGTCCTCAAGCAAAGCCCTTCACTCAGCCAGACCTCTCAACAGCTCAAAACATCACCCTAAGAATCAGAATTGAAGCTAATCCAGGGAACAGAACCCACCTACTGAGGGCCTGCAGTGCTGTCTGTGTACGGACGGCCAGAGCCCAGATGCTGGGTAATGTCAACGCCATGACCAAAACGCAGGGTTGTGCATCAGCCTATAGGGCTCCTTAGCTGACAGCCTGTCTTTGTTTATATCAGTAAGAGCTTCTGCCTCACCTGCAGATATGTTTACGAAAGATCATAAATCAGGGTAGGAACCACTTTTAAAAATGGGGGCTTCTTAACAAGAGTCTTTGGTAACTCAAGCGTAAACAGGCATAATTCATGAATCTGCTCTTTGCACACCTCTTGATCCCCCCTCCCCACCTACCAGATTCCCTACACCCCATCTGCCCACTTCCTGCTGCTCAGCCTGCACCTGACACCTGTGAGCTGCGTCCCTCTGGGGCAAATGAATCCTCTGTCCTTTTCCAGGACGAGAGAAGGAGATAGTCTTCCTGTTCTCTGTGGCCCTCTTCTCCCACCACAGAGGGCTCACCTTTGACGGCCTTTTTGTGCCCTGTTCACAGGGCAGTCAGGTCCCAGGTACTTTTCACAGTGAGTAGAACATCTGACAAAGCAGCCCACCTTGGCTGGGGACAAGGGAGAGGGCGCCGGGCAGGGTGACTGTGGGTCTGAGTGTTGGGCCCAGCCAGCCCTCCAGCTAGCCTGGTGACTAAGGCAAGCCACACCACCTCGAAGCTTTATCTCGTGGTTCACAAGCCTGGTCTGACCAGTTCTGAGAGCTGGAGAATGGGTCAGGAACCCCAGGCCAAGTTCAGCTCAGACCCCACACCCACCATGCACCAGCAGAGAGGACTCGTGGGGCAGGGGCAGGAGGAAATGACTTTGGCGATGGATTTAGAGCTTTGATTTAAACAGGAGACTTAGGCACTCCCAGTCACTTTAAGTGGGGTTTGGGACATGGTGAACAGAACCTTCCAGAGAGATTAGCGCAGAGAAAAGCTGGACCTCTTGTGCTGTCTTTCCTGGGAGCAGCCGCCTGTGGCAGAAAGCCACGTCTCTAGCATCTCCTCGAGCAAGGTCCTGACAGTGCTCAGCACCAAAACGGAAATAGCCAGGCCCCCAGAGACTTCCTAGCCTCGTGCTTGTCCTCACAGGGTGCCACACAGCCTAAAGGTTGTTCCAGGGCAAATTACCCCGTCTTTAAAGCCACCCACCCTCTTGGATAATCAGGTGTAGCTAGTCCACCACATGAGAGAAACTAACAAAAGAACCCAGAGCAGTCTGGGATCTTGGTTTGAGTGCTTAGCTTTCCCAGGATACCGTGGAGACTGGCCAAGCTGATGGCCTTCTGCTGGTATCACCACTGTCACCTGCAGCTAGAACCAGCGTTTCGAGAGTAGCTGATGTGTTTCCTGTGAAAGGCCTGGAACATTCCATCTGAGGCTGATTCTGAACCTCCGTCACTCAGCCCAACTGTAGCTTAAAAAATCACTTGGCTCTTGTGAAGCCAACCCAGAGCCACTTCTGCAGGAGAGCGTGGGCCCCTAGTGGCACCACAACAAAAGGTGACTGCAGCTGTGCAAAAAGACCTTTGCTGTGTTCAGAGAACTGCCCCCCGACCCCCGGTCACACCCCGCTTCTGCAGCATATTTATTTTCTGTGTTGAATGGACTCTTGTCCTTTGTTCCTTTGCTGTGTGAGCTCAGGCTTGCTGTGCACTATGCGGCTAGAGAATATGTATGGCTGCAGGTATGCCTGCAGCCATATTTAGGTATGGCTTCTATAAATAGCTTTCTTATTTTAAACAGGTTCCCAATTTTACTGAGGCTTTGGGGTTGCAGTATTTTTTTTTTTTTTAATGCAAACGACAGTGAAAGACAGCTATTGAAAGTGGTGGCTCCACCCAGTAGACTGAATTACACTAGAAGTCAAGAAGAAGGAAACATCCTTGGGGTCTCAGATCACTATTTAAAAACAAAAACAAAACCCCAGCAGCCCCTTGATGGCCCAGCTCTCTGAATAACCGTCACTCTTTAGTGTTGATACCAGCCACTTTGCTCACCACTGTCTCAGAAGCCACTGATCACCCTCACCCATGAACACAGCCTCTGTCAGGCACACTCATAAACCTCAAGGAAGGGCGTTTGGGAGAAAGCGTGGCCTCTGCAGAGCGCTTCTGGCTGGAGCCCACCTACTCCAGGTCTACTGGACCAAGAGCAGGCAAGGAAATTCTCAAGCAGGAATCTGGAACTGAAACACCACATAGGGTTTAGAAAGTAGACATGAAAAGCCACACTATGTAGTTCAAAAATAGAGAGGATGGTTTTTCTGGCAGTTCTCAGTTGTCACTCGCCTTCGGTGGTGAAGTCATTCCAGACTCACATGAAAAGAAATCCCCATTTGGGGATGAAATCTCAATCTTTTATGATACTGGTTAGATGTCCACTGACATGGTTTTATAGGAGTTTCAATCTCAGAAGCCCACCTTGGTGACTCTACATGGGAGAATCCCATCCTTGACTCAGAGGCTTTGAGAATCAGCAGAGCCACCATCTGTGATGCTCAGAACCAAGGGTTGCCCAGAGACTGGAGTCAGCCATCCACATTTACAAAATGCTTACCTGAAATGTACTTTTCAGTGGAACCTTGGGTAAGTTTCTCTCTTTTCATTGTGCTTCTTCCAAGGAAACAGGAAAGACTGAGTTAATGCCTTTTCTCTCTTAAGCACTTTTTCAAAATAATAAAGTACATCTTTAAATTTGGGGAGGCATTTCTGATAAAAAGGCTTCCTTAGAACGTTAGGACAAGTGTTATCCAGAGATGATCCTGCCCCTGGCGGCTGCAGAGCAACAGTGAAGCCTCAGTTGGATGGCTTCCAAATCGGAATTGCACTTTAATTGACTAATCCTCAGTTCTTGCAGCCTCATGGGATAGCGGGTCTGGAAACCCATCGCATTCTTATCTGCCAAAGAATGACCCAGAAGCACATCAAGTGTCAACACTCTACCTGCACAGCAGGGGTGATGATCTTTGTATCCTAAAACATACTCCTTATAGCATCTGCTGCACCATTTGGGAATGTCTTTATTTTTAACCTCAGGATTTAAATAAACACTATGTCATTGACAGTAGTGTCATCTTTCATTCTGTTGAGACATAAGGCAAGCGATGAAGTTGCCCACAGCAGAGTCAGGGTCGAGCTGCCCTTCTGGGACACGTCTTGTACCATGACTTTTCAAAAGGGCCTGAGCCAGCAGCTGCCCTGAACAGTTGCCACATGGCCTGATATCTGGACCCACGGTCTGCTCTGAGGCCTGTGTTCAGGCCTGCCTGAGCCATTGCAATGCACCAACCCACTGCCCTCTGCCAGATGAGCTTTTGCTTTCAGCAAAATTCCGCAGCCCTCCCCTGGTCCTCAAAGAGCACACTGAGCAAAGAGCGATCTGATTTACCAGCATAATGGGGTGGGGGAGGAGGTCACGGTGACCTAAAACCACAGTTAGTGAATCTGGATATAAATCTGGGCAAGACTGCCAGCACGAGGCAGTACAGAGGATGAGCAAAGAGCCTGGACACAGGCCCCGAGGTGCATGTCCCAGTCACTCCACCGGGCAGATTGAGCTCGGGCTGGGCAGTCCATCTGCACTCACCTTTCCTGAGTGCCTTGTGCCCCACAGAGCCCCTCCCAGTCCCCCTTCCCTCCACCTCCCTCCAACCCTCCCCCTGCCCCCCAGATTCTCCTGTGGCCTCATCTTTCATCAGTTACTCAGGAATAAGTTACTTTCCATAATCGGATTGTTCCCACTAGGGCCAGGACCTGTGTTTCTTGCATCTTCATCCCCCTCTGCCTCACCTCACAGCATCCAGCACTGTGCCAGGCACGAGAGAGCTCGCCAGCCTCTGAATCGGCGAGGACACTCGGTGCCTTGGTCAGCTCTAAGCCATCAACAATCCCACTGGCCAACTTGGCCAGAGACAAACTCCCAAAACCCCCATGTCAGAGAAGGACAAAGGGCAAGCCTGCAGGGGAGGTTTGGGGAGAATGGAGGTGAGCTGGTCACTAGATCCGACCCCTCACAACCCCCTATACCTTCAAGTCAAGCCACTTACTGTCCAGTAACAGAAGAGTGGTTTATCCAAGTGCCCAAAACAGCACAGCAAAAGGATTTCTTTATTAATAGGACAGTCCCTCCCGAGACTCAGGTGGCCACGTGGACTGGGCCTAGAAGGAGAACCGACGGGGACACATGGATGTGCAGGCTGCTCTATCTGGGCTGGGATCCTTCGTGGCAGAATCCCTGTGCACCTCACCCCACCTGCTGAACCGCTGAGTAGTCCAAGGTGACCAAACCAATCCTCCGCTCCAGGGTTTCCCAGCCCCAACTCGATTCCAGGCATTCTGGCCCATCTCGGCGTCCGTACGCGCCGTGGCACTCGGTTCCACGCCTCTTCCGCTCGGTCGCCGCGTGGTGCTGGAGAACGTAGAGATGCCCCAGGTGACTCAGAAGGACACTGTCTGCAGGGTCAGCCCTTTCGGTTTGAAGATGCGTGGGAAAAATCTGGCGAGTGGGGCCCGCCACCCACGCACATCTGAAAAGCAAATAGATGGTGAAACCTGTCGCCCGAGATGAGAAAACGGACTTTTTCGGGGGGAGAGATTTAAGCCGAAGCCATCAAGACCCAGGGGAGAGCCGAGCTCTTATGAAAGCCGCTCAAAGTGGGTTAGGGTTGAAAGAAAGGTCAGCCTTTTACTTTTTCCACACCTGCTGGTTTCTAAAGAAAGATGGTAAAGCCGAGCAGAAGTCAGAAGTGTGATTGCTGACCTCTGGTCTTTGATGTGTGTCTCCTGGTCCCTCCCCCATCCCCCGAGCTCTGGGGGAGGCTGGAGGCTGGTGTAGTTTCCTCACACCTCCTGGCAGGTTCGTGCTGAGGTTATCGCAGACTTGGCAGCCCCATCTGCAGCCTGGAAAGAGTTGTCTTCTTAGCTCAAAAATGAACAAAGGGAGCCAGGCCTCGCCAAAGCTGAGAAGCGTGAGTGCCCTTCCCCAAGGAAGGCCTCATTTCCAGAGCAGGTTTGGCTTTGGGCCTGTGGCTCCACAGAATCCTCAAAGGGGAGGTGATTTCAGGGAGGCCTCCCAGCTTTCCACTCCCAAGGTGGCCTCTGACTGAGCCCCAAGGAGAGAAGGACACCATTCCTGGGAGGTCACACATCCGTCTGCCAGGTCAGTGGGTCAGGCGTTGTCTTCTCCCTGGCGTGAGAAAGGAAAGCGGGTGGGGGGTGGGGGAGGGTCAAAGGATAGGAGAGTGAAGAAGGGGTCTGAAAAGAGGACCAGCAGCAGGGAGGGCCTTTCCGGAGGAGGCCTCGAGGGGTGCCACACCGCAGGCCAGCTTAGCAGAAGCCGCCTTTCTCGTGGGAGGAAAGGAGCAGTGGGGAAATGGCAGGTTTACGGAACAGACACCAAAGGCAGTGACTGCAGACACGGAGAAGGTAATCCAATTTGTCCCTCTGACTTCAAGGCCCCACGTGCTTTCACAAAACAGCCCTTGCGTGTGGCAGCAGGTCAGCCCTCCAAGTGGCCTTTGCACAATACACAGGGTCCATATGTAGAACCAAAGGTCTTTGTAAAGACAGCCCTTCTCCACCAGCAAGGACCCCACAGGACTGTTGGGTGTTCTCAGCAAGAGGATCACACGTTCACACCCCCAAGATGACCCTGTGGAAGAGGGATAGGGACCCATGAGGCACAGATCAGGCACACAGTCTCCTTAGGATCAAGGGTTCAGGTGTTAAGCTATCAGGAAAAGCCCAAGACTCACCCAGGGCTCAATTTTGCTCCAGAGTCAAACTGTTCATTTATTAAGTGTCAGTAAATACAAAGCAAGTAGCATAGAGTTTCTTAGAAGAAAGTCCTCTTATTTGGGTTACCTGGTGGCACATTAAAATGCAGAGTCATGGGCACTCCCCACATCAACTCTGGTTCATCAGGTCTGGTTCATTCACAAGTCGGCCAGGTGATTCTGGTGGAGGTGATCCATGGACCACACCAGAAAGTCATTAATGATCACTACTGTGTCACCATTTTGGTTAGAACTTGAGGAAAGGGATAAAATCAGCTAATGGATATGTCTTCTAATTTAACTCTACCAGTGACCCTCAAATCTTGGAACCAGGACCTATCCCTCAATCCACTGATCCAAGCACTAGGATGCAGTGGTGGAAATTTCATTCTTGGAGAGGAAGATATTTCTAAATGAATCACCTGATATGAAACTATTTACAGGTAAAATCTTTTTACAATCATAATTTTCTTCTTTATGGCTTGTATTTGTATTCAAGGGACATGTTGTTAACTGGCGTCATTTGTAAATGGAAAGACATTCCCTTCCCCAAATCCAAAGTAGTCCCATATGTGTCCACAATTTAAGAATTAGAGGAAGAAATATGAGTTTGGTACCAAAGGGTTTGGGTTCCTAAGCTGGTCCATACACAGAATTCAGAAGGTCTATGAACTTGGAAAATGACATCTTTCCCCTATTATCTAATTAAAATGTAGGTCTTCCTTCAATTATGGATATAGACTACATGCCACACTAGTATGTATTAGCAAGACCTGTGACTCGGCCACTGGTGGAAATGACAGATATTTTCAAGTTACACGAAAGTTGTTGCAGACGCTCAAAATATCATTTATGCTGATTTCCACTATGAAATGAAGGTTGTCATTAGGCCTGCTGGTAGATTTTATTTAACGTGTTCATAAAGAGGCATGTGTGTTACTAGTTCACAAATTTGTTTTAATAGTTAGAGAATTATACGTCAGTGTAATTGGTTTCCTTTATAATCCTATTTATTTTATTCATTTTAAAACATTCTGAAAAGGAGGCTATAGGCTTTGTCATATTGTCAGAGGGGTGCGTGAGGGGAAAAAAAAGGTTAAGGACCTTTGGGTTCTGGCAGGTCTTCATGGAAAAGAATACAAAGATCATCTCATTGCAGCACTGATTTATTAATAATAACATATAATTAATAGCAGCATATCTAATTTAATAGGCTCTTGCCATAAGTCAGCCACGTTTTCCAGATGAGGAAACCAAAGACCCAGGGAACTTGATAAGTTAGAACCATTTGGAGAAGAGGTTACTACTAGGCTGAGACGGCTGCAGTTCTCCAAACCGTTACCATTTCACTGGAACATAGATTCTCCAGTGATTAAAAAACAACCTTCCATATACCAGGCTATGCTATGGCAGCTCTTAACCTTCAGGCCCTTACTGTGTATCATCTTCCATACATGAGGCTTTATCAGTTGTTTATTGTCACAATAACACTGCATAATGAACAGTCTCAAAACCGGTGGCTTAAACCACTAAGCATTTATTTCGCTCACACATCTGTAGGTTGACTAGAAGGTCTTCTGGACTCACTCTTGCTGGGCTCACTGATGTGTGTGCCTTCCATCAGCTGTGTGTCATCTAGGCAGTTCCGCTCGTCTCAGCTGTGCTCTCTCACATCTGAGGGCTGGCTGGCTGCTCACTGACCTTGGCTGGGCTCACTCCCATGTCTGTGGTCAGTTGGTTGGTCCCCTGGGGCTGGCTGGGCTAGCATGGCCTTGGCCAGACGACTGTGCTCTGCCCCTCACAGTCTCCCATTCCCCCAGCAGGATGGCCCAGGCTTGCTCAGATGCCTGCTGGGCAGGTTTCCAAGCGAGCAAGGAGTACACAAGACTTGGGAGACCTAGTCTCAGAAGTGCACAGCCTCACTTCAACCACATTCTGTTGACCAAAGCAAGTCACAGGCCAGCCCAGATTCAAGGTATAGGGAAAGGGACTCCTTGATGGGAGGAACTGCAGGGTCACATTGTAAAGGCTTTGGGGACAAGGGGTGGAGAATTCGGACTATTTTTGCTATCATTCTACCGAAGAGTCAGTTCGATCTTCCCTTCTTGCACTTCCCCCTCCACCCCGATTCTCACTCTCCTTCAGGAAAATACAGGCCTTCTCCAGATCCACTCATCCCTGTGCACAAAGATACACACAAGACTCTTCATGGACACATTGTCTGTGACAGCAAAACACAGGAAAGAGCATGTTCAAGGTGGGTGGGTTGAAGAATGACTGCCTGTGGAAATGGGGCTTTGGAGATGGTGGCTTTTACTTTTCTCTTATAACTTTTTGTACCATACAATTGTTTTTACTGCATGCCAGTTTAACTTTTAAAATTTGAAAACTAATTTATCAAAAGAACAAATTCACCTCAGTTTGTGGTTATCTCAGTTTCCCAGTAAACAACCAAATGCCCGGTTGCTCCGAGCTCAGGTCATAACAGAGTTGTTCATCTCTTCCTACATTCACCAGAGGGCCACTGCTCCTGTGAGCATGACCACATGAAGCCAGAACGGGAGGGCCTGGGAGCAAGCCACAATCTGATCAGGCCTCTTGCTCCCCCGACCTCAGGGCTGGCCCGTCTGGGGCCACCGTACCATCCTGACTCGACCCACATGAGAAGAGAGCTATTCCTAGGCTCCATGGTGGGAGTTTGACCACTGGAGCAAAAGTACTTGAACTCCATTTGGGGAAAAAGTATAGCAGTATCTAGGAGGTCGGATTCTAGTATCAAGAAGGCATGAATGGATTCCTGGTACCACTACCTGCTAGCTATGGCTTGTGGTGATGGGGGGTACTCTGTGCCCCACTTTCTCCATCTGTTAAATGGAAGACATAACAGTAGCTACTTCATAAGGATGCTGTGGAAACCACATAAGAACAAAAAGGGCCTTATGGAGTGTTTCCCATAAAGAGCCACTCAGAAATGTGATAGCTGTTGTTATCAAGAAAGCTCTCTGCATACACCTTGTCCAGCCCCTTTTCCTCTCCTCTCTGGGTATCAGTCAGCTAGGTAGTTGAGGGATTGAGCAGTTGGGATCATTGAAGACAAGTTAATTTACAGAATAGCAGCTTCTGGTGGTTGTGAAACACAACCCAAAGTTATTAGACATTCCTCCCGTAAGAGGTGGGTCTGGGGCCACTCCCCCACTTGAACCTGGGCTGGCCTGGCACTGCTCTGACTGGGGAGAACAGCCAAAGTAATGCTATGTGACTGACTTTTGGTGCCAGGTCGGAAAAAGACATACAACTTCCCCCTGGTCCTCTTGGACCCTCGCTCAGGAGAAGCCAGCTGCTACGTGAGACCCCTGTGCTGAGGGACCATGGCTTGGCACCCTACTTGGCAGGCCGCGCAGCTTCTGGCCCAGTGGCCTGACCCTCCCAGTGCAGCTTTCAGGTGACCACACCCCCAGCCAGCATCTGACAGCAGCCAGAGGCCTCAAGCTAGACACGCCCAGCCAGTCCCCTTCCCAATTCCTGACCCTCACAATGGGGAGCACTGTAAACGGTTACAGTTTTATGCGGCAGAGCTTTGCGGCAGCAGTAACGGGGACATAGCGGAACAGAGCGCAAGCACGTTCTAAAAGCACTCCTTCCACTTAATTGTGAGCGAGACACAAAGAGAACACTGTATCGAAAAAATTGTTTTATTGGATGACCCCTTATACTTCATCACAGCAGATCTGACATGAGTGTTGTCTATACATCCCCTTTCCACATCCTCACTTCCCATTTGCTTCTCACGCAGCCCTAATCTGCCCTGATTAGGCCTCAGAAGGCACTCACATCGAGGCCACAGGCAGCCGCTGCGGAGCCAAGTCCAGAAACGCTCCCGGCCCTCATCCTCCAACTTTTAAGCATCTCAACACAGTTGATCCCTCCTTGATCCCCCCTTGCTTGCCTCCCACAGCGACACTCTTCTCCCATTTCTCTTACCTGAGTGGGCGCTGCTTGGTCCCCCACGCGGGCTCCTCCTCTATCCAGCCTCTAATAGTGGGTTCCTAGAGCCGCATCCTGCCCTACGCTCAGCCCTCGTCCTCTCCACTCTGTCTTGATCTTAGCAGTTCCCATGGGCATGACTGTCATCTTCATGTGGGTGACCTCCAGATTTGCATCTTTTCTCTAACTCCAATCTTGCGGGGAGAGCTAGGATGACCCTAGATGGAACTCTTGATTTCCACCCCCAAGCTTCTTCTCCACTAATCCTCCCCTCCCCAGTGGTGGCACCACCGACCGCCCAGAAGTTCAAGCTCAAAACCTCATCCTTGATCCCTTCCTTTCTCTCAACCCTTACCCGCGCCTGTTGCTTCTACTCCAGAATGAGTCTCAAAGTCATCCACCTCCTCCACCACCTCTGCCACCATCACCCTGAGCCCAGCCACCATCGTCTCTTTCCTGAACAACTGCAGCAGCCTTCTGATTGGTCTCTCTGCTTCTACCCTTTCCTTCCCACTCCCAGAACCCCTGCCAACCTTTCTTCACCCAGGGGCTTTAGAGATCTTTAAAACATGAGTTAGATCAAGTCACACTCCCACTTAAATATCTTATCCCTGGCAGTGGAATAGAATCTAAATTCATCATCTGGGTCTGAGGAAACCCCTACCTTTCTCTCCAGTCTGACCTCCCTCACGCTCATAACCTCCAATCAACAGTGAAAGAAGCCAAAGTCTTCTTTCAGCTCCTGAACTGTGATAATCACTTCCCTGCCTCAGTGACACCAATGAGGATTAGAGCTGATGGTCCCACACTGTCTCAGTGAGTCAGATCTCTTCTGGCCCTTAGAGGCTTTCTGGTTCCAAAAGTTGAACGAAAGTACTGGGGCTCACTCTGCCTTTGTTAGTCTCCCAGGGTATTCTGAGTTCCCTATATTGTTAGTCCCACTGAGAAGGTGTCGCCCACAGTGTGAGACCTTTTAGAGTCTGCTCATTCATTCCCAACTGTCTCTGTATCTCCCTTGGTCCCTTTGGTAAGGAGTGGCCCAGCCAGATAGGAAGTTTCCATCCAGTATTCATTCATTCATTCATTCATTTGTTTATATCTGGAGCTCTGAAAGGATAAGAGCATGATTTTTGAGGGAACTTATGTGATGTCTTGGACTTGCTTTAAAATACTCTAGCAAAGATAAAGGAAGGAGCTAAGGGAGAAAGGTAGGAGTGGAGGAAGAAAGAGGGGAAGGGAGGAGCAAAGGAAGGAAGGGGGGCAAATGAAACGAAGAGTGAAGAGAAAAGGAAAGAAAGAAGAAAAGAGAGTGGGTGGTATAGGCGGGGTAAGAATGGAGAGAATGTTGATCACTGTTGAAGCTGGGTGATGGGTATGTGGAGGTTCATTATGCTATTCTCTCTACATTTATGTAAGTTTTTTAATTTCCATAATTAAAGAGTTTAAAAAGAAAAGAACATGAGTGGAGATAACCTGAACCAACTCAATGGCAGGGACACTTTCCTAAGTACTTAGCCTGGCATAGGCATGGGTGCTACAGGGCCTTTGCACGTGCCACTCCCTCCTCCCAGTACACCCTCCCTCCCCTTCTTCCTGTAGGTGATTCCTGCTCATCCTTCAGCTCTCAGCTCAATGTCAGTTTCTCATGGAAACCTTCCCTGTCTCCCATCCCCAGAGTAGGTCAGAGCCTCCTGTAACGCACTTTCTAGCATCTTAAAACCATCTCTTTGTGACAGTCTGATTAGGGTCTGTCACCTGTGGACTGTGAGCTTCATGAGCGCTGGGCCCGTGTCTGCTTTTGCTCAGCGTCACCTAAGCCCAGTGCCTGACACGTAGAAAATGTTCCGTAAGTTTTTGTTGAATGAGGTTGTTAAAGTATTGTTGTCAATTGCTGTATTTTCCCAAGGTACAGTGTTTCACGAGGATGGGTGCTTCATGAAACCAAATATTTGAAATTGGAGGGCCCACTGATTGATTTGACACACGGTTATTGTCTGTCATGTGTGAAGCCTATTGTAGGCGCTAGGGAAATAGCAATGAACAGAACAGAAAAACAATCCCTACCCTGTGGAGTTTACAATTGTTGTGTATCACGTGGTGCTAAGAGCTGTGGAGAACAACAAAAGCGGAGGGTGGGGGCGGCGGGGGAGGACTGAGGCGTGGCAGGGAAGGCCTGGAGGAGAAGGTGGTGCTTGACCACAGACCTAAGGAGGCCGGGTAGGAAACTTGACTGGTGGGGATCCAGCCACAGTCACCTAGAGAACTGCAGGGTGAACTGTCTGATACCTCGTCCAGCCTCTTCTTTAATGCTGGGTCTTTGCCGTGTGCTCCGGGGGTTCACCCGGGATGGTCACGTTATTGTGTTGGCTCTGAAAGACTAACACCAGAAATTGTTGGCTTCTCAGCATTCTGTTTATCAACTGCTACATAACGAATTACCTCAAACTCAGTGGCTTAAAACAATAATAACCATTTTATTATATCTCATGATGTTATGAGTCAGGAGTTTGAGTAGGGCTTGGTAGGGTGATTCTTCTGTTCCATGTGGTTTTGACACAGTTGGTGGCATTCAGCTGGCGGATGGTCTAGTCTGTTTGTGAGAAAGGAGCTAGGAAAGACAGGTGGGGACAGAGTGGGGTGAGGAGGACAGGTGGGTGTCCGGAAGTCTGGCCAGGTTTGGGTGCAGTCTCCATGGACCTGCACGTCTGCAGACCTGCAGCGGAATCTGTGGCTCCTTCACACAGGATTTGAGGCTCCACAACTGCATGTGTTTGGGGAGGAGCCCGGGAGAGGGAGCAGGGAGGAAGCTTCCTGAGTCTGTGAAGATGATGACATTGTCCTGTGCTGGTCCTCCCGCATGGCCCACTTTCGGAGGAGGGCTCAGCGCGGCCTCAGCTGTCACATGTCATCATTTAGAGTTTGTGTGCAGTGGGTATGTGAAGCAGTGCTGGCCAAGGCTGTGCCCATCCATCTTTGCATCCCCTGGTACTCAACCTGGTACTTGGCAAATCGTTGGTCGACCCTCCAAAGCAATGGCTGATATGTCTGACCATGTCAGGCAAGGCGGGACAGCATCATGGGCAAAAGCCAAGGCTTGAGTGCCAGACATGCCCAGGGTCGTGTCGTAGCCTTGCCGATTACTAATGGCGTGATGCTTAGCGAGTTCCTGATCTCTGAAGCGCAGCCTCTTCATCTGTAAAACGGGGTGAGTTACCATGTCTCCCTGGTACAGAGCAAGCAAGCAGGAGATGACGGCTGAGAGGTCATGAGGGGAGACTGTCTGTCCTGTACCCGCGGGGCCTGGCAGGCCACTGGTGTGCACGAAGGTCTGCTGAGGGTTGAATTAAGATCAGGCAGGCTCGTGCTCCCAGCCTCCTGAGATGAGTTCTGTGACGGATGCTCACAGAATTCTCTGTAGCTCTGGGCACCCCGTGTTCTTTACCCGGAGGGTCTCAAGTGCGCTCTTGTAATTGGCGGCCCCTGGTGAAAAGACTGTTGCAGGCTGCCTTCTCCAGAAGCAGATGCCGAGCTGGAATTTGGGGGTAAGATGTCTATTAGGGATCAACAACTAAGAAGGGAAGTTGGGGGAAACAGGATTGGGCAGAGGGAGGAGTCAAACTGAGAAGCAAACCCAACAGGCGTTGCCAGCCTGGCAGGAAGCTCTGGAGCGGATGCTGCCCATCAGAGCACCCCCGACAGGCTGACACCCTCTACACCCCCCTTCCAGGCGTTGGACGCAGGGGAATGGACCTTGGGTCACGTGGCTCTGGCCAGGGCTGCGCTGTGCAGCGGAGGCAGACCTGAAGGAACTGGCAGCTGGACATTATGTGCTGACCAGGTTCCCTACAAGTTATTTCACGAAAGGACATCCGGTTGGTGCCTCTCCATTAACCACAGAGATTTTTTACTTATCTTGTGTACAAGAGCGGAGAGGAATTCATAAAGGGTCTCGTTTTGGAGAAACACATTTGCATGTCTTTCATAGGATTTTATAAAACAAACATTGAAAGGGACATTAGCTATTTGGGTTGTCTGTAGTAATAATACAGAATTGACTAGAGAAACACTCCATGTCCCAAGAGGATGCTGGGCTTAGACTGCAGTTGTAACAGGAGGGCCATATGGAATGGGGCAGAAGGAACTGTGTTGCAGACGCACCATGTCTTGGTCGTGATGATAATTCTAAAGCCACAATATTTGTTAATCACACATAGTAAACAATCAGTAAACATTTGTCAAATGAAGAGAGATTTGTTTGGAGCATCTAAAATGTGTGAGGTGTGGGTGCTGGAGGCCCTGATTATTTCCCTTTTCTCAAAGTCACTTAGAGCCCCTTGACCAGACCTCACTTTGAGACAAGCTGACCAGAGTGGAGGAGGAGAAGCTCCAGTGTAGAGAGGTCAAATCCACTGATGGACAGAGATCCAGGGATGGGATGGGGTGATGCTCCTGCCCATGCTTGACCTGGAGCCCACGGGAAGCTCCAGCCAATGAGGCCAACTCAGAATTGGAAAACCAAGCACACCTGCTGAAAGATTACAACCATAAAACACAGTGCCAGCTTTTCATTTATTAAAGCAGAAAGACAGTTGGAGGTGTCTGAAGGTTTCAGGCTTCATGGCAGCTTTGCTGTGTGTTTAAGCCCATCATACAAACACTCCGCATAACCGCCACACTACGATGGTGACGGCCTTCTGTGAGGCTGACAGGTCGAAGTGGAAGGAGCTCGCTGGAGCTGGTTGCTTCCTTGCACAGGACTATTTGTAGCAGCCGCTATGGACAGACAGAGGAAATCATAACCACACGCCCCTCCCAGGGGTTGGCGGCGGTGGTCTGAGCCACTCAGCGGGCCGTGGGAAGGCAGTGGTGTCCAGTACCACTCCAGCCAGCCCTCCTTGACCACCAACTCCTCTCAAGCTGCTGTAGGTAACAGGACAGCACTACTGCCCAACAGACGTAATGTCCCGTTGCTCAACCTTGCTAATTTTGGGGGGGAAGTTTTCCGGCAGCTGATTTCTAATACGTGAAGTACAAATTTGAGAAATGACCAATTTTAACAAATTTATTCACTCAGCATAGTGTATCTGCTATATCCAAGGCACTGTGTATGGGGTATGTTTGGCACATAGACCAGATGAGGAACGCACACACGAAGTTGCTGTCCAAGGGCTCACTCACCCAAAGAGGCTGCTTGTCCTGGAAACTATTTACAAACCAGTTTATAAGCCATACAGTGACACCAGCCTCATGATTCTCAGCCGAGGTTGGGGCGGGGGCGGTCTCACCTGAGACTTGGCTTTCCCATATTGCTAGAATGTAAGCATCTTGACAGAAAGGACTATCATATTCCCATTATAACCTCAGTGAATATAGAAAGGGACTGGCTCACGGTGTGCACACAAATGTTTGCTGAATGAACAAATGAGGATTCTGTAGGCCTGAAAGACAGGCCAAAGACCAAATCTCTAGTCATGCAAGCAGACTGCTTCAGAATGGCAATCCCCACTTGAATGTGCATGTTGTGATGTGTTGATTTAAGATTAGTTTTTAAAAATTGTTTTTCAGTAGAAAAGGCAATTTCTTTTTTATAATAAACACATCCAGCTTCATTCAGTTTCTTGATTTTTCTGATTTATAGAGTTCCAGTAAAATGTAATTATATTATAACCCTCTTTTATCATTATTTCCGAAAAGTACGCACACAGCGTATTTTATGGAAATGTTGAGTGGATCACAACTTCCTTGTGGGTTTCCCCTTGTTGATTCTTCCGACGTTTTTATGTTAGGATAAACCTGCTACTAAAACCTAGTTTAATTTGAATATAAAATGGTCCTATTTATGCAGTCATTTAAAAACGAAGACAATTTGCCAACAAAGGATACTTAAAATCTTTAAAATATAATATAGCTGCAGCATGTCTTTAATCCTGCATTGAAGCTGCGTTAGGACTGGGACAGTCTAATAGTGACAGTCGGGTCCTAAAAGAAGTCTTTGGAACTAGGCGTGGTCATTGTGCGTTAGGGTGCAGTGCAGGGTTCGTAGTTCTTGTGGTGTTCCCACATCTCCTTTCTTAAAAATCAGGGGGGAAAGGGCTTCCCTGGTGGCGCAGTGGTTGAGAGTCCGCCTGCCTATGCAGGGGACACGGGTTCGTGCCCTGGCCCGGGAAGATCCCACATGCCGTGGAGCGGCTGGGCCCGTGAGCCATGGCCGCTGAGCCTGCGCGTCCGGAGCCTGTGCTCCGCAACAGGAGAGGCCACAGCAGTGAGAGGCCCGCGTACCGCAAAAAAAAAAAAAAAAAGGGCCGAAGACCTAAATAGACATTTCTCCAAAGACATACAGATGGCCAAGAAGCACATGAAAAGCTGCTCAACATCACTAATTATTAGAGAAATGCAAATCAAAACTACAATGAGGTATCACCTCACGCCGGTTAGAAGGGGCGTCATCAGAAAATCTACAAACAATAAGTGCTGGAGAGGGTGTGGAGAAAAGGGAACCCTCTTGCACTGTTGGTGGGAATGTAAATTGATACAGCCACTATGGAGAACATTATGGAGGTTCCTTAAAAAACTAAAAATAGAATTACCATATGACTCAGCAATCCCACTACTGGGCATATATCCAGAGAGAACCGTAATTCAAAAAGACACATGCACCCCAATGTTCACTGCAGCACTATTTACAATAGCCAGGTCATGGAAGCAACCTAAATGCCCATTGACTGACAAATGGATAAAGAAGATGTGGTACGTATATACAATGGAATATTACTCAGCCATAAAAAGGAACAAAATTGGGTCATTTGTAGAGACATGGATGGACCTAGAGAGTGTCATACAGAGTGAAGTAAGTCAGAAAGAGAAAAACAAGTATCGTATATTAACGCATATATGTGGAATCTAGAAAAATGGTACAGATGAACCAGTTTGCAAGGCAGAAATAGAAACACAGGTGTAGAGAACAAATGTATGGACACCAAGGGGGGAAAGCACAGGGGGAGGTGGTGGGATGAATTGGGAGATTAGGATTGACATGTACACACTAATATGTATAAAATAGATAACAAATAAGAACCTGCTGTATAAAACAAAACAAAAACAAACAAACAAAAAATGGCGTGGGATGGAAGAGCCAAACTCAGTTGAGTTCTTCCACTTAACTGCACAGTGTTATTTAGGTTTGGCCCATGCCTATTGCTTGTTCTTCTAGGTTCCTCAGAGGTTATCTGTGTCTCCTCCTGGAAACGGTGGCCATATAGACAGCTCCGTCCATAGACTGCCTTGGGGAAGCCATCCTTCCCTTTGACTGTAGGCCGTTCTTCTTGTGCCGGGACCCATGTTGATGTGCTGGTCCCAGGCCAATGCTTATTTGCCACCAACTGCCCACACTCGGGGTGGGTTGGCGCAGCCTTTGTATTACCCTTTGCTCCCCCTGGTTGCTGCCCACTTTCTGCTCACTTTATTTCTCACTAACATGTAGTTTAGAAGTGGGTGGGGAGAAAATGGACACCATGGCAGAGCCTAGAGCTTTTGTGTCCCCTTTGGAAGGGATGGCCTTGGAACTGAAACCACAGCAATTCACAGCCTGCTGGGAAAAGGAGATGCTTCCTCGGGAGCAAGTGGCAAAGCTGGTATGGTTTATGGTGCTGCTGTAATTGTCCTTCTTGGAAATTCCACTGGACTAACCTGGAAAAACTTGGAAGATAAGTTTGAACAGAGGAGAAATTAAAAATTGGTCAGCGAAGGTGATTTTATGGTATTTTGGAAATGTTATTTCCCTATCCTAGCCTCTTATTCTTCACACTCTAATACGGCTATTTGATCTCTAATTGTACACATTTAGAATATAGAGACAGGGTGAAGAAAGTGAAAAGTAACGGATGTATTTAAACAGTCATTTAAAAAGCACTTTTCTAATAAATGAAAGTTTTAAATGTGATAAATTTGCCGAATAGTTAAAAGAAAGACACAGAGCAAAGGTGAATTCTGTTAACTTTTTTTTCAGCCTAATCTCTAAGTTGAAAGCTTTTTTTTTTTAACATGTTAGCATTATACAGTATGAAGAAGAGAAGCATGGAAGCAGATATCCTTGCAGTGGCCTCAGAAACAAAAGGGCAAATAGGACCAACCCATTTTATAGGGAGCAGATAGAGTGGACCATCACACAAGCCACTCAACACAGTGAGCCCATAATGGAGCCGGTTCCCACCAACTGAGGTTCTTAGTCTCCGTGCACGGGCTGAGAGGACCACTTCCATGACACCACTGGACAAGCTGAATCCTTGCTCGGATCAGTGTGGCCGCCAGGTGTGAAATCACAGAACCTCTGGCAGAAATGGGTTGGAAACCAACAGAATCCGGATGACGTGCTGGTATGGTCAGTTACCCAGGGCCTCACTGACCAGTGCTGCAGATAGCTTCAGAACAGGAACAAGGACCTTCACTGGCCCAAAACAGATCAAGGAGACCAGAAGGGCATTAGATCTGAGGGTGTTTGGAAAGATTCTAGAGCAGGAATCTCTAAGACCTGGCATGGGTATCAGCCCCCCAAACCAGGGTAGAAATTCTCCGAAGATGGGAGTTTTCGTGAAGCCTTGTGCATTTGTGGACTATGGCAGTGGCTAGTGCTTCTGTGTCTTCTTTTGGAAGGGGTGGCATCAGAATTGAAGGCACAGCAATTCACCGTGCACTGAGAAATCAAAGCCTCCTCCAGAGGTCAGCTGCATTAACGCTCAGGCAAGCGGCAAAGCCAGGGAGGCTTGCAATGCTGCTCCTTAGTCCTCCTTTGAAAACTGCAGGTATGGCCGCCAGGAGCCAATCAGCAGCCCCCTGGGATGGCCAGTCAATTTTGAAGACTCTGGCTTGGCAAATCCTGACGAAAAGTATAATGGTATTCAAATTCATCCCTTTCTGAGTTTTTTATTTACTTTTTTTCACTTCCTTTTCCTTCTCTGCTTTCCCTTTGGCCCTACCAGTAAGGGAAGCCGTAGCTGTATTTCTTGTTACTTCCAAAAGGACCATCCACCTCAGGGAGAGGATCCCTCAGAGGGAGAGAGCTCCTGAGGTTGTCTCCAGCAACATAGATGACAGCTTCAGGCTTCCTTCTCTCCTTGTAAATGAAACCCACTGAGCCTGGCTGATGCAACCCAAGTTCTTTAGGGTCTTCACAAGATCCCGGCGGAACCTCTCACCCACAAAAACGTAGAGAACAGGGTTGAGGCAACTGTGGAGAAAGGCGATGGTTTGAGTGACCTGGAAGCTGATGTCAATGTCGGTGGAGACAGCACAGCTGGAGATGAGCGTGCTGTAGGCATCGATGGTCTGCGCCAGCAGAACGCAGTTATGGGGGAGCTGAGATAGGATGAAGACAGTGAGCACAGTGACGGTCACCTTCAGGGCCTTGTGCTTGGATGACCTCTTGGCTTGTATCAGGGTGTGAATGATGATGGTATAGCAGCAAGCCATGACCACAAAAGGGAGGAAGAATCCCAGGATGACTTTCAGAGTCAAGACAGCCGACTTCAGTTTGGTACTCTCGCCACTGGGGTAAACCATGGTGCAGATAGCGATCCCATACTCCTTCTTGACTTGGCTGTACAGGAGTTCTGGGACGCAGAGCGCGGCCGCCATCACCCAGACAGTAAAGCAGACCATTTTGCTGTACAGAAGCCTTTTCTGCCTCCACATCTGCGCTCTCATGGCCTGAGCAATGGCGATGTACCTGTCCACGCTGATGCACGTGATCAGCAGCACACAACTGTAGAAGTTCATCTTGTACATGCTGTTGACCACTTTGCACATGAAGGTCTGGAATTTCCACTGGTCGGCGGCAGCAATGGCCCAGAAGGGAAGGGTGATGAGAAAGAGAAGGTCAGCGATTGCCAAATTCAAAAGGAACATGTCGGTCATGGTCTTCACCCTCGTGCAGTACCAGTAGACAAGGATGACCAAACTGTTGCCCAAGGCCCCCACGATGAACACGAGCCAGTAAAAGGGTGGAAGGAAGTAGCTTGCAAACTGCCTGACGTGGTTTTTCTTACAGAATAAGTCAGTGATGTTGAAGTTCCCGTAATCTTCCATGGAAGACGTGGTGTCATAGCTATAGTCATCTGACATGTTAGGGATCAGGCTCTGCAAGGAGACACAGGACGGCACCGGGTCAAGGGCATGCTTTTGGAGGTTCTATCTCATGATGGCAGAGGCATGGAGCCCTTGAACCTTCCATTCCCAAAGTCTGTGATAAGACAAAAGAAATGTATGTGTAGGAAGTAGGAATTCTGAGAGCATCTGCTTGGATTGTAAATGATTTATTTATTCAACAAATGTTTATTGAGCACCTACGACATGGTAGGTACTGGGTACATGCTGGAGAGTCAGACATGGTTCCTGCTCTCACGGAACTTACCTGCTCTGGGAGGAGACACTCAAGCAAAGGAACAGTCACAGGCTGCATGACAGATGCTCTGATGGCGTGGGAAAGAGGGTCTGGGACCACTGGTGGGCGGACTTTTATCAAACTAAGTGAATGGTTCTGACTGTCCCTTCTCTCTACCCTCCCAAAAAGGTCCTCAGAGGCTTTTAAACTTTTCTGGGTCCAGGTTCCCCTGAGTCTTCTGAAAGCTGTGGATCCTCTGTTGGAGAAGCACCAAAGAGTCATACATGCACCCACTTACACACGTGCACACACATGAACACACACACACATATTCATACACTCTCACATACATGCACATACACAAGAACCAGGACAGACTACGTGATTTCAGGGTCCCTTGTTCAAAATTTGTTAAGAATTTCAAGATAGCAGAGCATTAAATCAAGCAAGTGACACTTCTAAGCATGAAGTGTGCAGCATGGGTGTGTGCAACACACCCATGAAACCAGCCCTCACAAGCGCACACACACACACATTTACAAACACACGCGCACACAAACATGCCTACACTAATATACACACTCACATGTACATATATGCACACATTCAGACACGTGTGCACACACCCTCATGATGTGTACACACATGTGCTCACACACACACCCCTCATTACAGCTTCAGTGGGTTCCTGGCTCAGAAGCCTTCCTAGAACCCCTGCTGGGGGAAGAGGAAATAAAGGCTGGAGATGGAGCCCTTGAGTCAAGCCTGGGATGGAGGAGAGGTTTGCCTGGTGGAGGGGAAACTCGGTCCCGCATCTGACATGTTCCAACGCCCCCACTTACAAATTCTCACATGCTCTCACTTCCCACCAGCACCCCCCTCCTAGGGCCCCCATTAGGGCCCCCAATCCTGCCAGGGACCACTAGCTCTCGTTCCCTTGCCCCAAGGCACATGCCTTGCCAAATCTCATCTCTCCCTTCATTTCTGCTCCAGAAATGCAGCAGTTGTTCAGTTCATCTAGAAGCATTTGGACTAGAAGTAACCTCAGATCCCCACTAGGTTTTCATTTTGTTTTAAATATTTAATGCCAATAAATATTTAAGTAAAAATATTTAGTTTATGTATTAAACTATTCATGTTGAAATAATAAAACATCTTCTGCCAGTCGTCTTTTAGCTGGGAGTTCCCCTTCTACACACATTATCATCTCCATCTATTTCTAATAGTTTCAACCAGCATTTCCCAAACCATGTTTTGGGTGGAACACTAGTAGTTCAATAGTTGAGAATCTCTGCTTACTATTATCACCTTCTTTGAAATTCACAATAATCATGAGCATAGTAAAGGCTCTGAGAAGTCCTGCTGAGCTTCTTTTATTTTAACTGCATGATAGCATAGTAAAGGCTCTGAGAAGTCCTTCAGAATCTGTTGAATTTTGTTTAATAATGTTTCCTAATTTTACATGAGCATGGAACCTGTCGTGTGTGTGTGTGTGTGTGTGTGTGTGTGTGTGTGTGTGTGTGTGTGTTTACTGAGTGCTTATTAAGATATCAGGACACACTGAGTGGACTGATAAGGTGCAGTAGACTCCAGGAGGCTGTGGTCTCCTGAATTCTGAAGCTCGTGCCGAGAGCTGAGGTGATGGGTCCATTCCGTTTGGGCCCCGACTGGCAGGAAGTGCCAGGAGGACGCCCAAGGTAACCTGGACTGCAATTAGGAAAACCTGAATCTGGTCCTGATCCGCCTCTAGTGTGCGACCAAGAGAAAGTCCTATTGCAGAGAGACCCCTGGGGGCCAGATCCAGGAGCTGGCTCTTCAGGAGCCAGCAGCTGGGAATGCTTCTGGGAAGAGCTGAGGAAAACTCTCCATTTTGAATGTGCCTCGTCCCCCCAGGCCTGGTTCACCCGTCCTCAGCGTACATTTAAAGATTCCCCTCCCAGCTTTGGCCGTTGTCTGCAAGCCCAGATCATTGGGAGGACAGATCTTACGGATGACTCATATTTCAGTGAAGATGCTAGGACACTTCTGCCAAAGCAGGACATGGGAGCCAGGCACCGTCAGTGGCCCCACTGGGAAGGGCATCCCCTAAGAGGTGGGGTTTGAGTAGACTTTGAGAGGAAACAACTTTCAGGCGGAAGGAAGAACATGAAGAGCACAGAGACCCACAGAAGTATCACTGGGGATTTAAGAAGTTAGGAGGATGACATTTTGGAGGAAAGTCAGTAAAACCATGCAGATGAGCAGGTGTCAACTGTGAATCCACACAGTAAGTGTCAAACTGCTTTGTAGAGGGTGTTTTTTTTTTACATTTTGGGGGGGTTAAATAGCTTTAATAGACTCTCACCTGAGCCTGCACCCAAGGCTGTGAGTTAGGGAGGCAAACAGCATCCCCATTCACAGATGTGGCACAGAGGGTCTCACAGAGGGGACCCCTAGCAGTCCCAGTGTCCCGGGAGACCCAGCCTTCTCCATGGCCTGGTAAATGAGCCTGTGACCACCGCTCCCCAAGACTGTGTCCCAGAGTGGGGACACTGTGTCCTGCTTGAAGCACACGGAGCACGTTTTCTTGTTGGGTGAGGGTTGGAGGACCCAGTGCTTCAGCATAGAATTATATTTAGTTAGGGACTCCCCAGACATATTTTAAGGTGACTGAATTCACACACAAAAGACCTGGGTTTGTGTGAATTTTATCAAGACTACAAGGTAAGCCTATATCATCCTTACAAGTTCAAAGCATTGGCCGTCTTTTTGAGGATGACAAAGGAAGAATTCACGTCCCAGGCTAGGGGGAGCCTGGACAAACTGTCCACCTGCATCGAGACTTGTACTCATAGCTTTGTCCATGCCTGATAGGTAAATACCCAAGGATCCTTTGAAAATCTCCCAGCAAATGTAAACGTCGATTATTTACCAATTTATTTGATTCGCTACTGTCAGAGCACCTAGTGCACGTCAGACCCAGTGCGGAGTACAGGACATGCATGCATTTAATCCTTGACCTTCCAGGTAGGGACGGGCCCCTCTTCCAGATGAGGGGCACCTGGCTTCCGGGAGGAATTCTGAGGTTGCCAAGCCATTCCTCCCTCCCTCCCTGCTCTCTGAATCCTAGAGACACTGCTCTTCCTGGAGAAGCTACCCACAAAGGCTGTTTTCAAAGTCTGGGTCAGAACATCTTGAGAGAAGATCAGTGTAAGGATCTGAAATCCACACGGTCTTGCGTGCATCCAGGAGCACCTGCTGGAGCCTCCTGGCCTGAGCACTGTGTGGAATGACTTCCCACAAGCTGCCGTGAGTTTACCCCGGGGTCTGCATCGAGGTGGCATCTAAGGAGCTCCCCGTGGAGCCCGCCCTCTGCACGGAGAGGGGACCTCCAAGGGCCTGTCCATATAGCTCTGTGTCCTATTCACCAAGACCTAGCCTAGATATTTGTTTGGCATTTAAATATAAAAGAGAAGTGAAGAAAGGCTTTCGTATCTCCTGAAGAACAGGTGAGGGTTTTTTTTTCTTTTCGCTCACGCACCATATAAGTTTTGTGACTTAATCAGGATTCCCTTTTTAATTGGGAAACTCAGTCAAACTGGTAGCCCAGTTATAGTAACCAAATAAGACCCTTCAACCATTGCTGTCCAATAGGAGTATAAGGCAACTCTGGGTTACTTTTGCATTTTCTAGTAGCCAAGTGAAAGAAGTAAAGAAGAGACAGGTGGAATTCACCTTAATAATGTATTTTATTGGAACCTAGTATGTCTAAAATATTTTTTCGTTACATAAGCAACGTAAAAGTTACCAAAATATTTTACATCCTTTTGTTGCGGAGATTATATTTGAATGGAGTGCATTTTACACGCACAGGGCATCTTAGTTGGAGTGGCCCCATTTCATGTGCTCACGGGCCCCACGTGGCTCGTGGCTACCTCACCAGACAGCACAGCTTTAGGCTGAAAACCCGAGTTCTAACTCCTTCTCTCGGTCTTTTCTCCCTATTCTGTCAATTTCCTCTGACCCTGTTTTAATGTATGCCCTTTCTTTTCTATTCTGTTGTACGCACCCAGTAAGGTGCCTCAAGCCTGTTAGGGAACACGAGGCAGGCAGTGGAGACGGAGTGAGACATGGTGTCGTTATTGCTGGGAAGTGTCCAGGGCCTGCTCTCTGAAGGGGCTGACCATTCTCTTCCACATCAAATTAGAATGTCTAGAAATCTTCTTACCTAAGGTTTCTCTTGCATTTCTTAGCAAACTGTGTTGTTCTCAGACACTCTTAAAAACATGACGTCTCTACCAACTAGACCACTATTCGGAGCCTGTGGACCCCCGTGAGCAGAGGTCTGAGCCAGATCTAGAATCTTCTTCCAGTGTGAGGAGTGGTGATTCGCTGGGGTGGACAGGGCCCAGACCTGGCCAGGATGGTGTTTGTGTGAAAATGCCACCATCTCATTCCCCGCCTGCCTAAGAAAATGGCATGCTCACCCTAGGCTTGAGAAACAGCTCTCTATTTCTCGTTCCTTGCCAATAAATAGTGTGATTTGTTCACCCATTCGACAGATATTTGCTGAGCACAGAGTACATGCCAGGCAAAGAAACCACTTCCAAAGGACACCATTCGCCTCGGTGATGGAAGTAGAATTGGAGTAAAACGTTAGAAAGGACAATGGCTCCTGCACCAGGCCTCGCCTGTCAAGCCCGAGGCTGGGATGGGGGTGGGGGCGGGAGGGGAGATCCATCTGCGTGCAGAGCCCTGACGGCAGCTCCACAGCTCAGAGGTGCCCTAGACAGGGCGGCATCGTGGGATGGCTCTGTTACTCCCAGGGGGCTACTTAATTGGGGGATTTATATCATTTATTTTGGATGATTTTTAGCATTTTGATCAAGAAAAGAAGCGCATTGTAGTCATAGGTCTAAGTAGATGAGACAATGTGTCACGGCATGCCCAGTGGCCGGCCCGGAACTCAGCAATGGGCTGCCTTCTCCTCACGTAGGCTTTTGTTTCTGCTCTGGAAAATGTTTTTGGAAGCTCAACAGGTTTTAGAATGATGTTCAGATGTTAGAGACCATCTTAAGAGAGGAGGAGACAGACCCAAGGAATGGAAAGTTCTGCCCCAAACCCTCAGCCACTGGGGGAGGGTCAAGGCCAGAGCCATCCCCCAGCCCCTCAGTCCCAAGCTGGGGCACTTTTAATCCCTGCTGACCCAAAGCCCAGCTCTCCACGTGCTGATGTTGTCAAAGTGGCCACTCCAAACGTGAGCCACGGCATCTGGGTCCCAGCACCTGAGCTGGGCCTCACGGAGCCCAAGCAGAGTGGCCGTCAGGTGCCCTACCTCCCCACTCCCCAGCCCGGAAAGATTCTGGGCACCAGAGGATGCCCGGGAGCTGCCTGATGCTAGGGGCAAACCTCAGTGCACGGCCGGGCAAGGGACCTGCGCTGCCCGCTGGTGCCCCCAGCGAGGCTCTGCCCCACAGGCCCCGGCCCCCGAGCCCGGGCAGGTGTGTCCTCCTCCCCTCAGGAGAACCTTGGCCCAGAAGCAGCAGCCCAGGCAGTGAACGTCGTGCTGCTCCTGGAGCAGGAAGAAGGTCTCCAGAGCTTTCCGAGGCCTCCCTCACCGACTCACGTTGTCTCTGGAAACCTTCCCCCAGCCCCAGGCCCCTCATTCCCACCTCTGGGGAGAGGCCAGGGTAGAGGGCAAAAGCTGTGCCCTTCATTGCTCCTTAGTGCCAGGAGGCGGCAAATGGGAGGGGCGGGACACAGGCAGGGAGGGACGCGTTGGGAGCAGTGGGAGTTGGCAGGCACTGCCCCAAGGTGCTCTGTCCCCGCCTTCGAGGAAGTGAGACTTCCACACAGTGAGGCTTGGACCTCAGCGTGTTGACATTTGCCCACAGGGGGGGACCCAGGGAAGCCGTGACTCTGAGAGCACCCTCCAGGGCTCCTCCTCCTTTTAGCCACGAGACCTGGAACCTTCCGTTCCTTCTCCCAGCTCGTTTCCTCATCTGTAAGCATGGCTCTGCCTTTACCGTGAGGCTGCAGGAAAGTGGCACCCTGGCTGGTTACTGGCACATGGCCAGTGCTCAGAAAGGTGGCCACAGGGACGTCATGGCTATTTCCCAGGGTCGTAGCTACAGAGGTCCCATCTTGTCCCCATGTAGGTGGTGCTGGACACCTCTTGACCACAAAAGGTCATTACTGGGGTGCATTTTTCTTCCTCTCTGGAGCTGCCTTGCAGTCTGGATATCTTCCAAGATTCCAGAGGATAAAACCGGATGACTGACAGCGTCAGCCCCGTTTCCAGCATCAGGGATGAAGAGCAAATTCTAACTCAGGAGAAACTGAGGGTCTAATTCTGGTTAGAAAAATAGAGACTGACCTCGTTACTTCACCAGGTCCAAAATAATTGTCTTGTTGTAACGGGACATGCAATGGCGTATGCAATACTAAGTATCATTAGCATAGGATAACTAACTTTTTGGACATCGGGGGTGGCAACCACCAATCTCCACAGCTGGTGGGAACCTACAGTGTACTGTGAGGGGCAGTTTGTCAGCTCCACTAAGCTTTGATCTCAACACCTACATGTAAAACCCAGATTCTTACTTTGAGAAAAGCAAAATTAAAACCTTTATATATTTTTGTGAGCATTTATGAATACAACAAAAGCATAGGAATTTGATTTGATTCTATAATTAATTACATTTGACTATAAAATCACAAACAATTCTCTGATGATTTTACTCACTCATTTTTGTTGGCCTCTTTTCCTCTTTCAGAGAAATATATATCATTATGTGTTTTTTGTAAAGGCTACATAATGTCATGTAAGAAACAAAACTAACATGCCCACCGTGGGTCTTTTAAAAACAAGCTAAATGGATTCTCTCTTGTCCTCTTTTGTCTGAGTTTCAGAACAGACACATGGGACAAAGACATCCTAAGGATCATATAATCCTCACCTATTAGTAAAATCTAAAATAGCATTTTCCTCTGTCCTCCCACATACCCCAAAGCTCTCCTAGCGCTTCGCGTTTGCAGAGCCCCCTGTGCTGGGCATCGACCACCTGTCCTGGGCACTGCTCAGCAGAGCTCTTACCCTGGGAAACCACAGAGAAATCCTTCCGCCACAATAGATTCCTTCCCACTCCCTGAAAAGAGGCCCCAAAATAGAGTGCATTTTGAGGAACCCAAGGGGCGTAGCTGTACTCACTGTGACTTCCGTGGGGACCATGGTGGGTCAGATGCAAGCTTGCTTCTAGAAAGAGAGGGCAAAAATCAAAAAGAGGACTGGCTC
The DNA here is from genome assembly GCF_005190385.1 of Monodon monoceros. Taxonomy (NCBI): domain Eukaryota; kingdom Metazoa; phylum Chordata; class Mammalia; order Artiodactyla; family Monodontidae; genus Monodon; species Monodon monoceros. Next base: position 61,478,698 of record NW_021703780.1, on the reverse strand, counting down.
TTAACTGAACAGTAACAAGTACCTAAAGATGGAGATTAAGCATTAAATCTGTTTGTTCTCATGGAGAAAAAAAAAAATCCCAAGCAAGAGTTAGAGTCCATGTTATACTGATGTCAAGTCAAATAGATTTCAAGTCAGGTCTAGATTTCAGTATCATCTTGGTTGGTAACCTAGAAATGAAAGAAACCTCTCCTTTGAGAGCCCTGTGTGGCTTTGACATCTTCCCAGCACGTCCTTTTAATCTTAGCCCTTTTTCTCTTGACTCAACTTCTCTATCAGGTGCCACCTACCCCCATTTTATCCACCAAGGGACTCCAGAAGATGGCAGGACGGCAGTGACTTAAGAATGTGCTGGGCTGACTGCAGGGGAGGGGCCTCTGGGTAACCGGGTGGCAAGGACACAGGAGTGAGGTGGCGTCTGTCAGTATCAGCCCCTCTCCAGGAGAGGCCCCGTGCCCCAGCACCTACCTGTGTGCTCTGTTTACAAATTCAGGGCCTATTTACTCTGTGCCCCAACTCCAGCAGGAAAAGAAAGTCCTTTTCTTTGGTTTGTTTACCAAAGAAAAGGTATTTGTCTAATGCAAAGGGCCTCCGAGCTGAGATAAATCTCAGCTGTTGTTTTCCTGTGTTTTGAATCTCTGCAAAACCCACCCCTCTGTGACCAAGGGAACAACAGCTTGGCTCCCTTCAAGGAAGGGGCCTGTGCCCATATTTCCAAGAAACATGTTCAGCCCACCCCAAGCTTCTGGAAGGAAACATTCTCCTTCATAAATCCAACCCTAACCTGTTGGGCTTTTTTTTCATAACACGTTGTAACTGTCCCTGCTTTTCTAAAAGTGCAGTCGTTTTAAAAACATAACATGAGGGACAGCCACTCTGGGAACCCGTTAAACATACACCCTGTGATCTAACCATCCCACTTCTAAGTATTTACCTAAGAAAAATGCAAGCTTATATCCACACAAAGACTGATACATGAATGTTCATGGCAGCTTTGTTTGTAATAGCCAACTACTGGAAATAGCTCAAATGTCCTTCAAGCATAGCTAATGGATAAGTCACTGTGGAATAGCCATACAATGGAATTGGAACAGCTACTGATACACACAGCAACGTGGGTAAATAATTATGCTAAGTAAAGAAGCCAGACCCCCAAAAAGTACATACTGTGTGATTCTACTTACAAAAAATTCTAGAAAATGTGAACTGATCAGTAATGACAGAAAGCAGATCAGTAATTTCATGGTGAGAGAGGGAAGGGGAGGACGGGGCAAGGCAGGAGGGGGATAAGAGCACGCCAGGAAGCCTTTGGGGTGAGAGGTATGTTCACTATATTGACTGTGTGATGGTTTCACAGTTATATACATATGTCAGAACTTAGGTTCTGCACTTCATATATTTGCAGTGTTTGTAGCTGGACCTCAATAACGTGGCTAAAGTAGAAAAAGGAAGAACAGCAAGATCTGATGAAAACTTTGTTTTCGTCCCTCTTCAGAGTCATATCTGGCCATTAGCAGGCCAGGAGAAAGGCGGCCAGAACTTCCTCGCTGCAACCTTCCTGCCAGTGGCTTCTCCACAGTGCCTTGGAGTGCCTTGTGCTGTTGTGTGGGAATTGAGGGCTCAGCATGAACTCATGTATTTTAGGGTTAGGTGAGATTAGACAGATGATAGATGACAGATAGATGGTAGGTAGGTAGGTAGGTAGGTAGGTAGGTAGGTAGGTAGGTAGGTAGATGGTAGATAAATTTGTGTGGACACGTGCTATGTATTTGAGCATATTTCCTGGCTGTGTCTGCTGAGAGGACCTAAAAGCCATGACACACAGTAGAATGACCTTCTAGTGCCCAGACCTGGGTTTCTAAATACCTTTCTCCCTGCCAAGAAACCAGGATTCCTTGGAGAAATGTCTGATTCCAGAGTTAGGGCAGGGAAACTATAAGATGAACCTGGGACTGATTTTTGCCACAGAAGGCAAGTGTTCAGAGACCGTGAGGACTTGTCAAAGGACATAGGCGCCAACTTGATGGGGTTCCACTAGCCAAATCTGAGGCAATTTAAGCATCAAATTAAATAATGATAGCCGTCTTTATAGCACATTCAATTAAATGAAGATCCATGAATCCATACTGATGAAAATAAATGAGTAAATACATGAGAAAAGTAATATCCTCTTATGGTGCCAACTAATAAGTACAGAATGAATAACGTAATACGAAAATCACCAATGGATGATGAAATTAGTGGCTGAATGTTTGATGAGGAATTTACTTCATCTCAAAGCATCTCCCCCCAAATTACATATTGCCCCATTGACTTTATTGTTCTCTCTGTTTTTTTTTTTTCTGAATCATGCTCTAAAACAATAAAATCTTTGTAAAAAATTGCCCAGTTAAGTTTGAAAGACCTCAACTCAGCTAATTTAATTTTAATACAGCTTGGGTAATAGGGAGATGGTTTTTGAGACATTTGTTAGAAAACACTTCATATATTTCTAGTACCTGTGGCTTATGTCATTTCCTTTTAACTTGCATGAAGAGACTGAATATTAACTAGATAATATCTGAGAAAACAAATGCCCGAAGGAGGAAGCCACATGAAAGAATGGCTTTGGTTATAGTTGTAGGTTGAAAATAAGGATTGATGGTAATGATGTTGGTAAGAGTTTGGGGGAAAAGCCTCCACTCGGCAGTGGGGAGTGTAAATCGTTGTGACCTTTTTGGAGGGTTAAGCCATATCTTTTAAAACATACAAAGCACAACAGCTCTGACTCAGCAGTTTATCTGCTGAAAACACGTCCTCCTAGTAGTCGCACAGAGAACATAAAGATGCATATACAGGCATATATGTTGCAGCATTTTTTTTTTTTTGTAGAACCAAAAAACTAGAAACAACCTACGTATCTAGCAATAGTTAATATTCTGATACATCCATTCAGTAAACCACATGTAGTCAAGACATAGAATAAAATAGACCCCACACTGATACAAAGAGGTCAGCAAGATTATTATAGGTAAAAATGCAAGGTGTAGAAGCTTACGATGCATGATCTTTTTAGAAGTATATAAAAGGTTATACACTTCACAGCTGATCAGTACTGAAACGTTCTCTGGAAGGAGCTTGAACAAGGATGACCAGTGGAAAGTGAGACTTTCATTTTTTCCTTTAGGTTTTGTAAACTATTTAAATATTTTACTTTGTGCACGACATTCTATTTTAAGGGCTATCATAAAAATAACTTGTCAGCTTTAAAAAAACAAAAAAAAGAAGCCCTAGTGCTATTCCATTCTGTACACCTGTTTGCAAAACTTGTCCAAAGGAGGAACTTGTAGCCTCCTCCAGCTGGCCTGGAAAGCAGCTCTGGAAGAGCAAATCTAGCAAGTAACTTGCTCAGGCTACTTTTTGCAGCTTTGGAATCCTACACTAGCTTTTTATAAAGGTTTTTCTTCCTTCCATTATAAAAGTGTTTCTGGCTCATAGAAGATTTGGAGAGAGCCCGAGAGTAAAACTAAAAACGAAATATATTCCTCCATGGACCCACCACCTAAAGACACCGCTGAGAGCCTTTTCATCTATTCCTCTCTTCTCTTTGTCAGAATACTTTTTGTCTATTTTATTCCACAAACTGCAAAGTCTCAGAGCTTGATTTCATTTTCTTCTCGCCCCTGAGAAGGAGAGAAAAACGGGGAAAACCCCACATGTGACAAAACACACTGAAAGCAAGGAACCTCTCAACCGTCTGTTGGGAGAACACGAGCTTTGGACTCAGGGCCGCCCCGAATCTCTCCCCTTGCCGCTCGGTGTGGCCTCATCCAGGGCAGTGCAGCTGCCTAATCTGAAAAGCCTGATTGTGTTTCGAAGCCCAGTGGGGTGAGGTGGGGGTAGCACACTGGCCGCCATCTGCTCCTTGGTCCATCCTTTGCTGCCTGTGGGACCTCAGCAAGGAGTGACCTGCCCTCCCCCAGCCTTGGTTTCCTCCTCTGTAAAATGCACGTGATAGCCCAGCCTACTCCAAGGGCTTGTTTCGAGGGTCAAGTGCAATGCTGTGCATTAAGGCTCTTAGCGGAATGCAGAGAACTCTGCAACAGTGAGGGAGCAGTCTTCACCCCACAGCTTACTTGACACCAGATACACTTGCTTGGCTCAAACACTGTACAAGACATGATCCATGTCCTCAAGAAGCTCACATTCAAGTACAATGAATACATCATGGCTGCAAATACCAATAATGGGAAATGCTATGAGACGATTTGGGAATTGGGAGAAGGAAGCTGGGTCTCTGGCGCTGGGGAAAATCCAGGAGGGCTTCATTGAGGAGGCAACATTTTTGCTGGCCCTTGCAGGCTGGAGAGTGTGGGGACATGCAGTGAGGGGACAGAACGTGACTCCAGGGCAGGGAAACACAAAACATATCCACAAAGGCGTGAACGCCAGAAAGCAGAAGGTATGTGCAGGGTCCTTAGAGGTAGGGAGTTGTTAAGTCTCCGAGAGTGGAAAGTGGCTATTAAAAAGTTAGCCTGGAGTCCATTAATATCTAACCATTATTTTTCTATTCTCTGCTGTCCTTAAAAGTAACCAACATGAAAATCAGCATGGAGTTGCTCGTAGTAGCCCCAGTGAATTGGATACTGATACTAAAGTGAGTCAGGAAGTCAGGTCCTGACTTTGATCTTTGTCCGACTTTGTGCAGGGAGGTTGGATCACCTCTCGCTTTTTTGTTTTTGTTTGGAAGCTCTGCCTTTTTCACCCTGCGTGAAAGCAGGGACTCTGAGCTGTCTATCAGGCTATGTGCTGCCCCAGCCTGGGTCAGGTGCCCACCCCTCAGGCACTGTGCTGGGCTCGGGGCTGTGAGTGGGTTGCATGTGAGGGGGCTTCCGAACAGACGGACAGATATTGGAAAAAAAAGAGGCTGTCAAACTCCAGGTGCTGAAATGGCAGGTGAACTTTGGTTGGTTGGGCGAGGGGAGGGAGAAGCAGGCCTCACCCACCGGTGGCTGCCCCACATCCCAGCCCCGCAGTCAGCAGCTGTCCCCCCGCAGTGCATCCAAGTAGTAAGAGCCAACTAAGAACTAAAGAGGGTGAGCGTGCTGACAGGACAAAACAGTAGTGACTGATGAGTCATTTAAAATAGGGCGGCTTTGCCTCTTTCTGATTATAAAGGAGTGTATTCACAATGAACAGCAACCAAAAAAAAAAAAAATCCCCGCAAAGCAAACATATATAATGAAGAAAATAAAAACCCCTCAAACACCTCTCTCCTAGGATAGCCACTGTTCATTTTCTGAGATGCAGCCTTTCAGACATTTTCTCTGTAACACAATCTCACACACACGCACCCCCACACACACACTCTGAAAGGAAATCAGACTGCACAAACCGTTTTCCGTCTTGCTCTCTAGGGAACAGTCTTTCATGGACCACTTTATATGCCAGTTCAGTTTGAGGCCGTATCACCAGATTGGGTGGCTGCCAAGTGTTCCACTCTCTGGATTCTCTACAGTTCATTTAACCAGTCACCTCTCGGTGCAAAGTTCGCTTGTTTCCAGTTTTTCACTGCTACAGAGAATGCAGTGAAATGCATGCTCTCCCTGGGACAGTCTCTCAGACCCAGGGACCTCATCGGGGCTTCCCTTTCCCAGCCCCTGGCCACCTTCTTGCCATCTGTGCCCCCCTCCTGCTTCTCCCTCCAAACCACAGAACAGACTGCCTTGAACCCAAGCTTCACACATGTGGGTGGGAGGCTGTCCTGGAAGCCTGGCCAGGGTGCCACCGGATTCACCTCTGCCTCCCTGGCAGCTTCTAGCCAAGTGCCTGGTTCTCAAGGCCACTGAACAAACGAGTGGGTTTTAGAAGCCATCGTGGCAGCACACAACGGAGGACACGGGTGACACTGGGACGGGGAGGAGGAGGAAGGGCGATACTCACGGTGGAGGGCAGCGTGTGAGGCTCCTGGAGGAGGCCACCCCGCCAGCTCCGGGTCTGGGGAAGGGGCTGGCCTGCCGTCTGCCTGGGACGAGGGGCAAGCCTTCTGTGAGCTCTGAGCAGGCAGCTACCCGACGAAAACACCAGAAAGGAAGCCAGGCCACCCCTGCCTGTGCTGTCACTGGTGGGGTGGCCAGGAGGGTGGGGAGAGGGGAGTCACCAGCTGCAGCTTCCAGCGCTCAGCTGAGTCGGTGATCTGCAACCAGAAATGAAAAGCAGAGAAATGCTGGGTTAAGGAAAACCGTCTTCTCTGAAGACGCACGTACAGATTGATCACCTGAGAACAGTTTCTTTTCCTAGACAGCATGGCTACTTTCAGGAAATGGGGAGATGGAGAGTCCCATCCAGAGAGGTGGGGAGCCTTTTCTGGCAGGCTAAAGTGTGTACCTTTATAAGATCTCTTTGGGTGGCGTTGTCTGAACAGGCCTGTATGGGGTTATCACCAGCACTGTGCATCCCAATGCAAGCCTTTTGGCCTTAGATATACCTAAACCCCTACAGCTGTGCTGTCTAATGCCGTAGCTGTTGGTCACATGTGCCTATTTAATTTAAATTGCTTAAAATGTGACTGGTTCCTTAGTCACACTGGCCACATTTCAAGTGCTCGACAGCCATGTGTAGCCGTGGCTACTGTAGTGGACAGCACAGAGGCAGAGCAGGCCCATCACCTCTGAAAGTTCCATCGAACGGCGCTCCTTTATTAGAAGGTCATGTATGTGACACATATATGGGAATACAGGGAGTGTTGGAGAACCAGAAACACCTTAAAACTGGGGTCAAATACAGTAAGATTTTATTTTGATGTGACCACTACCCATCAGACGGATTAACATCAAGGATGCATTTCATCTTATTAATCATGGGTGTTTAGGTGAAATTTTGAAAACGCCTAAACAACTACATGTTATATTTTTAACAGAGTCACAGAGGAAGTCTTCACCAGCCATGGCTATGGTGGGGCCTTCGATCATGACACAGTTGCACCCCCTCTGGGTCCCAGGGCCAGGTGCTGTGCCTGGCATTTGAGGGGCGTTTAGGGAATAATTGTGGAAGAGAAGCTGCAGTCCACAACCTCTGACGTCCATAACAGAAAAAAGACCCAAGTTGACTCCTTGTTGTCATTATGGCAAAGACCTCTTTTTTAGATTTGTTCTGGGGAAAAATCACAACTACGCTGCAGTGGAGACTCATTTCATCTTTTCAGTACACTTATCATCCTGCGGCCTTGGTGGTGCTCTCCTAGACACATGGCCCGTCAATCACTGTTAATTCCTACAGAACAAAGCAATGCACAAGATGCAGCTTGATTTATTATCTTATCGTCTAAATGGAAAGGCCAACGAATAGCCCATATGAAAGGTACAGAGCAGTGAGCAGTAAGAATGAAAGCAGTGGTTGATTCAGCAGCCTTGAGGGAGCTGTGAATTCCCTTACTTCGTCCACATTCATTGAACATCGTGTCTAAAACGGCACATGACTGAGAATCAGCCAGATGCTCTCGCCTCTCACTTCTCCCTGTGAATTGGCAAATAATGACAGAGAAGGAAGGGGCAATAGACGGATGAAAATGCTCCCTTAACTGATTTCTGGGTGTCTTGGCGGAGAGAGTAGTGAAGCTGCTTCTCCCTTATGTTTGATTGGGACCTGGGAAAGCTTCCAGGAGGCTGACACACACACTACAGGTGCAAGAGCCCTGGGTGAGGAAGATGCTGTACTTTCTACCTCCTCTTGACTCAAGCTGCTTCTTCACCAGGTATGGGCATCCCAAGTAGACACTGCTTGCCCACCAGATGGCTGGTGAGTCTGGTGGGAAGAAGGGAATTGGGGGAGGTGGTCAGGGAAGAAAAGGGGTAAATCTGCTATTGTGGGAAGATGCCCTCTTCTGTGTGGCCCCTCTCCTGCCCCCATGGTCCAGGTGTTCTGGAACTTGGTCCAGAAGTTCTGGATGAGCTGCTTTAGAACTCCCAGGTCCCCTCCCCTGGGCTGCAAAGGAGGCATGAGGCTGGAAGATGCAAGGAGGTAGTAGAGAGAATTTCTGATTTCTCTAAGGAGCCTAGGACAAATGGGATTCTTTTTGCTGTCATTCAGTTTGGGTTCATTCCTTGGAGGGAATGCCCCATTCTTTTGTTTTGTTTCTTTTTGTTTGTTTGCTTTTCTGTGTTTCTCTCTCTGCAAGTAGAATTCAGAGCTGGGTGATTATGGGAGGTTGCCAGTTCCCTTTTGCAGCGGGGATTTCTCCTTTTGCATTCTCACCTAGATGAGTTCTAGAGGGCAGGGTGGTGGGTGCAGGCCCTCTGGGTCCCAGGGCCCAGGACTAAGCCTGGAGTTCAGGGTCATTGAGGGACCAATTGTGGAATGGTAGCTGTAGCCCTGAGGTAGTCTGATGTCTACCTCAGAGGAAACGCCCAAGTTGACTTTGTCGCAGGGGCCAGTGGGAGAGCCATGTCTGGGTTCTCCCGTGTTCGTCTTCACATTCCAAGCGTCTGACATGATCTCTGGCAGAGAATAAATGAGTTTTGCTTCAGTCCTCTACTTTCCAGGTTCTCTGTATCTAAGTCTCAATTTGTAATCTTGTTCTTCCTGAACCTTCGGTACGTATTAAGAAAGTCAGATCCAAAAGCACGGTGGGGTCTTTGGAAACAGACGATGCTAGATTTCCACTCTTCATTGATTAAGGCCTTATCTTACCTTGGGAAATCCAGAGCGTCTTGAAGGGGTTAACAGTCGTTTGGCAGTGAGGGTCTGACCAGTGCAGGTACAAGGAGTTCCAGGGACAAACTTCCGAGGAGTTAAATTCATGAGGACTTTTCCCACTAACTCCGTGAGGACAGGGACCTTGAGGTCTTGGCATAGTTGCAGCTCAGCAGCACATTCCAGGAGCTTACTAATCATCTTTTGACTACATTAATGAAAAAAACAAACCTCATCTAAGTCCCGGGAATCTAGGGCAATGCCATCCTTTAGAGCTTTCTACAAGGTGGTGGAAATGTCTTGTATCTGCACTGTTCATTGCCCAGCTGCCAGCCACGTGTAGCTAATGAGCACTTAAGCTGTGGTTGGTGTGACTGAGAAGCTGATTTTTCTAAATTTTATTTCATTGCAGTTGGTTTGAATTTAGATGTAAATAGTACATACAGCACGATAGTGCACAGTATAGGTCTAGACTGACGCACATTTCAGCAGCTAATAATCTCCGCCTTAGCAAGAGATTTAGGATGGCTGACTCTACGGTACAGTGCGGGACCACTCTCCTCTCCCCGAGGGCAGAGGGGCTCGAAGGGGAGCTTGTCCCTCCCCAGGAGGCTTAAAGTCAGTTCAGACTTTTCCAGGACACCTGTAGGTTCTTTAAATTCTTCATGTGTTGTGGTTAGCAGTTAAAACCATTAAAGGACAAGAAGGAGGAAAAAGTAGTCGTTTTTGCTAATATCACGTCCCATGAATAGCCACTGAAAGTTGGGAAGCAACTCAGGAGACAGTTGTCAGAGGCAGAGAGCTGGGGGAAAGAGTGGTCCACAGCATGCACAGCAGTAGGGATGAAAGGAATGGGAGAGACATGGCCATGTGACCCACAGGGGCTGGCAAATGATGGGATGTTGCAGGAGGGGGAAGCAAGATCGTTCAGAGGCTCTGGAAAGACTTGGGTGCCTTTAACAGAGAGGGCAGGCGAGGGGAGGTGTTGGTTTTATAAGATAGTGGTACATTTAGCATTGGATGTGCTACAGTTAATGTACTGAAGTGAAAGTATCTGGAGGCCAGAGAGGAGGTCAGGAGTTCACTGTGTGGCTGCCAAGTTCTTGTAGAACATGCGCTATTTATAAAGGAAATAAACGTCATCCACACCTCCTGAGGTTTTGTGCTCACAGCATGTGAATCATGAGACCAGTTGCAGGATTTCTGATTTTATTTGCACCAGGTATTTATGATAAAAACTAGCCCTTCTGCCCTGGCATGCTTTATCTGACTGGAAGATCTCATGTGAGTCCTTCATTCAACATCTGTTTGCCAAGTTCCTGCTCTGTGCCAGCACTGAGCTAAAAGCTAGGGATGGAGCAGTAAACAGGCCAAAAACTATCAAGTTAACTGACGGAATTAAAGCAGAGAGTTGGCGGAGCGACTGAGGGCTGCTCACACCGGGTGGTTAGGAAGGACTCGCTGAAGAGGTGACACTTAGGACCCGGATTATAAGTTCCTCTAAGGTGAAGATTGGGGTAACCATTCCCAGCAGAGGGAACAGGTGGCAGGAGGAGCTTGGTGTGTCCAAGGATGAGAAGACCAATATGCTGGGGGACAGAGAGATGGGAGGCGGCCAGAGAAATAGGAGGGGTCCAGTGGCATGGGGACTTGAGGCCCGGGTCCGTAGTGTTGATCTGATGCCAGGTGTGATGGAAGCCACCGAAAGGATCTGTGTAGGCAATGACACAATCCGATTGCCATTCCTAAGAGATCACTGGCTGCTGTGTGGGAAACTTCAGGGAAAAACAGCAAAACCTCATGGTTTCTCTGCAGGCTGTCTCTGCGTGAACTCCCGCCGGCCAGAATCAACTCACTGGATTCTAGCTTCCCCTTAGCTGGGCCACTGTCCATCCCCCCACTTCTGCCTCTAGGGAGGCATCAGGGCAAATTCAGGGCACTTATGTCCCTCCCTCCCTCCCTCCCGACAGCCCAGATGGAGGAACCGTCAGGGAACTTATGCAGTGATGATGACAATTATGCAGCAAGATTCCCGACGGCCTTTTTAAAAAACAAATAGACATTCTTTTTTAGAGCAGCTTTAGGTTCACGGCAAAATTGAGTGGAAGGTACAGAGAATTCCCACATATCCCCCTGTTGCTTCACCATGTATATGCTGCACCAGAATGGTATATTTATAACTGATGAACCTATGTCAACGTATCATTATCACCCAAAGTCTGTAGTTTACATGAGGGTTCACTCTTGGTGTTGTACATTCTCTGGGTTTTGACAGATGTGTAAGGGCATGTATCCACCATTATAGTATCATACAGAATAGTTCTGCTGCCCTAAAAATCCTCTGTGTTCCACCTATTCATCCCTCCCTCCCCCTAACCTCTGGCAACCAGTGATCTTTTTACCGTCTCCATAATTTTGCCTTGCCAGAATGTCATATAGTTGGACTCATACAATGTGTACCCTTTACAGATTGACTTCTTTCACTTTGTAATATTCATTTAAGTTTCCTTCACGTCTTTTCATGGCTTGATAACTTCTTTTTTTAGCACTGAGTAATATTCCTTGTCATTCACCTACTGAAGGCCATCTTGGCTGCTTTCAAGTTTCGGCAATTATAAACATCCATGTGTAGGTTTTTGTGTGGACATAAGTTTTGAACTCCTTTGGGTAAATACCAAGGAGCTGGATTGCTGGTTTGTATGGGAAAAAGAGCATGTGTGGTTTTGTGAGAAGCTTCCAAACTGTCTTCCAAAGTGGCTGTACCTTTTTTTTTTTTTTTTTGCGGTACGCGGGCCTCTCACTGTTGTGGCCTCTCCCGTTGCGGAGCACAGGCTCCGGACGCGCAGGCTCAGCGGCCATGGCTCACGGGCCCAGCCGCTCCACGGCATGTGGGATCTTCCCGGGCCGGGGCACGAACCCGTGTCCCCTGCATCGGCAGGCGGACTCTCAACCACTGCGCCACCAGGGAAGCCCCTGGCTGTACCATTTTGCATTCCCACCAGCGATGCGTGAGAGCTTCTCCTGCTCCACGTCCTTGCCAGCCTTTGTTGTTTTGTCAGTGTTCCAGATTTTGGCCATTCTCATAGGTATGTGGTGGTATCTTATGGTTTTTTTAATTTGCATTTCCCTGATGACATATGATAAAGCATCTGTTCATATGATTATTTGCCATCTCTGTATCTTTTGGATGAGGTGTCTGATAAGGCCCTTGGCCCATTTTTTAATCAGGTTTTTTGTTTGTTTGTTTTTAAACTGGTGAGTTTTAGAGGTTCTTTGTATATTTTGGATAACAGTCCTTTACCAGGTGTGTCTTCTGCAAATACGTTCTCCCAGTCTGTGGCTTGTCTTGTCATTGTCTTGACATTGTCTTTTGCAGAGCAGTTTTGTTTTTTGTTTTTTTTTTAGATGTTGGGGGTAGGAGTTTATTAATTAACTTATTTATTTTTGCTGTGTTGGGTGTTCGTTTCTGTGCGAGGGCTTTCTCTAGTTGTGGCAAGCGGGGGCCACTCTTCATCACAGTGCGTGGGCCTCTCACTATCGCGGCCTCTCTTGTTGCGGAGCACAGGCTCCAGACACGCAGGCTCAGTAGTTGTGGCTTACGCGCCTAGTTGCTCTGCGGCATGTGGGATCCTCCCAGACCAGGCCTCGAACCCGTGTCCCCTGCATCAGCAGGCAGATTCTCAACCACTGTGCCACCAGGGAAGCCTGTGCAGAGCAGTTTTTAATTTTAATGAAGTCTAGCTTTTCAGTTCTTTCTTTCATGGATTGTGCCTTTGGTGTTGTATTTAAAAAGTCATCACCTACGGGGCTTCCCTGGTGGCGCGGTGGTTGAGAGTCTGCCTGCCGATGCAGGGGACACAGGTTCGTTCCCCGGTCTGGGAAGATCCCACATGCCGCGAAGCGGCTGGGTCCGTGAGCCATGGCCACTGAGCCTGCGCGTCCAGAGCCTGTGCTCTGCAACGGGAGAGGCCACAACAATGAGAGGCCCGCTTACCGCAAAAAAAAAAAAAAAAAGTCATCACCTACCCAAGGTCACCTAGATTTTCTAGTGTTGTCTTCCGGGAGCTTTGCATTTTACATTTAGATCTAAGATCCATTTTGAGTTAATTTTTGTGAAGGGTGTAAGGTCTATGTCTAGATTCATTTTTTTGCACGTGGATGTCTTATTGTTCTGGCACCATTTGTTAAAAAGACTATCTTTGCTCCATTGTATTTCCTTTGCTCCTTTGTCAAAGATCAGTTGACTATTCATGGGGGTCTATTTCTGAGCTCTCTATTTTGTTCCATTGATCTATTTGTCTCTTTTTTCACCAATACCACACTATCTTGATTACTAAAAGACCTTTTTAAATTTGGAGGCTTTTTGTGACCCTAAAAATCAGTCCATTAAACTTTTAATTCTTCGTTTCCTATAAGAAATGTAAAAAAAAAAAAAAAAAAAAAAAGAAATGTAAATAAAAAATAGAACCCTATTCCCCAGCCTTATCCTGCCCCCAGTTTTCTTTATGATGTTGACTCTCACCCTGTCCCTGACCCCGCACTGCATTGAGACTTGGTCATTTTTTCAAAAGCTTGAAGCTGGTGTTTTTAAAACGTCAGAAAATTTCCATAGCATTAAACTAGCTGTGTCAAAGTTTCAAAATGGCCACATCAAAACAACCTCATCAAAGGTCAGGTCTCTCTCATGGAGGCCCAGAGAAGAGCTTCTTCATGGGGGGCAGTTAACCTGAGGCCTCCAGTCTGATGCTTCCTCTGTAAAGTCACACACACGCTGAACACACAGGTGCTGACTGAATTTCTACCTGCTGGATGTGGAGAAACATGAATTAAGACCCCATCACAGGCTTCAGGTTGCTCACAGGTTTCCATCTGAGAAGTAACAGCCCGCTTTTCAATATAAGCCACATTTGGGGAAAAAAAAAAAAAATGCCCCCAAAATAACGTAGAGCAGCTTTCCCAGACTTGAGTCTTGTGGCCCAGAGATGTGGGTAAGTGTTCAGCAAAAGGTAAAATTCTTTGCAAGACAGGCAAAGCAGCACATCTAAGGTTCTGAGACATTCTGCAGGAAAGACATCTGCTTGCTATCTTTTAAACTTGGAATTTGTTTTTTAGTAGTGTCAAATATTTTATTCGACACATCTCAGGCTATAGGAGCTGGGACCCCCATTCTTTTCCCTCCGTCTTGTGTTGATGAGACCTTTCCCCCTATATTTGAGATTACACAAGAAGGAGAGAGCTGCTGTCTTGGCTTCTACCTCCACCGTCTTGCATGCAGGGGGCTCTGCCGAGAGGCTGGGGGATAATTCCACTTCCACTCGATGACCCGCCCTTCCTTTCTGTTGTTGCTAAATCTCAAAGATTTAGCTCATTTCTCTTTCTGGTTTTTTTTTTTTTAATTTTTTAAAAGAATTATTTATTTATTTATATTTGGCTGCGTTGGGTCTTCATTGCTGCGCACAGGCTTCTTCTAGTTGCGGCAAGAGGGGGCTACTCTTCATGGCGGTGCACAGGCTTCTCATTGCAGTGGCTTCTTTTGTTGGCAGAGCACAGGCTCTAGACGTGCAGGCTTCAGTGTTGTGGCTCGCGGGCTCTAGAGCTCAGGCTCAGTAGTTGTGGTGCACGCGCTTAATTGCTCCGCGGCATGTGGGATTCCCAGACCAGGGCTCGAACCCATGTCCCCTGCATTGGCAGGCAGATTCTTAACCACTGCGCCACCAGGGAAGTCCCTCTCTTTCTGTTTTAAGGCAACTATCAACTAATTTATTGAATTTTCCTCCATCCCTGGGAATGGTCAAGGAAGAGAGTGAAAGTTCTATCAGCAGAACAGGGTTGGGATGACCGGCCATGACTCTGTGACCCGGGGCAAGAGACTTCCCTTATCTCTAAAACATGGTGACAGTTCCCCCCAACCCCGCCCTGACTGCTATGAGGGTTAAAAATCTACTCTAAGAAAGGAGCCAAGAAGGGCCTGGCACTTAGCACATGCTCAGTGAGCAGTACTTTCTATTGAAGGGGGTCATCCTGATGTTATGGCCATGTCTGAGGTCTGTCCAATTCTACACTTACTTACAGGGTGGCCTTTGTCTCAAAGCCTCAGTTTCCTCTTTTGTAGAACAGGACATTAATACCTATTCCTTACGGTTGCTATCAGTGTTGCTATCCAAGAGATTGGCATTCGGGAGGTGGCAAAGCAAAAATACTGGTCCTTTTTTTGATAAAAAGACTTCATTTCTAAACACTACAGAGAAATCTGGTAAATAACAATGCAGGAACATCATTCAAATTCAACTGAATTAACAGGTTTGCTTTGCTATCTCACCCTGGGTCCCCTTCCTAATGACTTCTCTTCTTAATGGTTCCGAAGCCTCTGAGGGCTTTCTTGGGGTTTTCTCTCCTATTACTGGGGGAGAATGGCTCAGGCATCCTCTTGACTGAGATCCCCACTCTTCTCCAGAGAAAGAGGAAATAAATAAATGTCCTGAGCCTCCAGTTTGTGCCAAGAGCTTTACAAACATCACCTTATGTAATCCCTTAATAAGTATATAAGATAGAGTGTATCCTTTTTAAATATAAGGAAGGAGAGTCTTTGAGCAGCTAACTGAATTTCCCAAGAAGGGCTCTAAAGGAAATAAGCAAGGTGTATCAGTTAGCTGTTGCTGCATAAGGAGCCACTGCGTAATTTAGTGGCTTAAAACAATGATTGTTACTTAATTCATGATTCTATAAGTTGCAATTTAAGCTGGGCTCAGCTGGCCAGTTCTTATCTCGGGCAACATCAGCTAACTTTAGCTGGACCTGCTCATGCAGCTGTGGTCAGCTAACAAGTTGATGAGGGCTGGCTGTCTAGGATGGCCATAGCTCTCATCTGTGTGGTCTCCCATCCTCCACCTGGGTCACCTGGGTTTGTGTATGTGCTGATGATAAGGTTCCGAGGGGTGGCGGGAGACAGAGAATGCACGTGAGCGGAAGTACACAAGGCCTCTCAAGGTCTGGGCTCAGAGCTGGCACACCATCACTTCTGTCACATCTGTTGGTTAAAGCAAGGCACAAGGTCAGCCTAGGTTCGGGGGGTGGGGAGATATCCGCCTCTTGATGGGAAGAACCGCCAACTCCATCTCAAAGGATACGGAAGGAGGGAGACCATTAATTAGGAACTTCAATGAAATTAATTTCCCACACAAGGTGATGTGATAAAGGGTGGCTGGGTCATGGGAAAGGAGAGGATAGGGCTTCTTCCAATGGGCGAACAGGGAAGGCTTCTCTGAGGAGGTGACATTTATACTGAAGTATGAAAAGGAAGAGCCATTCCAAGACACGGGAAGGAGCTTCCCCTAAGATGGAGTTATAAAATGTACAATCCCCAAGGCAAAACATCCATATCCTGCAGACAGACCTATTGGATAAACATACATTAAATAAAGAACCTAACAGCAGGCACACAAGAGAGCAACGTACCATAAACATAGCATCAAAATGCTCATCCCTTCACCTCCCTCCACCCCCAAATGGCTACTGAAAGCCTGAGGGTTTCTTCAGTGGCCGTTATTTTCACGAAGTAGTTTTGGTTCCTTAGAGAAAATTGCCTCCTAAAATAGGGATGTGGGAGAGAGGAGGAAGCAGAAAGGAGTATGCATGTAGAATAAAGACGGGAGAGAACAACAAGAAAGAGGGAGCTGGAAAGACAAGGGTAGAAAAATCTCTGGCACGTGGGAAGCCCTTACAAGTACTTGTAGAATCCATGAATGGATGACGTCACTGTCTGCGGCATAAGATAAAGCAAATTCCAAGTAATTAATATAAGACAGAATAGGAAAATGTCATGAGGTAAGTATATGTGTTTGTGGGCGGGTGGGCGCACGCATGCGTAATGGAGGAATAAGGGAGATAAAGGGAAGCAGAGGAAGACATCTCTGCTGATGCGGGCAGAGAAGCTAGATGTCTTCAGAAGGTTGTGTTACAATTTGAGCTTCAAGCGATGGGCAGTACTTCAATAGGTTGCATGGAAGCCTGTGGGGAGGAGATTGTAGGAGAGAAGGCATGGTATTTAGGAGGCATGAATGGCTTGAGGAATGCTCAGAGGCTGGAAGGTTTGTTTTTCAGTCTGGGGAAGGAGTAAAGTAAGTGGGTGTAGGGAGGTCTTCCAGAGAAAAGGGGACTTGGTAAAATATCCGTTACAGGGAGCTTTGGGAGGAGACACAGAGGATTATTATGAGCAAGATGCTATAAGAAGAAAAGAAAGGCAATTCAAAACTCCTCAGTGATAGCCTTGCGTTATTAGCCACTTTCACAAAGGACGGAAACACAGCTTGCTCCAAGCCTGTTTTCTAAAAATGGCTGGAGCCTTTCCTATCGAATCTTTTTAAACAATATTTAAAAACAGAGGGTTCAAGGGATTACGTCACACAGATCCAGCTCTTTGCCCCACACCACACCCCATCTTTGGAGTTTATCCTTGTTTGTTCCATGACCTCCTCCACAGACACATCAGAACCAACCACAGAGAGGCTGGATCTCCTGCCGCCTTCCTCCTCGGCCCCTCTGTGCCCCGTAAGTGCCCTGTTCTCTCAAGCCCACAGGTTTCAGCTTTCACCCAGGAAGATACCCTGTGGAGATAAGTTCCCCTGCGGTTGAGAGTGAGTCGTGAGCCCAGGTCTGCCAACTCCTTGCTACCACCTTGTTGTTCCTCTGTCTCTGTCACTACCACCATCGATGAACCCCTCAGATAACCCCAGACGAGGGCCGCAGACTGACATCACTTCCTTAGGTGGGCAACAGATGAGCAGGAGCCCAGATCCCAAGCTCCCACCATAGGAAAGATTTCTACGGGAAAGAGTTGGTCCTGGGGTTGCAAACGAAGCTCCTGCAGACTGTGAAAGCCAGACTGCAGCTGTTGCCTGGAAATTGCCCTTCTTGTTATTAAGCATCTGGCAGAGCTACCCCACTTTTCTGTCTTTCATCTTTGCCGTTGCACTCTTTGGGGGCTTCACTCCGTTTACTAAACGTGTGTGGGTGTTAAAGTCACACTGTGGAAAACAACATGCACATACACACACACCGCAGGCTTTTCTTCCTCCATTTCTACACAAACAGGTGCTTTTATAGCTTTTTGCAATCAAGAAAACTGTCTTTTACTACTTGCTGTTGCAATTTCTCTTGGAAAAGAAGTTCTGCTCCTACAAACTCAAAAGAAGACAACCCGAACTTTAAAATGTGCAGAAGTATGAAGAGGCAGCTCCCAGATGAGGAAAGGAAAACACCTGAAAAGATGCTCTCTAAGTGGTCATCAGGGAGATGCACGTTAAACACCAACAATATTTCCATCCTTCACGTGGGCAAACCTTTATGAGTTTAATAGTGAGCATTAGGGTGGGGAACTAGATACCCACTCCTAAGAGTGTGTGAATTGGTTCAGCCATACTGGGAGGGGATGGTGGCAGGATCTGTTAATGTATAAAAGTCGCAACAATTCGTTTACAGAATATTCATGCATGCCCTGAAGGAGGTATTAGAGCAAAGGTACTTGTGTTGGTGAAAATGGAAAACCACCTATATGCCCATCAATAAGACAAGGATTTCCTAAAGGATGGCATATCCATTCTATTGAATACTATGCAGAGGTTAAAAAGGAGATGGATCGGGCTTCCCTGGTGGCGCAGTGGTTGAGAGTCCACCTGCCGGTGCAGGGGACACGGGTTCGTGCCCCAGTCCGGGAAGATCCCACATGCCGCGGAGCGGCTGGGCCCGTGAGCCATGGCCGCTGAGCCTGCGCGTCCAGAGCCTGTGCTCCGCAACGGGAGAGGCCACAACAGTGAACGGCCCGCGTACCGCAAAAAAAAAAAAAAAAAAAGGAGGTGGATCTATAAGTACTAACGTGGAAAAATCTCCAGAATATGTTTCTGAATGAACAAAACAAATTGTAGATTTATAATGGTTTTTCTGATAGAAACAAAACAAACATCACAGTGACATTAGCTGTTTGTCTGGGAACATATACATGTTTATAACTGCAAAGAAAAGACTTTGGAAAGATTCATACCCAAATGGCCACACTGCTTACCTCCGGGAACAAGTCGGTGTTGGTAGGAAGTGGTTAAGGAGGAATTTAGCTTTGTCTGCAGTCATTGACTATTTTACTATGAGAGTGTATTCAGGAATAAGTTGCATAATTAACATTAAACATTTTAGGATTCTAACAAGTTTTTCTATCGAGTAGCATTAAAAAAATCTGTAATTCATCTTAAATGTTAAGTAGACTTTGTATTTGTGCACATACATGATTATTTCTCTTTAGAAAGTTATTCTAAAATCATCCCATTTGTCAAAATCTCTCATTGTTCATCTGACAGTTAAAAACAAAGATAGGTTCTCTGTATTCAACCACACATACACACACACACACACACACACACACCATCGCTCATCCTGGGCATAGCAATTTCCACCCTATGCCACACCGTGCTAACTTTCAGGATATCTAAACCACATCCAAGCAGGCCTTTCTGATTAGCTGATAACTTTGTTTCCAGGCTTCCGTGCCATCTGATTGTCAACTCATAATTTCAGAGCTGCCAAAACCAAGAGACACCTGACTTGGTGGTGATGCCTGGGCCTGTGGGTGTAGCCTGACAGCCAGGCACCTGGTTTCCTGACCCCAAACCACACGGCTCCCCATGTGGCCTCATGAGCATCCTTGTAACATGCTGCCCTGTCCCTCCCACCAGCCTGATCTTGAGAGCACGCCCTGGGGAGATGGCAAGAGGCCTAGAAGGCTGCTGGTCTGGCAAAAGCCATCTCAGGAATATCTTCATTACAACCTTCTAATCTATACCCCATTGAACGAGGAAGTGTTGCATAATGGAAAGACACGGAGATTTGGAGGAAAATGTAAACCCAAACGTCCAGGGGACTCATCTTTCTTTGTTGGCATAACCACTCTGTCTCTGTCCATGGGCAAACCCAAAGGAGAAGCCAAATTATAAACCTGGAGGAAATGGTTTTAGAGAAGAGGTTAGAAAATGATGTAAATGTTATCTTGGATTCTTCCAGACTTTGGGGGTGACCTCATCTTTCTGCATCAAACTTACCTGAATTCCTCTTTATTTCAATGAGATGGACATTGTAGGGCACCAAAATCAAGGCTTACTTGGGATCTTCATTCCCTACCAATGCAGTGTCATGCCACAGCACAGTTTACAAGGTCCTTTAGGTACATTGGCTCTTTGGCCCTGACAACCCTTCTCTGTTCAGGTGGCTATTAGGACACAGGGCTTCTCCCCACATCTCCCAAACCTGGAAATAAGACTATCCTCTGCTCTCGTTCTACTCAAAGTGTAAAGTGTGGTGTGAGGGGAAAATTTCGACTGTAACTATAACTTTATATTATACAAATTATTTACTTACTTTGGATTTAAAGAGAGCTGGATTTATCACTCTCGCAACTAAGTAGGGGTTTGAGCAAGTCAGTCAATCTCAGTTTCCTTAGCTATAAAGAGGTTATCCTTTAAAGAAAGGTGTATTTGCAGATATTCTTAAGTGAATATATATTGACATATTCATCTTCTCTTTGTAATCTAAATGAACAAAACCTTTGTGTGTGTGTGTGTGTGTGTGTGTGTGTATTTATCTCACTAAACATTTCTGCTAAATGCTGAGAATCTGGAACCAGAACGTGGCTAAAAATCCACTCCAAAACTATTAAACAGCTCTGTTAAGAGACATCTGGTCTTCTAAGGTTTGCAGAGCTTCTTAAGGAACCCAGAATGATTTATGGTTTGTTACCACAACTCTACGAAGCTAGCGTTTTTAACCAAATTTCACTTACTCAATCCTGAAATTCAGTGGAAAGCTAGGGAAAATCCACTCAGAAAGAAAAGTACTCTCCTGAATCCTTCTGATGACCAGAGCTATCAGGGCCAGAACGTGGAATCCATTCCATTGGGACCAGCATTTATCTTTGGCTGACATGAGTATTCTAAAGAAGTACTAGTGCTTTTTTTTTACAAATTTATTTATTTATTTATTGGCTGCGTTGAGTCTTCGTTGCTGCGCACGGGCTTTTCTCTAGTTGTGGCGAGCAGGGGCTACTCTTCATTGCAGTGTGCAGGCTTCTCATTGCAGTGGCTTCTCTTTGTTGCAGAGCACAGGCTCTAGGCGCACGGGCTTCAGTAGTTGTGGCACGCAGGCTCAGTAGTTGTGGTGAACGGGCTTAGTTGCTCTGCGGCATGTGGGATCTTCTGGGACCAGAGATCGAACCCATGTCCCCTGCATTGGCAGGTGGCTTCTTAACCACTGCCCCACCAGGGAAGTCCCAGTAGTAGTGCTTTTATTTCTCTCTTTCGTTCTTACGTAATTTCCAAATTTTCTATATTAAACATGCATTACCTTTTTTTTACAGATTCATCGAGATATGTAATTGGCACACAATAAATTGCACCTATTTAAGGCATAAACTGGATAAATTTTGATATAGTGTACACCAGCAAGCCCGCCACCATGTGAAGGTGGTGAACATATCCATCACCCCCAAAAGTTTCCTTGTGCCCTTTGTGAACCTTCCCTCTCACCCCTCCCCATTCAGCCACCAATCTGCTGTCACTCACTGTTGTTTGGTTTGCATTTCTAGAATTTTCTATAAATTGAAATATATAGTGTGTACTCTTTTTGTCTGGCTGCTTTCACTCACCATCGTTATTTTGAGATTTATCCAAGCTGTTGTGTGTATCAATAGTTGTTTATTACTGTTGAATAGTATTCTGTTATATGGCCATAGCACAGTCTGTTATCCAGTCACCGGTTAGCGGGCATTTTGGTTGCTTCCACTGTTTGGCTTTTACAAATAATGCATCCATAAACATTCATGTCTTTATGCCTGCAGTTATTTCTTTGTCTCTCGTGTAAACAGCTCGAAGTGGAATGGCTGGGTCATGTGGTAACTCTGTGTTTAACTTTTTGACGAACTGCCAAATTGTTTTCAAGTGAACTGTACGATCTTTACATTTCTACCAGGAGCATATGAGTTCATCTTTCTTTCTTTTTAAAAACTGCTTGAGAAGTAAATGAATATCTGTTGCTGTAAAGAGAAAATTCAGAAATATCTAGAGTAAGAAAAGTTAAATTTCCTTTTCATTCCATTCCTTTCCTAGCTCCTCATACATATTTGTCATTAAAAGCTTGGTGTGTGTTCATCCAGAGCGTTTTCTTTGCATGGGCAGGCATGTGTGTGTACACATGTGTTTGCGTGTGAATGTGTATGCATGTGTGTAAGTGGGATTCTGCGGGCCTGTTGCTCTGGCTTCCTTCCTGTATAGTGAAGCCCGGAGACCTTCCTTTTCAGTGCCTGTAGCTCTACTTCAGTCTTTTGAATCACCGCTGAGCATCATACTTCAATCATCGGGGGAGGATGATTTTAACTCAGCGAGAATTTATTTACCTGTCTCGTGAAAGAGGCAAGCCTCTTGGAAATTTTAAATGAATGTGACGCTTGGTGAAGTTTCTTTTTCTTCTCACAACTGAGAAAGGGCTGCCCCTGAGGAAGGATTGCGTTTCTTTCAGTCAATCCTGGTCTCCTGGTAGCACCGCAGGCCTGACCGCCCTTCTGGAGAGTAAGGGAATGTTCAGTGAACATTTAATGGATAACCATAGATTTTAACCATAGATTTAAACAGCTCTGCCATCATGTTATGTGTATGCGTATCTCGTGTCTGTCAGAGCAGCATTGCTTTTTCTGGTCCCCAGTGGGGGAGGATTTGGTGGTGAGGAGGTACACATACATTTAGTTATTCTGAGAAGGGCAAAAGGGCTTCAGCTCTTCAACTTTCAGCTTTGGAGATGAGTAAAATTAGATTCTTTTCTAATCATGTCGGAACATTTACCACATCTGCCCAATGTGGTGAGAGAACTTACTCTCTGTTTTAAAACAGAAAATAATGTAATCCATGCCTGGTGAACTCGACAATTTTTTGCTGCCTCCTCTAAATGTATTTTTTTCTATTATTTTAACAATCCAGTGTTGCTAGAAATACATTAAATGGTTCCTCTTTATCCCTCTCTCAGCAATTATCTGGAGGCTCAATCACTTACACATACATAAAATTGGGACTGTCATATAATATATATCATCAATATGTTTTCATGTTATTAAATATCAATTCAAAAGTTAAATTAAATCCAAATCTTAAATGTCAGTCACCTCACAATATTTCAGATATGGATATACCATAATTTATCTAACTATTCCCTTGTGGTTGATCGATTTTTGCTAATAGATGAAGATTTTGAGTAGCACTAAGTGAAGAAAAGTTATAAAAATCATTCATTGTGATCAATGGAAATTAGGTTCTGGCGGCAATACTAAAATTATGTGAGGTATCACGTCTTGAATTTGTTTTTGCTCATCTAATGATAATGCTTTCCTCACTATGTTAGACTAAATATTTTATGCTACTCGTTTTGGCTTTTACTCTTTTTGACTTTACTCAGTTTAAAGACTTCAGTCTTTAGAAAATGCTGTACAAAATGTTTTACTCATTATTTGATAGCAACTTATAACTACTTATTACTTCCTAGTCTCTGACGAGCGTGGTTGGTTCAAGGTCTATGTGTGTGTGTTCAGCCCTTTCATAGGGGACCTGAATGTCACAGTCTGTTTCACACATGGTGTCCCACTGTACGTCATCTGCAAAGAATAAATTAGAGACATCATGACATTACCCCCTAAGTACCTCAAAATGCACCTCTAAAAAAATAAGAACACTTTCCTATGTAGCAAAAAAAATAACATTATCACACCTAAAATTGATAATCATTCTTTAACATTATCTAATAGCCTGTATATATTCAAATTCCCCAAATGTTCCCCCAAATGTCCTTTATAGCTTATTTGTCCAAGCCAGAAACCAATCCCAGACCATGCATTGCACCAGACCAGTGAGGGTTTATTATGTCCCCTCACTGTCTTTTAATCCAGCCTCTAGTTTCTTTTGTCTCTTTCTTCATGGAACCTTCTTGCTGCAGCCACTGGGCCTATAGAGGTTCCCTGCACCGCCACTAGCCTGTGGTGTCATTTAGCTTGTTCCTCTTTTCCCCTACGTTTCCTGGAAGTTACATCTACAGGCTGATTAGACCCCAGGTAAATATCTTTGGCTAGACTGCAGCCCAGGTGATGCTGTGATTTAGAATGCGTGACACCAGGAGACATGTAATACTTGGTTGTCCCACCATTTCTAATGTTATGATCAGCCATTAGATTAGGGTGATGGCAGTCTGATCCATCCATTGTACAACTGTCTTTTTCTCCTGATGACCAGAACTATATTGTTGTGATATTACTTTGGTTCCACGTGACTTTCCCAGGTCCCATCGACTCTTCACCTGATATTTTCTACACAAGTTGATAGTCCTTGCTTGGATCTACATTCTCATTAACTGTTGCCAGATTATGATTTTCTAAGCTTCTCATCCTTCTACACCTCTCTGGCATTCTTCTGTAAAATAGAGCTTTATCTCATCACCTGGAGCTATTTGTTTACCCTGCAATATAGTTCCTACTGGAAAGACATTAAATGTATTTTCCCCTTAATTACATAGTTTCCAAATAAGGGGCTGGTGACTAACTGCCTCACATGAGTTTCTTTTGGCTTTCTCTTTTTAAAGTATCATTATGGACTCATGAATTTTCATATATTCAATGGGTATGTTTTTATTGAATTATTCTTGGCTTCCATGATAATACTATTCTCATCAGAAACCAACTCAGCCAAAACTGAGTTTAATTTAAAACAAAGTTTCAAAACAAGAGTGGTTCCAAATATAACCTTCACATGTTCTGGAAAGAGGAAGTGCTACTCTCTAAGAGAACCATGGAAGACAATCGAATAAATTACTGTTATCATTATTATTCACATTTGTGTTCTCTCCTCATCTTCAAGATGTGGGAGAATTCCAGATGTGCACCTGAAGGATGGTCATGTTCACCAGTTGTCAGCGAGTTAGGTGTGTATTATTACGAATGCAGCACAGATAAACTCATATTCAAGGTCAAGATCTAGTTGACTGACCGCCACTTTAAGAGGCTTCCAAAGCCACAAAATTAAAAAAAAAAAATTGTCTTACCTGCAGCAAAAGCCTGATTGAGGCTCTCTTTCTTCCTCACATAACAGCTTGTAGAAACAAGAGGATCAGAATCCATCCCTCAGTAGGTCATGGTTTCCCCACCATAGTTTGCGGAAGAAACAAGGAGGAGACTAAGGTTGTTGTTGTTGTTGTTAAAATAACTGTTGAGGAGGGCGTATGTGCAGCGTCCCCTCCCCTCCTCCTCCTCCATGGCTCTGCAGGTGTGCGCTTTGGTTGACTTTGCCCTGTCTCACTCCTGGTCTTTTCCCTGGGGAGCAGATGCATCTGGGGAGAAGCCAGGGCATCCCAGCTCCTTGCCTGGTACATGACCCCATTTTGCCCACCCTCAGCAGAGGCTGAGGCATGCTTCCAGGCTACTCCACATGTCCATAATGTGTCAAATGGGGGCTGCAGAGGCTACCATTAATCTGCAACTTTCTCCAAAGGAAGAGCAAAATTTTATTTTATTTTTTAATCAATTTTTAAATTGAAGTATAGTTGATTTACAGTATTGTGTTAATTTCTGATGTATAGCAAAGTGGTTCAGTTATACATATATATATATATATATATATACATCCTTTTAAATATTCTTTTTCATTATGGTTTATCATAGGACATTGACTATAGTGCTCTGTGCTATACAGTAGGCCCTTGTTGTTTATCTATTCCATATATAAAAGCTTCCATCTACTAGCGCCAACCTCCCACTCCAGCCCTCCCCAGCCCCCACCCACTTGGAAACCACCAGTCTGTTCTCTATGTCCGTGATTCTGTTTCTGTTTTACAGATAGGTTTATTTGTGTCATGTTTTAGATTCCATGTATAAGTGATATCATATGGTGTTTGTCTTTCTGACTTACTTCACTTAGTATGATAATCTCTAGTTGCATTCATGTTGCTGCAAATGGCATTATTTCATTCTTTTTTGTGGCTGAGTAATATTCCATTGTATATATGTACCAAATCTTCTTTATCCATTCATTTGTCATTGGACATTTAGGTTGTTTCCATGTCTTGGCTATTGTAAATAGTGCTGCTATGAACATAGGGGTGCATATATCTTTTTTTAAATTAATTAATTTATTTGTTTGTTTTTATTTTTTGGCTGTGTTGGGTCTTCGTTTCTGCGTGTGGGCTTTCTCTAGTTGTGGTGAGTGGGGGCTACTCTTTGTTGCGGTACGCGGGCTTTTCATTGTCATGGCTTCTCTTGTTGTGGAACATGGGCCCTAGGCACGTGGGCTTCAGTTGTTGTGGCACGTGGCTTAGTAGTTGTGACTTTTGGGCTCTAGAGCACAGGCTCAGTAGTTGTGGTGCACGGGCTTAGTTGCTCCGCTGCATGTGGGATCTTCCCGGGCCAGGGCTCTAACCCATGTCCCCTGCATTGGCAGGAGAATTCTTAACCACTGCGCCACCAGGGAAGCCCTCATATATCTTTTTGAATTATAGTTTTGTCTGGATATATGCCCAGGAGTGAGATTGCTGGATCATATGGTAATTCTATTTTTAGTTTTCTGAGGAACCTCCATACTGTTTTTGACAGTGGCTGCACCAACTTACATTCCCACCAACAGTGTAGGAAGGTCCCCTTTTCTCCAAACCCTCTCAAGCTTTTGTTATTTGTAGACTTTTTAATGATGGCCATTCTGACTCCTGTGAGGTGGTACCTCATTGTAGTCATTTAGTTTTGACTTGCATTTCTCTAATGATTAGCGATTCTGAGCATCTTTTCATGTGCCTATTGGCCATCTGTTCTTGGAAGAGCAAAATTTTAGAGCCAATTTGCACAGCTTTAAGACTCACTTTCCCTCATGAGAGGAGAGACCATATCTGTTTTCCTCATCAATGTGACCCCAGAGCCTAAGATCGTGCCTGACATATATATCAGGTCTCACTATCCATTTGATGAACAAATAAATAAACTTGATTACCAAGAGTCCGTAGCTGGCCGTATATAATTTTTATTTTCTCAGGAAAAAGAACTCCATAACAATGATAGTGGTACTAAGCACCAGGTAGGGAATCAAATGCTCTGACAGTGCCTTGGTGCCTTAGGGAGGCCCCGTGGCTGTTTTAGATCTCAGTTGTCCCCAAGACAGGTTGTAATGAACGGTATGCATGTCCCTCACAGCTTTCAGTTTCTAAAAATAAATTGCTTTTATAGGCAAAGGGTGAATAAATTCTTCCAGTTAGTTACACTGAGAGATGTAATTAGTGAAGCCTGAGAAAGTGATGGACCTCAAATCAGTTGTATGCTTTAGCTTGTAATGAAACACCGGTAGGTATTTCTCACGAGGTCTTCTTCATCTGTGATTTTGCTTCTTATATCTGCAAATAATCAGGCATTGGAAAACACACACACACACACCCCTTTGCAAATACAGTTCACTTATAGGCAGGGTCAACTTACCAATAGGACTTTTTTTGGTTAAAGATCGCACCACACCCACCCCGCACAAACGTTGAAGCTGAGGTAAATGGTTTTATGTGAGACTAGCAGCCAGTTAGACAAACCTTTTAGGAATAAGGTAGATGTGTTGGATAGGCTTGTGGCTCAGAAAAAAACAAACACTCAGCAAACCAAACAGCACTCTGGGCTTTCCGAGCTATTGCATTTTCATCAATGTTCTCGAGTTTACTCACAATCCATCTTCCCTTTTAACATTAAAAATAAATCCTCCCTTGAACTTTTGCCCTCTGAAGTTTTGATCTCTGAAGGGTGTTTTTTTTTTCTTCTTCTTCTTCTTTGCATTCTCTCAGAATAACTCAACTACCCACAAAGAGTATCTATACTGAGATTAAGCAGGTTTGGAATAAATGCTATTGCCAGGCCCGCTCTAGCTTCCCAGAAACGATGCCTATGTCTCTGGCCTAAACTCCTTCCTACAAGGCCAGTGTACTTGGACCCTGTGCTAAATAGAGTTACATTTTTTTTTCTTCTCTCTAAAAATAACCCCAAATAAAAGACCCAGAAGAAATATGCCCAAATGAGAGTTAAGTATGGATATGTTGACAGTGGACCAGACCAGGTGTCAGTTCAGAGACTTAAGCTGAAAATCTCTCCTAGTAGCAGAAAAATAGTGATTTTTAAAATTAAGGTGGGAGATGTCACTGAAGTATTCCATGTTTATTATAAACACCTTTAGCTGAGTTTCCTCATTGTGCCAGTGTTAATGAGACCAGATGAGAACCAACCTTTTCTACACTGTGAAGCTCCCCTGGAGCCCTGTCAGGCCTTTATGATCCATTTTCAAGATGATTCTTGTGTTCCATGTGCTCTGAAAGTCACATAGTGGCCTTAACTGAAAACATAGGTGCCTGGCCTAAGTATTTTGAGAAAATCTAAAATAATAAAAGATTGACTTCAGGCAAAGATAATCTTTACCTGCCAAAGAGAACTCCAGAACTCTGTTATGAGAAAATAGATGGTTTTTGTTTGCTGATGCTATTATTTTTATCACCTACAAAAAGCATTAAGATAGGCTCGTGATAAATGCCCCATCCGCCATCGGAATTATCTTAGGGCTCCAAAGTCCTTTCCTATTCATTTCTGTTCCTCCACACTAACACACACACACACACACACACACACACACACACCAATACATTCATGCACATGCATATACACCCATACACATATATACACACACATCCATATACCACACAGATATATGCACACATATACACACATACCACACACATACATACACTCATGGACATACTCTTCTTTCATTCTCTTGGCATCATTTCTTGAATAAATTATTACTCGCAGCTGCAAATTTTAAAATCTACATTAAATCTTCATTTTCTCCCTCTAAAATAACAGTGGCTGTTCATAATGCTGTGATCCTTAGAGACTAGCAGAGCCATATTCTATGATTAATATATAATTAATATGCCATTCCATTTCAGGTTTCCCAAACCCTTATTTTTCAAAAAGGAAGTGAATTTTATTTCAATTCTTTATGCTATTTAATAAGTATTCCATGTGATGTTCTCTCTGAAAGATCCATGTTCGTTCACCTATTACTTTTCACCATTTGAAAATGAGAACTAGTGCACTGATGTTTCTTGTTGGTTAAAGATGAAAGTACCAGCATAAATTAGAGGCCGGGAGAGGGTCAGACATTCTTCTGATAGGTGTGAATGGATTAGAAAATTTAGACCAGACTTTTAGGTTAATTGTAAGATGAAAAGTTATCTCTGCAAAGCAATTTTTTTACATACAGGAAGAGATTAGTTCTCATTTCTGCCCCACATGTTGTATTATAAATTTGCGCTTTCCCGAGAAGCGAGATCCTGCATTTTGTTTTAAGTCCAACTGTTAGAGATGTATTTTTTTTTTACCTGTAAAATAATTTTTACAAGGAGCAATACCTCCAACTGTGTCATTTCTTGGAGAGCTTCCTGGAAGCCTGTGAGTTCCCAGTCAGTGAGAATAAGGTTGGCAAACTAAATCAGCTCTTCTCTGAAACCCACGTTTTATAACTGTGAATGAACAAATACTGATTTCTACTGTAAACATCCCATAACAAATATTTGCAAACATTTGAAGCTTGTCGAGCTTCAAATCAACAATTCTTAGAATTATTTTTTTTAATGATGACATTACAGGAAAACTCTTTGCTCTTTTAGTAAACACAGACTCAGCTTTTTGGTGAGATAAGATATGAGTCCAGATTTAACAAAGTTGACTGTCCTTTTCCTTTAGATCTAAACAAGGCACTTTCAAAGCAGTCATGTCTACAGCTTCTCATTCTCTCAAGATTTCTATTTTTTTTAATTGAGGTTGCTTTTTTTAGTTTTTGCTTTTATAGTATTTATATCATATAAATACAGGTTGTAAAATATGGCATCTGATTTTAACTTTAACAAAGGATAACAAAAGTTATTAGGGATAATAATAAATTATCTCAATAACACTAAGTAAAAATGTAAGCAAGTATATTATTTAGTTTACCTGTCACTTTGAATGCTTCTCTGTCACCATGTTTATACCCCAGCAGTCCTATACCCTAGAGTCTCCCAATCTTCCCTTGACCTTGGAGGTAATGTTGAAGGGCTAATTCCTATTTTGGCTAAAGTACTTAAAAATACAAGCCTCTCAAGAATCTTTCAGAGTAAAGAAGAGAAACATAAAATAATTCTTTTGTGAAGCATTGGTGTTCTCTTCTTGACAACACACCCTGATAGTTGTTAAAAGAGCCAAAGATGGTAGCATTTATTTTTAATCTACTATTTATGTACTTATTCACTGTTCTTGGAAAGGGATATAAATTAGCCAGTATTTTTTCTTCCTGAAAATTGAGTGTGTAAAAGTGTGAAATCCCAGGAAAAGCTTTAAAAAAAAAATCATGGCCCATTCATTTAATGCATTTCACAAGAAAAATGCAAAATTAGGAGGCATGCAAACTGGCACATCTTTGATAAAATTATCATTATGATTAACTGATTTGAAAAATCACAAAATTATTTTTTACACATCAGAACTAAAAACTAAAACCAAATGGTCTTTCAGCCTATTTGCCAATAAAATCTCTAGCAGGTTTTTAAATTTTTTACTTTAAATATTTAAATATGAGTTTTAGCCCATTGGGCAATTTTGTCAATATGATTAACTTCTAGGTTGGTGTAATTGATATACTTCTCAGTCCACAGAGTCAGATGTGCAAGAATCATCACTTTGATTTTCCAAGTCGCAATTAAATTTTTATTTTGAGCTCTCCTTTCATGCAGAAGGAAGACAATATCCATCACTTTGTACCCCACTCACCCAACCTTCCACAGCTTTTCCCTGAAGCTGGTCTAAATTCAAGTAGGAGAAAGCTCTGTAAATTAATAAGTGCTTTAGACAAATCAGAATTTTGTTTCGGTTTTGTTGACATTTTTTTGTGTGTGTTTTTATTGCAGTTAAGAGGAATGGGACTAGGGGAGTAGCTGTGAGAATGAAGGGGAGGGTGGTAATTTTGCAAGTTATTTCAGGAGATGTAATCCCAGGATATGCAACAGGAGAGAAAGGAGAACTCATGGAGGACTCTGAATCATCTCACTGGTGGATGGTGGTAAACTGATTGGTGATGGAACAGGACCAAGACAGACCGGTGGGTTATGAGTTCTCTTTAGATGTGTTGATTTTACATAGCTTTTGGGACACTCAGTTGGAGAAAACCTAGAAATATAAGTTGTAAGCTTCTAGAAATATAAATTGGGTATGCAGGTGAGAAACATGGCTTGAAGGTGCAGCTTAGATGGTCATCCTCATACGTGAGAGATGAAACCCTAAGAATGAATGCAATTACACAGATGAGGAGGGTGCAGTGTTAAGACAAAGCAGTTGAGGAGAGACCCCAAGGGACTCCACTTTTCAGAGGGGAACAGAAGAGGAGCCAATGGTGGAGAGCAAGAAGAAACAGAGAGGAGAGACTAGAGCAGAAAAAGCCAAGGGAGTGTAAAGAAGGAAGCGGTCCACACTGTGAAATGCTGCCAAGCTGACTCAGACGACATATTAGATTTGGCAACTAGGAGATCATTTGATGGCTTTTGAGAAATCTGTTTCAGTAGGGAAGAGGAAAAAAAGCCAGACTGTGGGGTGACTGAGCTGTGAAGTGTGAACAGTCATCAGGGAGTAATCTCCTCAAAGAGTTTAGCAATAAAGAGAAGGAACAAGTTAGGGGAGCCGATTATAGGAAAAGTTTGGACAAAGGACGCATTGGTTTGGGGTTAACGTTTGTTATTGTTTCATTTCATTTTTAATCTGGAGGAGACGAGCATAATTTTAAACTGAGGAAGGATCAAAGAGAGAGAAAGAGAATGCAGAATAGGAGCTAAATATATGTATATATTTATACATATATACACATGTGTGATGGAGTTGAGTCCCAGCAGAGGTAGAAGGAGGTGGATGGGACCATGAGAACTGGATCATACTTAGCCTTAGACAAGAGTTTCTCCTGAGAATCAGTAGGGAAAGGAGAAGTTATGTGGGTGTTGTATAAGATAAGGTGAGAACTTAGATTATCTGTGTAGCCCCTGAGATACATAGCATGCATTTAATAATTTTGCCCTCTATTTCCAGAAAGAAGGGTGGCAATAATAAGCCATGATTGATAATCATTGATAATTTTGGTGTAAGTCACACCAAAATTGATATGCACCTTTCCCATAAAAGATATTCCATGTAATGCAGTAAAGCAAATGAGCCTAATGGTTTTAATATTCCTGTACAGTGCACCTTTGTGTCCAAAGACACATGCCAGCTTCTTGTTTAATTCTGCTATAAAATATCTGCTCAGTCCTCTGGAGAAAAAAAAAAAGAGGAAGAAAGTTAACAGCAGAGGGCTGTGACCAAAGTGAAAATATCTAAATGTCGGCAGTAGCATTTGGAGTGACCACCTTTGGGTGGTCTCCTTCCAGGTCTCTTGGTGACCTGAAATTTCTGCCTCATGTCTTGAGAAAAGAAGTGAGGCTTGACCCTCAGAAGGAAGGCGCCTTGATTGTGGTGAGCACATAAAACAATGACAAATGTAACAAAAGGGTGTTTTAGTGTCGGATTTTTTTTCTCTTTATGTCACTAAATTATAAAAGTAATGACTGCTTAATAACGAAATTAAAATTACAGGCATGTATAACATAGGGATCAACCACCTCCCACGCCTGTCACCATTCTATTACCCCTGCCTGGATTTGGGTATAAGGAGTTTAGTGCTTCACCTTTCTGAATTTGTCTGTATGTGCATTTACAACTAAGTAAGTGGGATCTTACTATGACTGTTCTCCAACTTGATTTTGTCATTTTATTATATGTTATAGATATCTTCCCGTGTCGGTGCACATTGGATGCTTCCTGGGCTTTTTGACAGCTGCAGAAAATTCCACTTTATTGCAGCACAATTTATTTAGTCATTCCCCCAAAAGAGGAACGTTTAAACAGTCTCAGGAGTTTTACCACATCAAAACCACAGTAAATATCTCTGTACATACATCTTTGCACTCTTGTTTTTTCTTGAATCAATTCTTAGAAGTGAAGACAAATCACTGGGTCAGAGGGCATGTGCGTTTTCAGTTTTGATACTAATTTCCAGTTTGTCCTCCTAAAAAAGACCCACTATGCCCTTTATCCTCCTACCAAAGTTTTAAAGAATGTGTTTTCCTTATGCTCTAGGCAATGCCAAGTGTTGATAATCTTTAATATTTCCTCACTTACTGATGAAGAAAATGTGAGCATAAATGCAGGGACATCAGGGGAGCTTACCCTTCTGGAAAAGCAGAAGGGGATCATCTGTGGGGATTGAAGAGAAGGGAGAGGGATGATGCTGAAGGACTAGGAAACTTTAGGGGACAGCCACTTGGGTGACGTGGGACAGGAGCTGAGCCAGAATATGTCTAAGCAGCTGTAAAGGCCAGAGGAAATTGAAAAAAAAAAAAAGCTCAAAAGATTTTATGAAGTAAATACAGTTATTTATGTGAATTCTCTGGTTTTGGAGCAAGAACAATAACAAGAAAATGGATGGCTGGGAGGATTGAAGGTTGGTCAAGTTGGTGTTGTAACAGAGTTAACTGGTGAGAAATAGAAACTTCTCCTGGTGGAGTGATGACCTGGAGGTCTAGAAGTGGGACCAGGAGAAGTGAGTCAAGGAGAAGGGATGCTAGAGCAGAAGAAAATAGAAGGTTCACAAGATCACAGTTAGCTCACAGTCAGGTGAGAGGCAAGGTTTAAGGAAAGTGCAGGAGTTGGAGGAACTCAGATAGCTGGTGATGATCAGAGAGTCACTTCTGAGTTGTCAGCACGGCAATGGAGCAGCTTCGGGCTACGATGGGATGTGGGGAACAGAGTAGGTGCTACAGTGAAATAGAGCTCAAGGTTGCCAGAGAGCATCAGGCAGAGCCAGGACAAAGAGGCGCTAGCCGGGTCATCCTCTGGGATGGCAGGATAGGCTGGAACCAGATGTGATAGGCCTTGAGGGTGCTTGAAGGCATGAATGATCTGGAGGTTGGTGGAAGATGGTTGATGATGGAAGACAGGTGGCAGTGGGTAACTAGAGACAAGAACTGGTCAGTAGGTGACTGTGAAGGAGGCACAGCCTACCAGTCCTTACAAGGGTTTGTGTGTTGAGGGTCGCAGTAGTGGGAAGAAGGAAGTATTTATCTTCTGGGGTTGCTTTGAGGATTAAACTAAATATCACATTTTAAACATGAAGCATTTGTTACTGAAACACAGTTCAGTGTGCAAAAAATGACAGCTATAACGACTCACATCATAGAGAATTTTAAAATACATATCCATTTTGGGCTTCCCTGGTGGCGCAGTGGTTGAGAGTCCACCTGCCGATGCAGGGGACACGGGTTCGTGCCCCGGTCCAGGAAGATCCCACACGCTGCGGAGCGGCTGGGCCCGTGAGCCATGGCCGCTGAGCCTGCACGTCCGGAGCCTGTGCTCCGCAACGGGAGAGGCCACAGCAGTGAGAGGCCCGCGTACCGCAAAAAAAAAAAAAAAAAAAAAAATCCATTTTAAAGATACAAATCTTCGCAATATTGTAAATTCTAACTGAAAAATACATTGGGCATACGGACAATCTCTCAACAAACAGACAGAACCTTCTTATGTGGATACAAACAGAGATCCTAGGAAAAAAGCCAACTCCGTGGTTTTAATGGTTTCTTACACACAAAATCAAATATAGAAATTCACACTTTAAATCTCTTAAAATGAGAAACTGTTTCTGTCCTTAAAGTTTGCGTTGTCTTCTGACTTATGCTCAGGTCTTGCTATTTTAAAATAAGACCAAATTATATCAGATAAGAACAATTAGGGACCATTGAAGTCCAATTCTGTTCAGTGAAGCTATTGATTCTGTGAGTGTTAGATGTTCAGAGTTAGTCTCCACCGGTTTGTTCGTGGATGATTTAATAAAGCTGCCCCTACCACACTTCTCTTCCACTGTACCTGATGATGCTGGGGAGTCTTTGCAGGCTGACCGAGTGCAAGTCAGATAAATACACTCCAGTTCTGGAAAGACATCCTCCCCTTAGGTTATCACCAGTGCCTTTGATAGGTGTCTTAGCCTCAATCATAGCAGTTAACCACATATATAACCTACCTTTTTTTTTTTTTTTTGAGCATTTTAAAAACCCTTTAATTGAAGTATCTGTACACAAATACATACATACATGTATAGGCATTTAAATTTTCAAACTCTTTATTGAAGTTATATATGTAAGGGTATAGCTCATTAATTTTCACAAACTAAAAACACATAACTTGCACCCAGATCATGAAACAGAATATTACCATAGCACTAGTACCCCAGACTTCCCGCTCTGCTCCCTTTTAGACAATAACAGTTGTAGAGATATAACTTATCTTTATATCCCTTTGGTTTTTAGTGTGTTGGGTTATTTTTTTTCCCTGTGAAGGTAATTTGTTTTTCTACTCATGACTTATTCACCAATATTTTTAGCAAAGCAATGACATTTTTGGCAGCATTAATTCCTAAAAGTAGAGGCTAACCTATTATTTAAGCTTTGTTAGGAATTCACACGCTGGACTGTTTCAGGTTTTGTTGTGTTCCCTCTACCCTTTCTGCCTTGCTTTCCCAGGCTAACTCTTGCCAATCCCTCAAGATTCAATTCAGGGATCTTCCTCAGTGGTTTCCTTGAAGTCCTAGATTGAACTAAGTGCCCCTTACCTCGTTTCCTAAAAGGTGACCACATTATATGAACGTGACCTTCTAATGGGTCTATCTCTCCTGCTACACAGGAGCCTGGAGAGCAGGGACTTGTTTCAATCCTCTTTGCTCTCCCAACATCCAATAGGCCTTTAAGACACAGAGCCTAAGGCCTGTAAAATATGTGAGATCTGAAATAAAATACTGCAGATATTATATAATATGTATAATATATGATATTATATAATATGATATATAATAAAATATAATATATAATAAAATGGTGTGAGTCCATGATATGAAAAGAAAAGCACAAAATCTAAATTAGTACTAGTTTTATGGGATATCTTCAAAATGTAACATTAAGTCAACTGATCAACTAGAATTCAATTTGTAGTTTATATAAAAATTTAAGTGTTAAATCACAAGAACTAAATAATTCATTCTCAAAGACTCATGATTATAAAAGTTATATAAACCAAACTCACCATTACATTTAATATAGGAAATAGGGATAGCTGGATGTTTGATAATACACGATACGTTTTCTAAGAGGCAGCATGCCCAGGGCCAACCACGTCCCCCGCCAAACATACAGTGCCTGGAACCCAGCAGGAACTCACGAATGTTTGTTGAGATGTTCCTGCTAAATTTCATTTCAATTCTGCAAGCACTGCTCAGAGATATTATAGCCGAGCCCTTGCTGGGGGGCTCAGGTTGATCATGTAATAAAGATTCCATCCTGCAAGGAGCTTGAAATGTAGTAGTGGGAAAGACAAACAAGTATAGACCAACCAAGAATGACATTTCCTTTTGCCTTCTATTTACCTATCCCGTTGAGAAAACTTCCATCCATGAACACAGTTTGCACTAGGACATTCAGACTTTATAAAAGGACTGCACAGCCCCATCTCTGTAGGCAAAACTTCCTGAGCAAATTTGAGTCTGTTTTCCATTTTCTAAGATGGGATGCAATTGGTGAACATCTTTCCATTGACAGTAGTCCAGGTAAACATTTAGCAAAGATCACAGATCTAGGAAGGCACACATTCCTGAATAAGATACTGGAATAGATACTCCATCGTTCTGTATCTCTTTTTGTAGTTTGACCCTTGAAATAATAACAAATTTAAAAGTACGTCTCTGGACAGCTCTTCTGCCTCACCTGATGAAAATTCTGGTTCTTTGTGCAGGACAGCCTTCTCTCCCGCAATCATCATGCCGACCCACAACTCTTCCACACACCTTTTAAAGCCTAGCCCAAATTCCACTGCCTTCTGAAAGACTCTCCTGAACTTCTCCTTTCTACCTTCAAGAGAGGTAACCTTTCTCTTCTCTGAACTCCCATTCCACTTACTGTCTGCTCTGAGATCGTTTTGCAAGCTTGCATTTTCCCTTGACTTGATTATAAGGCCATGTTTGAAAGGGACAGATCCCATCTTGCTCATTGTTCCCTTCCCCACAATGTCTGTTGTGTATGGGGTTTTCCATGAACAGTCGCTGAACACAAAGGTTGAGCTTGGGGGTCTAACTCAAATGTATACATGCACAGGAGGGTGTGGAATAAGGATTTGGTGCATATCACCATAGTTACAATAAGTTTTTCTTGTACCTCACAAGGAGGTATTCCTCACAACCAATTCCTAACATTTTTTTTTAGGTGGTCTTCAGTTTTTGATGTTTTTGATGTTTTTGGTGTTTGTTTCCTGTGGGGTGTTTTAATTTTGGAGATTTATCACTGAAACTAATCTATCATTTGGGCTAAGAAATTATCGTCATCCACACAGTCTTAAAGGGAGTTGTAGTACTTTATGGTGAACCACTTCCTTGCCTGACCTCCTTTAAAGCATGTGATACTGATTTCACTAATTTGTTAGCACCCTCTAATACTCTGCGGGTCACTCTGCATCTTGAAACCAACTGACTGAAGGAGCAAATAGAATAACTGAAAATAGCCTCTTGCCCACTAGAGACCCAATCAAATGCCATAGCTCCTGTAAAGACTCTTTGAGTCCTGTGTTCTTCCCTTCTCTAACATGTTGGCTACTTTCTCAGTTGTAATGGGGCAGGGTGCAGGGAGTTGCAGAGGACCCTGGTAGTATTACATGTACAAAGCCATACGCTGAAGGCTCTGCTCCTTCTTCAAGATAATCCACTCCCCCGAAATGATGTTCCCCTAACCATTTCCTGCCTACTCTCAGTTCAGTGTTTCTCAAACGTCAAACATTCCTTTCCCGTATAATCTTCAAGACTTTTTTTGTGTACTACCTGTATTAGTTTTTACTTAATCATTTTCTTTATTATTTCCTCTTTTTTACGTAAGTAAAGCCTCACCTTAGTCCCCCAACCTTACCCAAGATTTATAGAGTAGGGGAATCTGGGGCTTCCTAAATCCCTCCACTTCGTCCCTCAGATTCTATCTTGGCCAGAGAACCTTGCACACAAAGGGACTCTGTAAATAGTGGCGAAAGGAACAATGTGTCAATGCTGCTAAGAAGACCACGATCAACTTCCCGTTCCTCCTTTTGCCTAGTCTAGGTTTTAAACACCCTGAAATTGGTGGCCGCAGCGTTAAGACTAGTAATTTATAAACTCATAAAAGTCTCATTTTGTAGTAATCTAAAAAGACAGAGTTGATCTTCATTTTATTGGTATTGAACTATGCTAAAAGGTATATAATGGCCTTGTTTGTACGCCTCCCATAATGCAATCCTTCCAAAAGGACATACACATGTATGCACACACACAAACACATTTTTTAAATTGTCACAGTGATTAAAAAAAGATAGAATGAGGCTGAGAAGCTCACTGCTAAAGTAGGGTGGAGATGTTCTTCCTCACAGCTTGAACTGTTTGCTTTGGTAATCAACTCAAGCTAGTAAACATCCCAAAGCATGGGCTCAGTCTTTTCCCGAGCCAAATTCATCACTTTAAGACCAAAATACATGTTCATATTTGCTGACACTATTTAGACAGCTTAGGTACCAACATTCAACTCAGCTGGGTAGATGGGCTAACAGTGATATTATAACATCCTTGGTACAGAAGATTTTAGATTAAAATAGAATTTTAAGTTAAAATAACCAGCTGATGTAGCTTTGCATAACAAAGAATCACCAAGCCCCAAACATATTCGCCAATGAAATACTTGCATTATCCACCCACTGCTTTGGTTCCCCTGCATTAATAACACTTAGTAATAAGCACAGGAGTTTGTCAGCAGGAAAATGCACTTAAGTTTCCTTAGAAATGCAGACTGGTGAACAACTTTGTTCATTTAAATGTCATAAAAGTGTTTATGAAATTCCTTCTTTACTTTGCGTCCACAGCACCTAGTAAAGTGACCTTTCTCTATGTGAATTCAATGAATACCTACTGCAGTAAGAAAAGAACCAAAGATTTTGAGGATTAACTATTGAAATGGAATATGTCTAGCCTATTGTAGGCACTAAATAATGGCAACTATTATTATCAAATTAGGCCAGCACTCATTGAACAGAAATGTAAGGGATAGCATGGTAAAGCAGAAATTTAACTGAGCTTGGAGGGAGTCATAATGGGAGGCTGAGAACCTGCCCTTTAGACCCTGCAGGGAGACAGAGATTCTGCCCAGATACTACTGGGAGGCCAGTGAAGTGGGGCATACCCAAGCCACTGCCACCAGGCCATCCTTCCATGCCTGGGAGTGCTCCGTTACACACAGGAGAGCCTTGTCAGCTGTTCATGTCCCTGAGGATTGAGATCCTTCCACGGGCAACTGCATGCATATCGTTCCTGGGTCATCCAAGCAAAGGACTCTTGACTGTGCCCCAAGATTTTGCGAAGCCCCATCCAAATTGGAAAACTGCTCTTTCAACCCCTGTTTTTCAAGTAATGGGAAACTCATAAGCTCCCCTAAACAGAGGGTGAGAGGCCTTACTTACAGAGGGGAAGAGAAAGACCCGTCACCTGTATTTGGTTGGAACTAAATGGTCAAGAAACTCTTGCCAGTAAGTCATGAGATTTGGATTCCAGACCTGGTTCTGCTGCTTCTCTGGCCAAGACAGTTTACTTTTCTGAGCTGCCTTTCCTCATCTGAAAGTATTATTTCCTTCTAGCTCTTACTTTGTCTGAATTGAAAATTATCCATTTAAATTAATTCCATTTTACCGTATTGACCGTTTAACTAGTAAATGTTTTCATTGCCACACCTCTTTTTCTAAAGACATCATCCCTTCATAAGTTAGCTTTATTCTACAGAATTTATCTGCTGCCACTTTATTCTAGCAGTTAAAGTGTCCAGTTAAAAAAGTATTGAGCTCAGTTCTTGGGACAATTACTAAGCTTTGTACATAATTTAGTATATAATTTATATTAAATAAAATGAATGTGGTGATAAATGAAAAGAAAAATGAAATTCTTGAAACCAGAATATGATTTAACATGCACTGTACCAGAATAGTTCACACCTGCTTTCTGGTTTTGCTCTTAAAAACATATTTGTATTAGTTTCATCACTGACTCAAGCTTCAGATGCCCCCACCTAGCCCTCTGAAGTCTTGGACATGTGACCTTGGCTCTCAGTCTCTTCATCCATAAATTAACCAAGTGGAACCAGGTCTCTAAAATCTTGTCTAGGTGTTCAGGTTCCAATTGCGATATATATTTTTTTCAATTGTGATCCATTTTAAATTGCATTGTGTAGTAGCCTAAATCAACATAAGCCCCATAGGCATTATCTAAATTAGCTTATCTTCTCCTGAGCAGGGATAATGCCAAATATCCTC
Organism: Monodon monoceros; assembly: GCF_005190385.1. NCBI lineage: Eukaryota > Metazoa > Chordata > Mammalia > Artiodactyla > Monodontidae > Monodon > Monodon monoceros. Next base: position 61,438,488 of record NW_021703780.1, on the reverse strand, counting down.
TCCTCAGTTTTGAGCCTCCCAGATTCTCAGAAAGCTCCCGGCTCTGTGCTCCTTCTCATTTCAATGTCTATCATGAGGGGCTCACTTTTTAGCCTCCCCGGTGATTGTATCTGCTCGTGTTTCTGTCTTCTGAGCCTCTGAAATGCCCACTGAATGGCCTAGGCCCATATTCATTGCCTTTCACCCACCCAGCCCAACACCTCCATCCCCCTCCTCCACCCCCATCCCCCTCCTCCACCCCCACCCCCCTCCTCCCCCCCCCCCCCCCTCCACTCCCCATCCCCCCCTCCACTCCCCATCCCCCCGCCAGTATTTGCAATAATGCATCTCTTCCTACACCTCTGCTTCTTCTAGGGCAGTGTTTCTTTTTTTATATAAATTTATTTGGTCTGCACTGGGTCTTTGTTGCTGTGCGCGGGCTTTCTCTAGTTGTGGCGAGCGCGGGGGCTACTCTTCATTGCGGTGCGTGGGCTTCTCATTGCGGTGGCTTCTCTTGTGGAGCACGGGCTCCAGGTGTACAGGCTTCAGTAGTTGTGGCCTATGGGCTCAGTAGTTGTGGCTTGCGGGCTCTAGAGCGCAGGCTCGGTAGTTGTGGCGCACGGGCTTAGTTGCTCCGTGGCACGTGGGACCTTCCAGGACCACAGATTGAACCCATGTCCCCTGCATTGGCAGGCGGATTCGTAACCACTGAGCCACCAGGGAAGTCCCAAGGACAGTGTTTCTTAAAGAGTGATCCATGATCAATCCTGGAGGGTCGGTAAAAGATGCAGATTCCAAACCCAGAGTGATTCAGGATTTCTGGGGGTTAGGCCAGGGAAGCATTTGTACAACACGCTCCCCTGATGATCTAGGCATAATAGTTTGAAATTCACTGCTCTTTCACTAATTCCGTTCGCAATTTTTTTTTTTAAGGAAAACGGTGCTATATTAGACATTTTTACCAAGAATATAAGAGGGGAAAAAATGGGAGCGGTGGGGAGTGAGTCGTTCAAAGCTCTATCCAGGAACCTGGCAGCACTGGTGCTGTTGGCCTATCTCGGCCAAGTAGGAACACTTGGGAGAGAAGAGAAATAAGTCTGGGACGCCCCACGAGACCGTTAAAAGGTCGGGTGTCAACGGTCGAGGCCACGGCCCTCGGGGCCGCCAGGTCACAGGAAGTGCAGGACAAGCCCTGAGCAGCAAAGCAGACCCAGATGCCCCGCGAATCCCGGGAGCGGTGGGGAGTCAGGCGGCCGCTCCACTTCCGTTACCATTGGCAACGGCGGCCTCCCCCAAAGTCGGCGTGGCACGAAAAGGAGGGACTTCCCGGCTGTGGGAGCAAATGCGCATGCGGCTGTCGGCCGGTCACAAGGCACTTCCTGTCGCGTGATCTTGAGGACCAATAAAAGTGCATCATTCCGGGGTCACGTGCATAGGTTGCCATTAGCAACCGGAGGCTTCTAAACAACCCGCCCTCCCTCCGCGTCCTCTGCGGTCCAACTTACCTTGGAGACGCCGGGCCTGACGAAGCTGCGCCTGGCCCCTCCCGCTTTTCCAGATCGGTGACTCCTGTCCACCGCCATGGTGAGTAGCCGGCCGGGTAACGCCGGCCCGCGCCGAGGAGAGATGCAGAGCCGGGGCCCCGGGGTGATACCCTGGCCTGCAGCGGGTCTGAGTCCGGCCCTGAGCCTCCCTGAGGAGGGGAGGCTACGCCGGGTGCGAGAGGCTCTGTTAGCCTCGGCCGAAGCCCTTCCGGGATAATCCTAGGTGGAGCCCTCTCCTAGCAGCCGCGCTCCTCCGCGTCGCTTCATTCCTCGCCCCTGCCTGAGGTGCCCGGGGCAAGTCACTCTTCACAGGTGGCTGACGAAGAGAGCTGGAGGGAACCGGCTGCCAGCAGAAGGCTCAAAGCGGGATTCTCATTCGATTCCAAAAACTCCAAGTTTATGCGCTCGCGCACACACACACACACACACACACACACACACACACACACACACAC
>NW_021703780.1:61392846-61436500 GCF_005190385.1 Monodon monoceros | reverse complement strand
CACACACACACACACACACACACACACACACACACACACACACACTTTGGCAGCATTATGTTAACGAGCCGAGGAGGAAGAATGTGATTGAATACGACTTCCTGATGTGAGAGTCACTGTGAGAGTTCCAGCCCCTATTTTATAGCTGTGAAAACTTGAGTGACATTTCTTGTGTTTTGACCTGTTCAAAAGAAGGCATGTTTTCCTGTATGCTAGAGCATATCCCATTAATCACGCCAGCGTATATAGAATGCCAACTTAAATAGCAACCGTTTTTAGAAGAAGGCACAGTACTGAAGTGTTGAGAAAAAAAGATAACTCCAGGGTTGGGGGCACCACTGGAATGGGCTACTAAAATACCTCAGCAACCAGAATTCCTATTTAGCTCACGCTATGTCCCAAGCACTCTCTTGCAGCTGAGGGTACAGCTGTGAACAGAACAGACCCTTCCCTACCCTGCTTGAGCTTGTCCCTCTCATTCTCTTGATTTCCCTAAAATATCAGAAACAAGTTGAAAAAATGATGGTGATGTCACAAGAAGGTTGACATTTGCTCCCATTCTATCTTCTGTAATTCCTTTCTATCAATTTGCTTAACGACTGAGATTTTGGAGTCAGGCTCAGTTTCTTCATTAGTAAATTGCAGATAATAAGTATACTTCGGTTGTTAAAATGATAAATGAGATAATGCATATAGAACAAATAGCCCAGTACCTGTTAAAATATTAAGCATTCAGTATATAATAGGTTTTATTAGGTTGTGTTCATTTTTATCATTACATTTTCATCCTTATACTTCTCATGGTAAAGCTGTATATGGACTTTGGAGTATGGTCAGGAATAGGGAACCATTTCTGGCACCTTCACCACTCTCCCCTCACTTTATGGCACAATTTCAGGACACTAGCTTGGCAGTGCTCTGGTAGGATTCTTGCTCTGTGTTTTAGCTATTTTTTTTTAATAGAATCTTTTTGCAACAAAATTCAAACAAATTCTGATTTCCCTATTTGGATACCTCCCACTATTTCTACATATTTTACAGCTGATCATCATATCTTCTCTGATTTAACAGCTGACAACTGGTGTCAATGAGGTTAAGTGATTTGCTAACAGAAAGTTTCATAGCTAGGCTTAAATTTGGTTTCTAATCCAGTGCTTTCTCTACTTACACCACACATCAACCCATTCTGTTTTCTCTCTAATGATGTGATTCGTGTACGTATAGTGTACATATGTGCATATGGGGAAGCAAACGTTTATGAGTGCTGTTTCCCGGGCTAATGCTATTTCTCCTACTGAACTCAGCTGCTTCTTTCTTTTTTTTTTACATCTTTATTGGAGTATAATTGATTTACAATGGTGTGCTAGTTTCTGCTTTATAACAGAGTGAATCAGTTATACATATACATTTGTTCCCATGTCTCTTCCCGCTTGCATCTCCCTCCCTCCCACCCTCCCTATCCCACCCCTCTAGGTGGTCACAAAGCACCGAGGTGATCTCCCAGTGCTATGCGGCTGCTTCCCAATAGCTATCTATTTTACGTTTGGTAGTGTATATATGTCCATGCCACTCTCTCGCTTTGTCACAGGTTACCCTTCCCCCTCCCCATATCATCAAGTCCATTCTCTAGTAGATCTGTGTCTTTATTCCCGTCTTACCCCTAGGTTCTTCATGACATTTTTTTTTCTTAAATTCCATATATATGTGTTAGCATACAGTATTTGTCTTTCTCTCTTGGACTTACTTCACTCTGTATGACAGACTCTAGGTCCATCCACCTCATTACAAATAGCTTAATTTTGTTTCTTTTTATGGCTGAGTAATATTCCATTGTATATATGTGCCACATCTTCTTTATCCATTCATCTGATGATGGGCACTTAGGTTGTTTCCATCTCCTGGATGTTGTAAATAGAGCTGCAATGAACATTTTGGTACATGACTCTTTTTGAATTTTGGTTTTCTCAGGGTATATGCCCAGTAGTGGGATTGCTGGGTCATATGGTAGTTCTATTTGTAGTTTTTTAAGGAACCTCCATACTGTTCTCCATAGTGGCTGAACCAATTCACATTCCCACCAGCAGTGCAAGAGTGTTTCCTTTTCTCCACACCCTCTCCAGCATTTATTGTTTCTAGATTTTTTGATGATGGCCATTCTGACTGGTGTGAGATGATATCTCATTGTAGTTTTGATTTGCATTTCTCTAATGATTAATGATGTTGAGCATTCTTTCATGTGTTTGTTGGCAGTCTGTATATCTTCTTTGGAGAAATGTCTATTTAGGTCTTCTGCCCATTTTTGGATTGGGTTGTTTGTTTTTTTGTTATTGAGCTGCATGAGCTGCTTGTAAATTTTGGAGATTAATCCTTTGTCAGTTGCTTCATTTGCAAATATTTTCTCCCATTCTGAGGATTGTCTTTTTGTCTTGTTTATGGTTTCCTTTGCTGTGCAAAAGCTTTGAAGTTTCATTAGGTCCCATTTGTTTATTTTTGTTTTTATTTCCATTTCTCTGGGAGGTGGGTCAAAAAGGATCTTGCTGTGATTTATGTCATAGAGTGTTCTGCCTATGTTTTCCTCTAAGAGTTTGATAGTTTCTGGCCTTACATTTAGGTCTTTAATCCATTTTGAGCTTATTTTTGTGTATGGTGTTAGGGAGCGATCTAATCTCATACTTTTACATGTACCTGTCCAGTTTTCCCAGCACCACTTATTGAAGAGGCTGTCCTTTCTCCACTGTACATTCCTGCCTCCTTTATCAAAGATAAGGTGACCATATGTGCGTGGGTTTATCTTTGGGCTTTCTATCCTGTTCCATTGATCTATATTTCTGTTTATGTGCCAGTACCATACTGTCTTGATTACTGTAGCTTTGTAGTATAGTCTGAAGTCAGGGAACCTGATTCCTCCAGCTCTATTTTTCGATCTCAAGATTGCTTTGGCTATTCGGGGTCTTCTGTGTTTCCATACAAGTTGTGAAATTTTTTGTTCTAGTTCTGTGAAAAATGCCAGTGGTAGTTTGATAGGGATTGCATTGAATCTGTAGATTGCTTTGGGTAGTAGAGTCATTTTCACAATGTTGATTCTTCCAATCCAAGAACATGGTATATCTCTCCATCTATTTGTATCATCTTTAATTTCTTTCATCAGTGTCTTATAATTTTCTGCATACAGGTCTTTTGTCTCCTTAGGTAGGTTTATTCCTAGATATTTTATTCTTTTTGTTGCAGTGGTAAATGGGATTGTTTTCTTGATTTCACTTTCAGATTTTTCATCTTTAGTGTATAAGAGTGCCAGAGATTTCTGTATATTAATTTTGCATCCTGCTACTTTACCAAATTCATTGATTAGCTCTAGTAGTTTTCTGGTAGCATCTTTAGGATTCTCTATGTATAGTATCATGTCATCTGCAAACAGTGACAGCTTTACTTCTTCTTTTCTGATTTGGATTCCTTTTATTTCCTTTTCTTCTCTGATTGCTGTGGCTGAAACTTCCAAAACTATGTTGAATAAGAGTGGTGAGAGTGGGCAACCTTGTCTTGTTCCTGATCTTAGTGGAAATGCTTTCAGTTTTTCACCATTGAGGACAATGTTGGCTGTGGGTTTGTCATATATGGCCTGTATTATGTTGAGGAAAGTTCCCTCTATGCCTACTTTCTGCAGGGTTTTTATCATAAATGGGTGTTGAATTTTGTCGAAAGCTTTCTCTGCATCTATTGAGATGATCATATGGTTTTTCTCCTTCAATTTGTTAATATGGCATATCACGTTGATTGATTTGCGTATATTGAAGAATCCTTGCATTCCTGGAATAAACCCCACTTGATCATGGTGTATGATCCTTTTAATGTGCTGTTGGATTCTGTTTGCTAGTGTTTTGTTGAGGATTTTTGCATCTATGTTCATCAGAGATATTGGCCTGTAGTTTTCTTTCTTTTTGACATCCTTGTCTGGTTTTGGTATCAGGGTGATGGTGGCCTCGTAGAATGAGTTTGGGAGTGTTCCTCCCTCTGCTATATTTTGGAAGAGTTTGAGAAGGATAGGTGTTAGCTCTTCTCTAAATGTTTGACAGAATTCGCCTGTGAAGCCATCTGGTCCTGGGCTTTTGTTTGTTGGAAGATTTTTAATCACAGTTTCAATTTCAGTACTTGTGATTGGTCTGTTTGTATGTTCTATTTCTTCCTGATTCAGTCTTGGCAGGTTGTGCATTTCTAAGAATTTGTCCATTTCTTCCAGGTTGTCCATTTTATTGGCATAGAGTTGCTTGTAGTAATCTCTTATGATCTTTTATATTTCTGCAGTGTCAGTTGTTACTTCTCCTTTTTTATTTCTAATTTTATTGATTTGAGTCTTCTCCCTTTTTTTCTTGATGAGTCTGGCTAATGGTTTATCAATTTTGTTTATGTTCTCAAAGAACCAGCTTTTAGTTCTATTGATCTTTGCTATCGTTTCCTTCATTTCTTTTTCATTTATTTCTGATCTGATCTTTATGATTTCTTTCCTTCTGCTAACGTTGGGGTTTTTTTGTTCTTCTTTCTCTAATTGCTTTAGGTTCAAGGTTAGGTTGTTTATTCGAGATGTTTCCTGTTTCTTAAGGTAGGATTGTATTGCTATAAACTTCCCTCTTAGAACTGCTTTTGCTGCATCCCATAGGTTTTGGGTCATCGTGTCTCCATTGTCATTTGTTTCTAGGTACTTTTTGATTTCCTCTTTGATTTCTTCAGTGATCACTTCGTTATTTAGTAGTGTATTGTTTAGCCTCCATGTGTTTGTATTTTTTACAGATCTTTTCCTATAATTGATATCTAGTCTCATAGTGTTGTGGTCAGAAAAGATACTTGATACAATTTCAATTTTCTTAATTTTACCAAGGCTTGATTTGTGACCCAAGATATGATCTATCCTGGAGAATGTTCTATGAGCACTTGAGAAAAATGTGTATTCTGTTGTTTTTGGATGGAATGTCCTATAAATATCAATTAAGTCCATCTTGTTTAATGTATCATTTAAAACTTGTGTTTCCTTATTTATTTTCATTTTGGATGATCTGTCCATTGGTGAAAGTGGGGTGTTAAAGTCCCCTACTATGAATGTGTTACTGTCGATTTCCCCTTTTATGGCTGTTAGTAGTTGCCTTATGTATTGAGGTGCTCCTATGTTGGGTGCATAAATACTTAGAATTGTTATATCTTCTTCTTGGATCGATCCCTTGATCATTATGTAGTGTCCTTCTTTTTCTCTTCTAATAGTCTTTATTTTAAAGTCTATTTTATCTGATATGAGAATTACTACTCCAGCTTTCTTTTGGTTTCCATTTGCATGGAATATCTTTTTCCATCCCCTTACTTTCAGTCTGTATGTGTCTTTAGGTTTGAAGTGGTTCTCTCGTAGACAGCATATATATGGGTCTTGTTTTTGTATCCATTCAGCCAGTATGTGTCTTTTGGTGGGAGCATTTAATCCATTTACATTTAAGGTAATTATCGATATGTATGTTCCTAGTCCCATTTTCTTAATTGTTTTGGGTTTGTTATTGTAGGTCTTTTCCTTCTCTTGTGTTTCTTGCCTAGAGAAGTTCCTTTAACATTTGTTGTAAAGCTGGTTTGGTGGTGCTGAACTCTCTAAGCTTTTGCTTGTCTGTAAAGGTTTTAATTTCTCCATCAAATCTGAATGAGATCCTTCCTGGGTAGAGTAATCTTGGTTGTAGGTTTTTCTCCTTCATCACTTTAAATATGTCCTGCCAGTCCCTTCTGGCTTGCAGAGTTTCTGCTGAAAGATCAGCTGTTAACCTTATGGGGATTCCCTTGTGTGTTATTTATTGTCTTTCCCTTGCTGCTTTTAATATGTTTTCTTTGTATTTAATTTTTGACAGTTTCATTAATATGTGTCTTGGCGTGTTTCTCCTTGGATTTATCCTGTATGGGACTCTCTGTGTCTCCTGGACTTGATTAACTATTTCCTTTCCCATATTAGGGAAGTTTCAACTATAATCTCTTCAAATATTTTCTCAGTCCCTTTTTTTTTCTCTTCTTCTTCTGGAACCCCTATAATTCGAATGTTGGTGCGTTTAATGTTGTCCCAGAGGTCTCTGAGACCTTTTCATTCTTTTTTCTTTATTCTGCTCTGCATTAGTTATTTCCACTATTTTATCTTCCAGGTCACTTATCCGTTCTTCTGCCTCAGTTATTCTGCTATTGATCCCATCTAGAGTATTTTTAATTGCATTTATTATGTTTTTCATCGTTGCTTGTTTCATCTTTAGTTCTTCTAGGTCCTTGTTAAATGTTTCTTGCATTTTGTCTATTCTATTTCCAAGGTTTTGGATCATCTTTACTATCATTATTCTGAATTCTTTTTCAGGTAGACTGCCTATTTCCTGTTCATTTGTTAGGTCTGGTGGGTTTTTATCTTGCTCCTTCATCTGCTGTGTGTGTTTCTGTCTTCTCATTTTGCTTATCTTACTGTGTTTGGGGTCTCCTTTTTGCAGGCTGCAGGTTCGTAGTTCCCGTTGTTTTTGGTGTCTGTCCCCAGTGGCTAAGGTTGGTTCAGTGGGTTGTGTAGGCTTCATGGTGGAGGGGACTAGAGCCTGTGTTCTGGTGGATGAGGCTGGATCTTGTCTTTCTCGTGGGCAGGTCCACGTCTGGTGGTGTGTTTTGGGGTGTCTGTGGACTTATTATGATTTTAGGCAGCCTCTCTGCTAATGGGTGGGGTTGTGTTCCTGTCTTGCTAGTCGTTTGGCATAGGGTGTCCAGCACTGTAGCTTGCTGGTTGTTGAGTGAAGCTGGGTGCCGGTGTTGAGATGGAGATCTCTGGGAGATTTTTCGCCGTTTGATATTATGTGGAGCTGGGAGGTCTCTTGTGGAGCAGTGTCCTGAAGTTGGCTCTCCCACCCCAGAGGCACAGCCCTGACTCCTGGCTGCAGCACCAAGAGCCTTTCATCCACACGGCTCAGAATAAAAGGGAGAAAAAATAGAAAGAAGGAAAGAAAGAATGAAAGGAAGGAAGGAAGAAAAGAAAGAAAAAGGAAAGAGGATAAAATAAAATAAAATAAAGTTATTAAAAAATAATTATTAAGAAAAAAAAATTTTTTAAGAAAAAAAATGGACGGTTAGAACCCTAGGACAAATGAAAGCAAAGCTATGCAGACAAAATCTCACATAGAAGCATACACACAAAAAGAGGAAAAGGAAAAAATAATAAATCTTGCTCTCAAAGTCCACCTCCTCAATTTGGGATGATTCGTTGTCTATTCAGGTATTCCACAGATGCAGGTACATCAAGTTGATTGTGGAGATTTAATCCTCTGCTCCTGAGGCTGCTGGGAGAGATTTCCCTTTCTCTTCTTTGTTCGCACAGCTCCCGGGGCTCAGTTTTGGATTTGGCCCCGCCTCTGCGTGTAGGTCGCCAGAGGGCGTCTGCTCTTCGCTCAGACAGGACGGGGTTAAAGGAGCCGCTGATTCGGGGGCCCTGGCTCTCTCAGGCCGGGGGGAGGGAGGGGCACGATGCGGGGTGAGCCTGCGGCGGCAGAGGCTGGCGTGACGTTGCACCAGCCTGAGGCGCGCCGTGCATTCTCCAGGGGAAGTTGTCCCTGGATCCCGGAACCCTGGCAGTGGTGGGCTGCACAGGCTCCCCGGAAGGGAGGTGTGGAGAGTGACCTGTGCTCGCACACAGGCTTCTTGGTGGCGGCAGCAGCAGCCTTAGCGTCTCGTGCCCGTCTCTGGGGTCCGCGCTGTTAGACGCGGCTCGCGCCCGTCTCTGGAGCTCCTTTAAGCAGCGCCCTTAATCCCCTCTCCTCGCGCACCAGGAAACAAAGAGGGAAGAAAAAGTCTCTTGCCTCTTTGGCAGGTCCAGACTTTTCCCCGGACTCCCTCCCGGCTAGCCGTGATGCACTAACAACCCCCTGCAATCTGTGTTCACGCTGCCAACCCCAGTCCTCTCCCGGCGCTCCGACCGAAGCCCGAGCCTCAGCTCCCAGCCCCGCCTGCCCCGGCAGGGGAGCAGATAAGCCTCTCGGGCTGGTGAGTGCCAGTCGGCACCTGTGTGGGAATCTCTCCGCTTTGCCCTCCGCCTGCCTGTTGCTGTGCTCTCCTTCGCAGCTCCGAAGCTTTCCCCCTCCGCCACCCGCAGTCTCCACCCACGAAGGGGCTTCCTAGTGTGTGGAAACCTTTCCTCCTTCACAGCTCCCTCCCACTGGTGCAGGTCCTGTACATATTCTTTTGTCTCGGTTTATTCTTTTTTCTTTTGCCCTACCCAGGTACCTGGGGGAGTTTCTTGCCTTTTGGGAGGTCTGAGATCTAATGCCAGCGTTCAGTAGGTGTTCTGTAGGAGTTGTTCCACGTGTAGATGTATTTCTGGTGTATCTGTGGGGAGGAAGGTGATCTCTGCGTCTTAACTCTTCCGCCATCTTCCTGATTCCCCCTCAGCTGCTTATTCCTGCTCCCTTTCTTAACTCCATCCATTTTAGAGTAACTTTTCTGTCTTTTGTCCTAAAGTTCATCCTCAGTTTTTGTAATTTTTTCTTCTTGGTCTTGGGACAGTCAAGACTTTTCCTGACTGAAGAGAAAATAATTAACAGATTTGAATTGGCCACTTACTCTGCACAAGGCACTGTACGAGGAGCTGTGTGGTATAAGAAATGATTCAGGCCCTCATGAGCTTACAGTCTACTTGAAGGAGCAACATCTGGAAAAAAAGACTACTAATAGTACAAGGTAGTAATTAGTCTGTGGTGTTGCCAAATGAGTAGCAGAGTTGATATGTGCTGATTTTTGGAGGAAGGCATAACTAGAGTTAATGAGGGCATATTGGGAGGCTTCACAGAGTAGGTAAAACAGCTTTGGTCTTGAAGGATGGGTAGGAATTTGGTGATTTCCTGGAGCATGCTCGTACTGGCTGGTGAGAGCCAATCGTGTGCATTTCTTCTCATCTCTGCATTCAGTGACATTACCTTGGTAGCTTGAAATCAGCCTTGCTGGGAGTTTTTATACCACAGAAATCAGCAGGGGCCGCAAATCAGTTTCATACCCCCCCACCCAAAAGCCTGTTGTTAAGCATTTACCAGCACACCACTGGGTTGGGTTCAGATTCTTGAATAAGAATGGGGAGGTACTTTTAGTCAAGGATTGGGGTAATGAGAGTGAAAGTATAAGCAGGAAATGTTAAATCATGCTTCTGATGAGCAGACTAGTCTGACTGAAGTAGAGTGTCCTTATGGTAGAATTCTGGGAAACGGGGTTAGAGAAGGAGTTTGGGGAGTATGGAGGCCTTATGCACTTAAGACTATAAACAAGGAAGAATAATTGAAAATTTGTTTACGGGATTTTTTTTAGCAAGATGTGACATTGTTTTGAGTTATTTCCAATTGTAGGATATTCTTGCCCATACTTATGCGACTATAAGAGATAACATCTTTTCTAATGTAGGTATTCAGTTCTTTTTTCAAATGCCTGGTGGAGATCTGTCTTGTTGTGAGTCACAACTCAGGTGCATATGCAACTATAACATGTTTGTTTTCTTTTATTTATTTAAACTCTGACATTTTCCAAAAAGGATTTGGAACAGCCAAGTTGAGTGGGAGCTGTGGAGTTAGACTGCCTGGTTCAGATCCCTGCTCTCCCACTTACCTATTTCAGTAGCATAGAAAATCTTTCTTCTCTGTATCTCACTTTTCTATCTGTAAAGTAGGGTTTTTTTAAAAAAAAAAAAAAATTAATTATTTATTTATTTTGGCTGCTCTGGGTCTTAGTTGTGGCGTGCAGGATATAGTTCTCCGACCATGAATCAAACCCAGGCCCCCTGCATTGGGAGCATGGGGTCCTATCCACTGGACCACCAGGGAAGTCCCTGTAAAGCAGGTTTATACTACCTTTATCATAGGGTTGTATTGAGGATTAAATGAGGTAATGCCTGGCACATTGTAACCTCTGAATGACTTTTAGCTGTTATCATCATTACTATTATTATTTCTAATGTTTGACATTAGTTCGGGGAGTTGGCTAATAATCATTATAAACCAAAACGTCTTTCCATTTACTTTGTCTAACTCTAAGGCAAGATCTTAGTTACCATTTTAATAAATAAGGTAAAGTCATGAAATTTAAGGTAAGTACATATCTCATATGTGTTGGTTTACATTGGTCAAAATACCTCAACTAGTTGTTCTGAAACATTAGTCTACTAGATAAATGACCATTAGAGAACATCGTAATGTCTTGGGTAATTCTTAAATTATTGAACTTTAACATCTTGAATTGTAGAAATATTAAGAACAATGTGAGGGAGAAAAAGACTTGTTAGAGCCATTCATCATGCGGTTGGGGGTACACGTCTGTAGGCCAGCCTATTATATTTGAGAGTCAGATGCATATAGATAACAGTTGACATCTTGAGATAGATCATGTCATCAAGGAGAGGATATAGAATGACAAGAGTAAGGGTCCCCAGGCAGGGCCCTGGGAAGTACAGCTACTTAAGAGGCAAGCCCAAGAGGAGCCTACAGATGAGATCAAGAAGGGAGGTGGGGTTAGCAGCCAAAGAATGGAGCAGGTCAGTGGACAGAAAAGCATCGGCCACGGTAGTTGGATTTGTTATTAAGAAGTTGCTGGTGAGCTTCGCAAAGGCAGTTTGAACAGCATATAGAATGGAGACAGCAAGAGTAGAAGGGAAGTAGAGAAATGCAGCAGTAGCTGGAGGGAATTTCTGGTTTTGTATTTTTTTAGCATGAGTGAGATTTATGTACACAGTCTTCTCTGTGGTCCGAGGGGAAGAAGAAACGTATAGACAGTTGAGATGGGGAGTAATTGGTTAAATAAAGTCCCCCAGGAGCTTGAAAGAGAATACATTAAGGCCATGATGGCCTTCAGAAGGAGGAACTCTTTCAGTTCACTTGTCAGGCACATGTCTGTTGTGTGCCAGGCACTATGAGTCGTCCCGGGGATACTCAGGGAACCAGAGGGACAAGGTCATGGCCCTTGTAGACTTCTGTTCTCAGGGAATGGAAACTGCTGAGAGAAGGTAAGGATGTATGTAGATGCAGCAAAGCCATGGTGCGGGGCTTGGGGGGTGAAGGAGGTCATGCCCAGTGACCTTGGTGCTGGCCTCCACAATGCAGCCCAACACTGTGCTGAGAATGAGAGTTAGACCTTTGTCTCCCATAGACAGGTTATTCTTACAGTAAAGATAATCCTGACTTATTCAGCCCCCTGCATTAGAGGTTCACTTTTATAATTTCCTTCTTTTATTTTCAGTATAGCTATAAAATGAAAAAGCTTTATTAATTTCTAGCTTATGGTTGTCAAGCTCTCATCCGGTTTAAAATCAAGACCAATTAGTGGCTATTTCAAAACCAAATATATTTTTTAAAGCTGTGTGAGATGGGATAAGGTTAAGTTTCTGTAATAGAGATTAAAAAAAGAAAGAAAGAAAAAAACCCAGTACCTTAAAGAATACAGAAGTTTGGGCTTCCCTGGTGGCACAGTGGTTAAGAATCTGCCTGCCAATGCGAGGGACACGGGTTCGAGCCTTGGTCTGGGAAGATCCCACATGCCGCAGAGCAACTAAGCCCATGAGCCGCAACTACTGAGCCCGCATGCTGAGAGCCCGTGCTTCGCAACAAGAGAAGCCACCGCAATAAGAAGCCTGCGCACCGCAACAAAGAGTAGCCCCCGCTCGCCGCAGCTAGAGAAAGCCTGAGCGCAGCAACAAAGACCTAACGCAGCCAAAAATAAATAAATTTATAAAAAAAAAGAACTAGGGCTTCCCTGGTGGCGCAGTGGTTGAGAGTCCACCTGCCGACGCAGGGGACGCAGGTTCGTGCCCCGGTCCGGGAAGATCCCACATGCACGGAGCGGCTGGGCCCATGAGCCATGGCCGCTGAGCCTGCGCGTCCAGAGCCTGTTGCTCCGCAACAGGAGAGGCCACAACGGTGAGAGGCCCGGGTAAGGGGGAAAAAAAAAAAAAAAAAAAAAGAACTAATATTGTAACAAATTCAATAAAGATTAAAAAAAAAAGAATACAGAAGTTTATTTATCTCATGCTTAACAGCCGTCTCACTGCTCATCACAGTTAGGTACGAGGTCAGTGCTGCTCCACAAAGTCGTTCCAGGGATACCAGTCCCTTTCAGCTTGCTGTTCCCCCAGCCACCAGGGCACTGTGCTGTCCGCATGGTTCAGCGGAGTCACCACCCCCAGGTTTCAGAGAAATAGGGTGTGGCAAAGGTGTGCCCCATGTCTTAAGTCCCAGGCTTTAGAAATAGCTCTTATTCTTCTCACATCCATTGCTGAGAAGTAGTCATGTGGCCACACCTGACTTCACGGAGGGCTGGGGAGTGTTTTCTAGTTGGGCAGCCATGTGTCTGGGAAGATGGGAAGAACAGAATTTAGTGGACATCTGCCAGTCTCCACCACAGGATAACCTGTATGTTTTCATTGTTGGTTCCTTTATTATATCTTCAAGACTAACAATTAAATTCTTTTTTTCAGGCAGAGTTGGGTCTGAATGAGCACCATCAAAATGAAGTTATTAATTACATGCGTTTTGCTCGTTCAAAAAGAGGCTTGAGACTCAAAACTGTAGATTCCTGCTTCCAAGACCTCAAGGAGAGCAGGTATCAGAGAATTCTAAGGAAACCCAGTGGGAAGGAACATGGATCCCTTCTGGTGGCCAGTATGGGGGTGCTGTAGCAGAGAGGCCTTACAAACCATTGCCAGGATATCATGATCAATTATTCATTGAGAGCAGCTACACTAAGCCTTATGGATATGTGATACTCAAGAAATCAGATTGTGGTGGGAGCAGCCTGTTACTAAACATGCATATAATGATAATTGAGGGATTGCAAAGTTTCAGAAGGGCAGTCAGGAAATTGTGAAGTGCTTGTGGGTTAATGATTGGCTTGCTGTATTAAAGATTCCAGAACCTTAATTACTTGAGTTATTAATTAAAAGATTAGAGCCATAAGACATGGCAGTTAGCAAGAAAACACCTATGCAGTTTATATTGAAGAATTAGAAGAAGAGAAAACAGCAGGAAACCATGAAAAGCTTGCTGACTAGTACCAAAATTATTAGTTGATTTGTAGCAAGAGATGATAATTAGTTTAGTTGGACCAATAGTGGAAGATAATAAAAGTCCATAGAAAATTTAGTAATAGAGGATAATAGGGAAGCCAACCAAAAGGACTGAGTAATAAAGAGACATCAGATTACTTGGGGATCAGATTTTGGCACACTTAAATGTCAAGACATAAATGAAAAAGGTCTCCAAGTGATCTGTAACTGTGATAAAGTCATTAACTTCACTCAATAGCAGAGACCCTCAGCTGTAGACTGTTACCTGTTCGATCCATGTTCTAATCTGATAATCTGGCTTCCTAACCCACAGCAGAGGTAAGCAGCAATCTGATTGGTGAGTCTATGAGACAGCCAGAGAAGGTACCCATTATTTACTTTATGCATTGGAGTACCTTAACTGCTGTTCATAATAATGAACTTGGGTTGCTCAAAAAAAAAAAAATTTTTAAGCAGATTTGCTTTGTTCTATTAAAGAATATAGAAAGATTGTTAATATATTTAATAAGGACTTGCATCAAAAATAAAGTTTTGGTTTTTTTAGAGTGGTTAAATTCTGCTGGGTAAATGAAACGTTAAAGAATGGTAAATCAAATAAAGTTTGGTGTAACTCCCTTCGTTATGTCCTTTTGGAATGATGGAGAAGATGACTTGAGGTCGGGGCTGTAGCTCTTCATCTGCTGAGCATCTGAGGGATAAAACACTTTGAGGCTGGAGGCAGGGAGTGGAGGAGACTGTGTTACTATAAAACTGTCATTGATCGTAGGAGGCATGCGTGGAAGCTTTCTCAAGGATTCAGCTGTTGGGCATGTTCCTGAGATTGTTGGAAATGATTGTGGAGTTGGGACCATGGGCAAGTCACCGCCACCTTCTGAGCCTGTGTTCTATCTGTGAAGTGAGGGAATTGAAGAAAATGGCTCAAGAGTTCCCTTCCAACACAAACGTTCTCTGTGGAAGAGTCGATCTTTAATCCTTTTGATGATGATGTTTGTTTTAATGGAGCTTTAATTAAATTAGGATTTTTTTCTTTTGGGTCTCAAGAATGCTAAGAGAAGCAATATATTATTACCATTGATTTTCTTATAGGCATTTACTAACATGTGAATGGTCATTCAGTCATCGAAATGCTAGACAAATGATATAAAGAAAGGAGAAATTACACCTCTCAGGTGACTTATGAAATAATTAAATGTGATAAAACTAATTTTAGGGGAGATTAAAGATTTTCACTGAAAAGCTAAAGAAAAAAGTAGATAGTTTGGGGAACGTTTCTGAGCACATACTTGTATTAAAGGATGTGCACATTTGAAGAGCGAACCAGTTTAATCATTTAAATAGACATCAAAAATTAATTGAGCTTAAATTATTTTCAAACTGTTTTATTAATAAAGAAGATAATTTCCAGAGGGACTTTCACTAAACCCTTTAAACCCTTAGATCAGGGGTCCCCAACCCCTGGGCCATGGACTGGTACCAGTCCATGTCCTGTTAGGAACCGGGCCGGACAGCAGGAGGTGAGCGGCGGGCAGGCAGGCGAGCAAGCGAAGCTTCCTCTGTATTTACAGCCACTCCCCTTCGCTCGCATTACTGCCTGAGCTCCGCCTCCTGTCAGATCAGCAGCGGCATTAGATTCTCATAGGAGCGCGAACCCTACTGTGAACTGTGCACGCGAGGGATCTAGGTTGTGCTTATGAGAATTTAATGCCTGATGATCTGAGGTGGAGCTGAGGCAGTGATGCTAGCGCTGGGGAGCGGCTGCAAATACAGATTATCATTAGCAGAGAGATTTGACTGCACAGGGACCATAATAAATCAATTGCTTGCAGACTCATATCAAAACCCTATCAGTGAGTGGCAAGGGCAAACAAGCTCAGGGCTCCCACTGATTCCACATTATGGTGAGTTGTATAATTATTTCATTATACATTGCAATGTAATAATAATAGAAATAAAGGGCACAATAAATGTAATGAGCTTGAATCATCCTGAAACCATCCCCCCACCCCCACCCCCATGTCCATGGAACAGTTGTCTTCCACAAAAGGTTGAGGGCTACTGCCTCAGATGACATGATGTGGGTTTCTTAGTTTTGTTTTACTTTGTAAATAGTTGTTGTTGTTTATCCAGAGGTTTTGGATTGTGGTTGTTTTTCAGGCTGGTGGAGGAGACCTTCACCATAGATGAAGTCTCTGAAGTCCTGAATGGGTTACAGGCCGTGGTCCACAGCGAGGTGGAGTCTGAGCTCATCAACACGGCCTACACCAATG
Source organism: Monodon monoceros (assembly GCF_005190385.1). Classification (NCBI taxonomy): domain Eukaryota; kingdom Metazoa; phylum Chordata; class Mammalia; order Artiodactyla; family Monodontidae; genus Monodon; species Monodon monoceros. Next base: position 61,421,167 of record NW_021703780.1, on the reverse strand, counting down.
TGCTACTTCTGCGGCAGCTTTTCTCACAGGCTGAGAAGTGGTACCTCAAGCTACAGACAGACATCTCTGAACTTGAAAACAGGTACTAAAATTTGTATCCACAGTTATGACAATAGAGGCCCAAGCATGAACTTAAAAGTTAGTGAGGGCTTCCCTGGTGGCGCAGTGGTTGAGAGTCTGCCTGCCGACACAGGGTACATGGGTTCATGCCCCGGTCTGGGAAGATCCCACATGCCGCGGAGCGGCTGGGCCCGTGAGCCATGGCTGCTGAGCCTGCGCGTCCAGAGCCTGTGCTCTGCAACAGGAGAGGCCACAACGGTGAGAGGCCCGTGTACTGCAAAAAAAAAAAAAAAAAAAAAAAAGTTAGTGAATATCTTTGCTGCTTTGCTTGGGCCTGGTGTGTGAGAAAATTTGGGTAAGGTAACAGCAGAGCATCCAGTTACTAAGTGATCTCTTAGGTGCCGCTCAGCATCCTCTTCAAAATGCCCTGTTTCCACTATTCCTAGGTGCTATAAAGGCCTCTGAGATTTATGAGATTGCTCTTAAGGCTATAAGTAATTATTCCATATGGTATCTCTGGTTAGCCTGATCAGTATTATAACAAGTCTTCAGAGATAGGTCAACTAAGAAAAAAAGATTATGAAACAGTTGAAAAGTTAATTCAAACACCATCAAATCACACTTAGTAGTATTGGAAGTTTATTTCTAAATAATTGCATTAAAATTATATACTGATCTTTAAAATAGGGAAAGTAAAAAAAAGTTTCATTATCTGAACTGTATCAAAAAACTCATTAATTTTTTAAAAATATGGTAAAATCAATGAAATTGAAACTCAGTCTAAGAAAAGGCATGCCAGAGATCTGGAAAGACTGATACCGAGCCCAGGGGCTGTTTGCTAAGCACAGGTGCAGCGCGGCTTGCGGACAGTGCTGTGGCCTCGGGTAGGGAAGGAAACCATTTAGCTTCACCAACTGCCAGTAGATAACTGGTGAGAAAACTTTGAGAAACTGACCTATTAAGAAGCTTAGGAGAGTAGTTACTGCCATTCACTCTGTAAGCTTTTGTATAGTCAGCCCCCAGGTACCTTTGCAAATAAAAGGAAATGTTCAGGTGGATCCCCCAAACCATCTGTCTTCCTTGAGAATTTACCATACTCTTTTCCAGTAGATGTGAACTAATTTTATTTTTCCGAGGCTACTCTATTAAAACTCAGTTTTCCTTGAACCTCTACTAGCTAACAATGTATATTATAGAGCAATTTCCCTTTAGCACCTCAAAAATACAGTGTTGACTACAAATTTCAGACATAGTTGTATTAACATTGTAATTTAGTTCTAGCGATTATATTGTACACTCAGTAGGTACAAAATAGTAGGTGCTATGGAGATTCAAATTTGAGTGCATGGAACTTAGGTTCTCGACCATTAGTAACTAAATATTTTTGATGTGGTGAAGTTTTGTTCATCTTGCTCTGTTGTTTCTGGCGTGTAATAGATTGGTACCAGTGCTTTTATTCTTCTTCTTTTTTTTCTTTCTAAATTTTATTTATTTAGTTATTTGCCTGTGCCAGGTCTTAGTTGTGGCACGCGGGATCTTTGTTGTGGTGTGCGGGATCTTTTTTTAGTTGCAGCGCGCAGGCTCTAGTTCCCTGACCAGGGATCGAATCTGGGCCCCCCGCATTGGGAACACAGAGTCTTAACTGCTGGACCACCAGGGAAGTCCTGCTTTTATTCTTCTTGTGTGTATGATACAAATCTATTCTAAACAAATATTTTTTTCTATTTGTTTTTGTCTTCAAGAGAACTATTGGAACAAGTTGCAGAATTTGAAAAAGCAGAATTTACATCTTCAAATAAAAAGGTAATTTTTGGTCCTTATAAGTCCATACCTTAATAGCCAGTGTTTAAAATCCTCAAGTTGCTCAGAGCATTCAGAGATTAAAGTGAGAACTCTCAAGGAAAAGCATTCAACTCAGGAGCAGAATTCCAAGCTTGCCTCTCAGATCTTTAGGAGAAAAAAGATAAGTTTTGGAAGTAACTATGAAAAACTTGTTTTTGTCTACTACCTCACACACGCATGCGCATGCACACAACATCCCTGCAGTCCACCCGCCTCCCAGCCATGCATGCTCTTCACTCAGATGATGCGGAGCACAGGCGTTGGGGGCATGCATCCTGGCACTGTCACTCCTCAGCTGTGCGACCTTGAGCAGGTTACCTGAGATGGCTGAGCCTCGTTCCCCTCATCTGTCAAGTGGAGACAGTACTGGTAGTTACCTGCTTGTCTCTTTAATCATTCTCATTACCTGTAGTGACCACTTAGCATTCCATTGTGTAGATGCACCATAAATCCTCTGTGGTGTTACATGGTAAAACACTGCCAAGATCAATCCATGAACATACACGTACAAAACAATTTTCTAATTATTCCTTTGGAACATATTTCTAGCTAAGAAATTTCTAGGTCAGAGGGCATGAATTGTTTTGTTTTAATACATATTGCTAAACTGCCAGAATGTTTGTGTCAAGTTACTCATCCGTAATGTAGTTTACCTAAATCCTCATCATTATTACAATTTTTCTGGGGTTCATGCAGAAATCTCCGTTTTAGCTCCCACAGTTTAAAATCCCAGTCTCTAGATACTAGGATCTTTATCGGCTTTGGCTTTGAGTACCTTCCCTCCCTCCTTTCTCTTCCACCTGATTTTGTTTTTTTTTTTTTTAAAGATACAAGGAGGATGGGTTTTGTTTTTATCTCTAATTTGCATTGGGCACTGTGGGCCAGGCACTGTCCTAAGCACTAGGATGTAGCAGAGATCCAAACCAATGAAAATCTAGCTGATATCTCAGTGAATATGTTTACACAGTGTCTTCCACTTAGAAAGTACAAGAGTTCAGTGATTACACGTGTTTTATTCAGTGGTGATTTCAGTTTGGTTTCTTTGTTTTGTTTCAGCCCATCATAGACAACATAAAGCCAAAACTTGCTCCACTTAACGAAGGTGGAACAGCAGAACTCCTAAACAAGGTAATGTTGCCATCATTTTGAGAAATGGCAAACTCTATAAGGATGTATGCTCACTGCCTGCCCAGCTCTAGGGTAGAGAGACTGGGTGGAAGGTGTTGATTCAGGCTTTGGTCCACTGAGGGTAATTAGCCTATCGCAGTAGTTGTACTGAATGGTACCTGGTGGGCCAGAAGAGGACACACTTAACTCCCAGAGAGTCTGAAGCAGCTCTTGACTGCATCTTTTCATAATGAAGTGAAGAGCATAGAATTTTGGAAAGTGTTTATTGATGGACATTTGAAGTTTATGAGCTGTGATAACAGTGAAGAGATTTTTTAATTAAGAGGTTTATAAAGATTAATTACTGATATACAACTATTTTTCGTGACTCTTGTGTTCTCAACATTATGCTAGATATTGTTACATAAAAAGAAAAGTAATACCTGCCCTTTTGCCCTTAAAAACCTTGTAGTCTCGTTGGGAAGGGATAACTAATATTCTAGGAACAGAGACAGCAGAATGCTAACCTGTGTGCCACAGTTGCCACTAACCTGGTGCCAAAGGTGCCACAGGGTGGCAGAGAAGACACATTTCCGTGTGGGTAAGAGTAGTTGAGGACAGGCTCTTGGGTAAGGTGGTGCCTGAGCTGGGCTGAAAGGTGTAGCAGATTGAATTGTCAGAGGGAAGAGAAATGGTATGGGCAGCAGAGGAACAGAGTGGGCAGCAGTCAGAGGCAGAGAGGAGGCTGGCATGCCTTGGAGCAGAGTGCAGGCTCTCTAGCTGGGCGATGCTGCATGTGCTGGGGTATAGTAAGAAGTGAGACTGCACTGACAGGTGATGCTTGTGACGGAGCTGCTGATGAGCAAGGCCCTTGGACCTCAGCTCAGTTGGAACCACTTAGGGGCTGGGCACAGGGTACGGAATGATGAAGATTGTGTCTTGAGGATAAGCAGCAAGTGGTGTACAGTGTAGGCTGAGAACAAACCCAAGAGTTGCAGGATCAGCTAGGTGAGAGATGGCAGGGGAGAGGGACTTGGCAAAAAGGCTGAGAGTAGAGGGCTGCAAAAAGCCTGAGAGACTGTGAAAGAAGAAACTAGAAGTCTTAGAGCCAGAGATGACTCATACGTGTTGAGGCTGGTGGGCTGGGTAAAACTGGAATATTACCAGTAACCAGGGCATGCAGACTTTTGAGCTTTTATGTAATTTAATATAAAAATTAAATTTTTAAGTGAAACAAAGGATTAAAAATACTTTGGCTAACATAATAAAACTTGAATTTACTCACAAAGGAAATTTTAAGACTTCAAGAAGAGAATGAGAAATTAAAGTCAAGGCTGAAGACCCTTGAAACACAGGTAACCGAGAAATACTTTAACAAAATTATTGAAAGAGTTACTTACAGACTAAGTACTGAATGTATTTTGTTTAATCTTGATTATAGGCAACAAATGCATTGGATGAGAAGTCAAAACTAGAAAGAGCACTGCAAGATTTACAGCTTGATCAAGGAACTCAGAAGGTGAAATCAGTTTTAGCATTTTCACATTTTCTAGATGATCAAGTTATAAACTTATATTAAGTCTTAGCTACTATCAGTATTATGCCCCACAGCCAGCCACTCCCTGAGAGGGAGGCCACCACTGTAGTTCTGCATCGAGACAAACTTGTCCAGGAAAGGCCAGGTGAGCGCCTGTTGAGGGCAGTGGGGGCAGATACACAGCTCATGTACTTCACATATCCCAGAGCCCATTGGCATATGAGATATGCTTAAATTTATTTTTTAAAAATTCTTCTCCCTTTCACTTTGCCCTTCCAATTACAACGGGAAGAAAGGAAGAGTTTTTAGTTATTATTATACAGAACTTATTATTACTTAAGTTACCCTTCGGTGAGTGTGACAAAACAGAATGAATTTACTCGTCATGCATCTTCTAATCCGCCTATATCTAGCTGTGCTTCTGTAATACAGTGAAATCCAGTGAAGTTCTCCAAGCTTGTCTGAATGGAATGACTGAGTATCACTCTGCCCTGGAAGTCATCGTGTGCTCAGTTCTGCCTCCTTTGGCCTTTCCATTGAGATTAGATGCTGTAATAGGATCCTGTCAGCAGGACCATTGGAGTGAATTTTCATTGCAGCACTGGCTTTTCTAGTGGTTGTAGTGCCATTGTAAATGTCTACTAAACAATCCCCAAACTTACTTCATTAGACTTTGGTTATACTTTTTCTATGGAAAATTTCAAACATATACAAGAGTAGAGAGAATAGTGTAATGCACCCCAGGTACTCATCACTCTGCTTTACCAGTCAGTCATCAAGACATGGCCAGCCTGGTTTCATATTTACCTCTACTTTCTTCTCCCTTTCCCCATGTTTCTTGGGTTTTTTTAATTAATTAATTTTTTGGCTGCGTTGGGTTCTTCATTGCTGTGCACAGGCTTTCTCTAGTTGCAGCAAGCGTGGGCTTCTCATTGTGGTGGCTTCTCGTTGCGGAGCATGGGCTCTAGGCGCGCAGGCTTCAGTAGCTGTGGCACGCAGGCTCAGTAGTTGTGGCTCACGGGCTCAGTAGTCGTGTCTCATGGGCTCAGTAGTTGTGGCTTGCGGGCTCCAGAGCGCAGGCTCAGTAGTTGTGGTGCACGAGCTTAGTTGTTCCGCAGCATGTGGGATCTTCCCGGACCAGGGCTCGAACCTGTGTCCCCTGCATTGGCAGGCAGATTCTTAACCACTGCGCCACTGGGGAAGTTCCCCCCATGTTTTTTTGAAGCCAGTCTCAGACATTACATTATTTTATCTGTAGGTTTTTTGTTTTGTTTTGTTTTGTTTTTTGCGGTATGTGGGCCTCTCACTGTTGTGGCCCCTCCCGTTGTGGAGCACAGGCTCCAGATGCACAGGCTCAGCAGCCATGGCTCACGGGCCTAGCCGCTCCGCGGCATGTGGGATCTTCCCGGACCAGGGCACGAACCCGTGTCCCCTGCATTGGCAGGCGGACTCTCAACTACTGCGCCACCAGGGAAGCCCAGTCTGTAGGTATTTTTTAAATAAAAGGATGCGTCTTATATGGCTAAAACAAAAGGAAATATATATGATTTTCAATCATTATATACCAAGGACCATAAATTTCAATCATTATATACCAAGGACCATAAAACAGCTAAATACTCCAGAACAGCTTTAGTTTCTCAAAGTAAACCAGTTACCAACATTTTCGGATGATGAATTTGTTTTAAAAGCCATTGAAGGTTTTGCTCCAATTTTGCTTTTAAGATTTGGCAAAAGCAAAATGCATACAGGCCTTCACTAGATGCAGTGAAATAAAATCTTTTTAAAAACCAGATTTCAAAAATAAGTAAGGAATTCTTTTTTTGTTGATAGTAGTGCTTCGTCTTCATAGTTAGCAATTATAGACCATTTTCCTGTCATTAATATAACTTTTGTCTTTTATAAATTTTATCTAGTTAAAAACATGATCCAGGTAGAAGATCCAGCTGCTTATATTACACTGACGAAGTGTACAAATATGTGCATATCGAATTAATGTAAAAAACTTAAAATCTTGTAAATTTAGCAAGCCATATAATCAGCAAGCATTAATTAGGCTCTCATAATATTGTAAAACATGTCTGTTACATTTTTTGTATAAATTGTATTAATTTTATTATTTTTCCATCTGTATCATTAAAAATTCTTCACCAGGATTTTTTTACCTTGACTTTTCAAAAATGAAGCCTATTTTCCACCCCAACTCGGGGAAACACAATCTTGTCAAATTTAGGATCCCACCTCTCTTGTTCCTCTTTTGGAATTCCAGCAGTTCATAAATCATATTTTACATACTTGGAAATCAGTGACCACTGAGTGTCTGCTGTGCTCAGGACACAGTGCACTGGTGCTGAGGGTGAACTGGGTGTGCTGGTGACCCTGACTGGGCTGCAGTGGCAGAGAAGGCTGGCGGGGGATGCTGACATGCACACGCAGCACACGTCATCATCTGTTCCCGTCACCTGTGATGCTGAATCTAAAGCAGTTGCTATTTAGGATGTCAGCATGAAATCATGTGAGTGTATGTATTTTTCATAGGATTTTATAAAGACCCAAGACTTGAGTGACTTGGAAAACACAGTTGCTGCTTTAAAGAGTGAGTTTCAGAAGACACTTAATGACCAGACAGAAAACCAGAAGTCCCTGGAGGAGAATCTAGCGACAGCCAGGCATGACCTGCTCAGGGTGCAGGAGCAGCTGAGCATGGCTGAAAAGGTCAGATTTGTCTGTTTATATCCGATTAAGTGATGAATGCAGTGTAACTAAGGAAAACGTTGGACAACTACATATTCACTTCATTTTTTGTCAAGGTATTAGGCAATTTGTGTTCTAAAGATTTATCATTTGGGGACACTGAGATTCTTCCATCTTTGGCACTAAAATATCTGTGATAATAAAAACCTACACTCCTTCTGTTCTATGGTAAATACTCCACTGAGGGTGGCGTACAGCCGGCACCCTGAGCACCCATTTTGCTCTTCCTGATCAGCCCTCTTACAGTCTGGCAGAGGGATGAGTGGCTTTTTTCTCAAGGGTTCTATACCTTTTTCTTAATTTATATGAGATATGTGGAGAACTGGTTTTTTCGCTTTAGGGGTTAGACTCTTAAGAATATGGGAGCTAAAATGTAATTAAATTTAAAATCCTCCTCTTCAAATACTGGCAGTATTTTGGGATTTGGAAAAAAGAGCATGCTTATTTTACCTGAAAATGAATTTACTTTTTCAAATAGATTTCCCATGTCTATGGCATAGTATGTTTGAGTTATTTTCTAATATTGTACTTGGGAAATGTTACTATTTTATTAGCTTCCCATTTGAAAGAATGTATTTTTAAAGTTTGAATAGTCTTAATTTTATATAAGTATATATTTTTTTAAATTAGAAAATAGGGCTTCCCTGGTGGCGCAGTGGTTGAGAGTCCGCCTGCCGATGCAGGGGACATGGGTTCGTGCCCCAGTCCAGGAAGATCCCACATGCCGCAGAGTGGCTGGGCCCGTGAGCCATGGCCGCTGAGCCTGTGCTCCGCAACGGGAGAGGCCACAACAGTGAGAGGCCCGCGTACTGCAAAAATAAATAAATAAATAATAAAAATTAGAAAATAAAATAAGCACAATATTAGTAAAATTAGGGCAAAATATATATTTTCATCAGATATGTTATTTCTTTCCTTAACTATTTCTTATTAATGGGCTGACATTTTTCACTATGCAGGAATTAGAGAAAAAATTCCAACAAACAGCAGCTTATCGAAACATGAAAGAGATTCTCACCAAGAAGAATGACCAAATCAAAGACCTGAGGAAAAGACTGGCGAAGTAAGACATACTGGTCCTGTCTCTCAGATTGTCTCCCTGCTGGGTTGATGTCTGTCCTTCATTAAGTCTAACCTTGTGTCTGGAGAGGTCAGGCCGGTGGGGAGTTGCTCTGTCATTCAGTCCAGAAGGCTGTGTCTGAGGAAGGCAGAGGGGTTTTGGCCAGGCCTCATCTGTAACACCCACCAGCGTTTCTTTTCAGGTTCAGCCAAACCTTTAGCCTCACACAGGGCTACACTAGGCTACTCTGGCCGTGGATTCTCTTAGCAGGATATTGGACAGAAACCACAGCAAGCACATAGGGCAGCATTGGGCATTTCTCCTCAGTGGTGTCCTTGCTGCAGCCCACAACCTGATCATACTGTGCTCTCACATGACAATTTAGGTGCTAGAAAATGAGTCCATGCATGGGTGCCAGAGCCAGCGTGGCTTAGAAGTTCCATGCCCTATATAGGACCAGTGTCTTTGGTCCAGCCACATGGTGCCCAGGCAGGGACATGTCCGGGAGGGAGGGACTCAACTGTAGGGAAGCCGAAGCCGTGGTTTCCGCCATGGATGTATACTTGTTCACAGTTCTCCTGGTCCAGATGGAGTCTTCTAATCGGGGTCATTTCTGTCATCAGTGGCTCTGCCTGGAAATTCAGCTGACATTTTACCTTTAGCAGGGTTCCAGGGTACCAGAGCTAGAAAGTGAATCCCAGATCATATTTTTCCTTAGAGAAGAGAGTCTGTTAACCCTGTACTCACAAAGCCAGATCAGCTGTTTGTGTCCATCAGGCCATCGATTAGATAATTACCATAATTACCGCCGAATCCCTAATCTACTAAGCTATCACAGATCTAGATGCCACATGTAGAAACTTGGAACCTGAAGGTATCTCAGCAGTTATCTGGTCCATTCTCCACCTGTGGCAGGAATCCTGAGTCACCCTCGTCATGCCTTGAATGTATCTGACTTCTACCATAGCAGTGATTTTAAGTGAAAAATGCAACATTACTGGTTTAGTCACTGGAGGTGTTTCAAGTAAACTTATTTGGTAACAACAACAACAGCAAAAAGTATCATGACATTATGCTGTTAATTGAATATATATCTCTTTCCAGATATGAACCTGAAGATTAAAAACTGAAGAAGATTTCATCTGGAAGCTGCCACTACATGAAAGTACAAGCTGTTTCTCACCTCAGGCATGTATTTGAAGCAGTTTGTTGTATTCCCTCTCTTTATTTTTCTAATATTTAGACTTTGCTTCTGATATTTAGAACTAGAGTTCCTATTTCAGTTACCTAATTGAGGAGAAAACCTACTGACTGATTCTGGCCTGTCATCCCAAACTCCTCTCTGCTGAGTGCTCCAGAATCTTAGTTCAAATGCAGTGAGAATTCTTTATAGTAAAGAAGAGGCTTATCCTTTTGCATTAGTGTAAAGAGCACGCCTTTTCAATAAATGTTAAAGCTAGCATTGTCTGTACTTGTGCATTCCCCAGAGGAAAAATATAGAATTATTAAAGATAGCTATTACAAATAAACCTTATTTTTTAACATGAAATCTAATCTGTTTTCTATATGTGATCATCAAAAAAATATGAATTTATTGAAAATGTGAATACCATCTATTATAGGCATCATTTTTACCAATTATAATGAAAATTAACAGTGAACATGGGGTTTCAGTTAACTCCTTTGGTCTCTCTAGCTAAATGCTGAGGAGGGTCAGACATTTTTTGCAGCATAACTTATGAGTCCGTATTACTAATGGAGAAGGCAGAGCCATCCTGTACTTATACAGTTGAGAAAGTATCTGGATTCAGAGTAAATGTAATCTTTATACTTCAGTTTCCAGAATATTCTTTTAAGTTATGTTAAATGAGAACACTTTTTTTTTAATATATAAATTTATTTATTTATTTATTTATGGCTGCATTGGGTTTTTGTTGCGGTGAGTGGGCTTCTCATTGCGGTGGCTTCTCTTGTTGTGGAGCACGGGCTCTAGGCACGCGGGCTTCAGTAGTTGTGGCTCACGGGCTCTAGAGCACAGGCTCAGTAGTTGTGGCGCACGGGCTTAGTTGCTTCATGGCATGTGGGATCTTCCCGGACCAGGGATCGAACCCGTGTTCAATCCTGCAGTGGTTAAGAATCCTCCTGCATTGGCAGGAGGATTCTTAACCACTGCGCCACCAGGGAAGACCCAAGAACAATTTTTAAAAGACCTCTATCTAACATAAAATCAGTTACCAGACCTCAGATTCAACTTTTGATTATAGTTTATTTATTTATGTGCATCTACAGTAACTGCATTTTCAAGAGGTTTTGATTACATTTCCATTAGTCCTGCTTTTTCTTGTATGATTTTGGGTAAATCATTAGAAGTTAGGTATCATATCTGCACTTGTGTAATGCAACAAACAATATACTCTAAGGATAAACAAAATAAAGTCCATAAAGCAATAATGCCTCAAAAGGAAAGTACTTACTTTTATTACATTATTTAGAAAGTAATTATTCCCACTTCCAAAAGCAGAGTGTCACACCCTAAATGAATGCCGTCTGCTAAGAAAGGTCATCCCACTTCCACAAATGAAGATTTTATTTACCAAGAAGAGTTTACTGATCCAAGGATAAGGCTTCTTGATATCTTTATTCAAGCTCTTAATACTAGCCTTGAATTTGTTGTTTTTCTTGTAGGTTTTATATTAAAGTACTGAAGGAACAAATGATGAAGGGTAAGATAATTTCCCCCCAAAAGGACACAGAAGGCAGTCTTAAAAAGGTGAATGAATGAGAGAAGGGAGGGGAAAAGATCCACTAACAAGCCAGCACTTACTGCATAGTTGTTTCTCACCCATCCCTCACTATTCAGGTCACTCATTGGGTTCTGTGTCCTTTTAGAGCTTTCACTGAGGGTTCCAGTCTCACCCCATATTTCTTTAGGCAAAAATTGATTCTCTCTCTGAAAACTATTCCATTTTTTATAGACCAGAATATTCTGTGTAATTCAGAAACAGACCTCTTTAAATGGCTTGTGTATCTTTCAAAAACCATTTATTTTCTCTCTACATGTTTCTTAGTTTGATGTCCATAGGGAAGGAAGTTATGTTGAGAAACCTATGTTGCTAGGTAGAATTTCAACTTGGTTTTCTTTTGTTTTCGGTAGCAACTTTTAAATATTCTATATATGCAGTTCAGTAATTCAAAAGTATTTATGAAACCTTAAAACCTAACTAGGCCCTGCATTAAGATAAATAAACATGATATTCTTTGACATAAATTAACGTGATGATTCTTCCACATATAAATACTTTCTGTGCCTGTTTTTGTCACTCTGTGTGTGTGTGTGTGTGTGTGTGTGTGTGTGTGTTAACTCATGTGCCTAGCAAAATGCAATGTTAAATTTTTATTTATTGAATGTTCCCTAGTCTTAAGATTTATCTCATTTAACCAAGAAAGAAAGCCTTTTTAGTTGCTGTATTTTGGGTGTGTAAGAAAGTTGCCTCAAGCCCTGATTGAACTTTCAGTGTGCTAAGCTGTATAGACTGTGCACTGTGGCTGTTATAATGCAGCTTTAGTTTAGCTTAAATATTCAAGGCTCCTGCTAAATTATGACTCAGACCCTTTATTGACAAAAGTAAACTGTAAAGGGTTTTTGTTATTAATTTCTTCTGTTCAATATAGTGTTCATTTTTTCTCATTATGTATTACATTTGAGTCATATTAATGTTTAATCATTTGTTTATATTTTATATAACTCATACGGAAAATATTGCTCTACATTGAATTTGTTATCCTATTTTATAAAACCTTTGCTATTTGTTATTTCCATTCTGATGAGTTGAAAAGGGTTAATAGAGATGTTTACATCTTTATTTTTTTATTGAAGTATAGTTGATTTACAATGTTATGCTAATTTCTGCTGTAGAGCAAAGTGGCTCAACCACACACATACACACATTCTTTTTTATATTCTTTTCCATTATGGTTTATCTCAGGAGACTGGGTGTAGTTCCCTGTGCTATACAGTAGGTCCTTGTCGTTTATCCATTCTAAATGTAATAGTTTGCATCTACTCACCCCAAACTTTAGTCCATCCCTTTCCCTCCCCCACTCCCCCTTGGCAATCACAAGTCTGCTGTCTATGTCTGCAAGTCTGTTCCTGTTTTATAGGTAGGTTCATTTGTGCCATACTTTAGATTCCACATATAAGTGATATCATATGGTGTTTGTCTTTCTCTGTTTGACTTACTTCACTTAGCATGATAATCTCTATTTGCATCCATGTTACTGCAAATGGCATTATTTCGTTCTTTTCTATGGCTGAGTAGTATTCCATTGTATATATGTACCACATATTCTTTATCTATTCCTCTGTCGATGGACATTTAGGTTGTTTCCATGTCTTGGCTATTGTGAATAGTGCTGCTATGAGCATAGGAATGCATGTATCTTTTTGAATTATAGTTTTGTCTGTGTATATACCCAGGAGTGGGATTGCTGATCATACGGTAATTCTATTTTTAGTTTTCTGAGGAACCTCCACACCATTTTCCATAGTGGCTGCACCAACTTACATTCCCACCAACAGTGTAGGAGGGTTCCCTTTTCCCCACACCCTCTCCAGCATTTGTTATTTTTAGACTTTTTAATGATGGCCATTCTGACCAGTGTGACGTGGTACCTCATTGTAGTTTTGATTTGCATTTCTCTAAGAAATAGTGATGTTGAGCATCTTTACATGTGCCTACTGTCCATCTGTATGTCTTCTTTGGAGAAATGTCTATTTAGGTCTTCTGCCCGTTTTTGGATTGGGTTTTTTTGTTTTTGTTTTGTTGAGTTGTATGAATGGTTTATATATTTTGGAGATTAAACCCATGTCAGTCGCATCATTTGCAAATATTTTCTCCCATTCTGTAGGTTGTCTTTTTGTTTGTTTTTATGGTTTCCTTTGCTATGCAAAAGCTTGTAAGTTTGATTAGGTCCCATTTGCTTATTTTTGTTTTTATTTCTATTGCCTTGGGAGACTGACCTAAGAAAACATACAGTTTATGTCAGAGAATGTTTTGCCGATGCTCTCTTCTAGGAGTTTTATGGTGTCATGTCTTTTGTTTAAGTCATTGAGCCATTTTGAGTTTATTTTTGTGCATGGTGTGAGGGTATGTTCTAAGTACATTGATTTACATGCAGCTGTCCAACTTTCCCAGCACCACTTGCTGAAGGGATTTTTCCCATTTTATATTCTTGCCTCCTTTGTCAAAGACTAATTGACCATAGGTGTGTGGGTTTATTTCTGTGCTCTCTTTTCTGTTCCATTGATCTATATGTGTTTTTGTACCCGTACCACACTGCTTTGATTACTGTAGCTTTGTAGTATTGTCTGAAGTCCAGGAGAGTTATGTCCCCTGCTTTTGTGTTTTCTTCCTCAGGATTGCTTTGGCAGTTCTGGGTCTTTTATGGTTCCACGTAAATTTTTGGATTATTTGTTCTAGTTCTGTGAAAAATGTCATGGATAATTTGTTAGGGATCACATTAAATCTGTAGATTGCTTTGGGTAGTATTGCCATTTTAACAGTATTAATTTTTCCAGTCCAAGAGCATGGGATATCTTTCCATTTCTTTGAATCCTCTTTAATTTCCTTTATTAATGTTTTATAATGTTATAATGTTTTCATAAATCTTTCACCTCCTTGGTCAGGTTTATTCCTAGGTATTCTTTTTTGATGCAATTTTAAAAGGTACTGTTTTCTCACATTTCCTTTCGGATATTTCATTGTTAGTGTAAAGAAATGCAACCGATTTCTGAAGAGATGTTTACATCTTTAAATGCTTGGTGCTTTTAGGTATATTGGATTGCCAAAAAAATTGGCTTTAATGATTTCCCTTTGCTTACGTGTAAATACTTAACACATAAAGCTTTGGCATTATAAAATCAACACATGATTTCTCTCATGTAAGCAAGTCTTTCAGAATAAAAACCATCTCAGCAAAATATTTAGTATCTAGATGAAATAATAGTATTTAGGCAATATTTAAAGAAAATGATTTTCAACACCACAAAGAAAAAAAGTTTCAGTATTTTACAGATAAAAATCCACCAATGTTAAACAAAGCCAAATCAGACTTTGAAAATTATAATTTTTAAAAAGTAGCAATATGCCTACTATCAAATTATAACTTATTAAATGGATTTTCATGAGTACTTAGAAAAGAAACTTATAATCCCCAGGAGCCAGCATGGGTTTCCCTAGCAAGAAATCATAGCAGACTAAACTCATTTGTCTTTTAGGAGAGAGAGATGTGGTATATGAGGATTTCAGCAAGGTGTTTGTCAAAGACCTCATGATAATACTGTTGAAAAGGGTCTTACTGGGGTTCTCCCAAATGCAGACTTTGGGATAAGGATTTGGGTGTAGGTAGTTTATTTGGGAAGTGATTCCAGGAAGCCCTGTGGGAGACTGAAGACTTGAGACAAATTGAGAGAGTCACCACTAATACAGCTGGGGCTCAGTCCTGCTGGGGACCCCCTGAGACACAGGCAAACATCTCCACATTCTTCCACTACCTGTACTAGATTCCCCCTCGCCCTCAGCCAACATTTCTTGTCAGAATTGCTTGCTTAGTGACCCAGACCTTCCTCTTTTAGGGGTCTGAGCCCATGATTATTTTGCTCTTGTCGTGCTGCTATTTGTGAAATTTCCCATTTATTATTATCCCCAAGTATCACCAAGAAGCACACCTATGAATCCTGAATCCAGAAGAACTTCCTCCTGCCTCATTGTGTAGCAACAACCCAAGCTCCTCATGATAATTAGGGTCAGTTATCCTTTGCCAGTATGGTAACTCCTTTCTTTGCCTTCTAGTCCATGGACTTGAAGAGCCCCCAAATGAGCAGGCAGCAGTCATAACTTTGGGTCAAGTAGAACCCTTACTGTGTCTAGAAACATTAATCCCCAGTGTCTAAAGCTGTGGAATCATGAAGCACAAAATCCCCAAGTGAGTAACAAAATGGTGGTGAGAGGACCCACAGTGTTTGTACCTCTTGGTTCCCAGAATTATGTGATCTGGTTGTTGGTTCAATATATATACCATATCATGAAGGACTACACCTCAGCCCCCTGGGGCATCATCTGCTATCAAGTAATTCCAACATTTACTAATCTGGCAATTTCCAAGTGATGTAGTATATGATAGGACCAATAGGCCTTGTGTCCCTGTGCCCATTGTCATACTTCTTTGACTTTAGTCCCTTTCTGTGGGTCCTTGGTTTGAGACAACATTATGCAGGATCCCCTGTGAGCCCTCAGTAGTGGTATTGGCAGAGGCATGGTTGACAGGTAAGGCAAACCCATGTTTGAAATACATGTAAGTTCCAATAAAGATGAATCACTGCCCGTCCCAGAGTGGAAGAGGTCCAACATAATCAACTTGTATCAAATTGGCTGATTGTTCTCTTAGAGTGATAACACTATATAAGGGATTCAGCACAAATTTCTACTGCTAATAGTTTGGACATTCAGCAGTAGCAGTAACTAAATGAGCATTGTAGAGAGGGGACCCATACAGAGCCTCCAACCCTACCAATATGACTACTTCATTTATGGGTTCATTATCCAGACACTGAAGCAGCTGAGGACAGAGGCTGGCTGACATCTGTGGACAAGTCATTCTGTTCACATAGTAGTTCAGCATCTTCTACAATGGATGTTCTCTGATGGGTATTGACAAGAGATAAAAAGATCCATCCCTCATATTTAATAGTGAGAAACTTGAAGCTTTCCTACTAAGATCAGATACAAGGAAAGGGTGTCTCCTCTCACTGTTCCTTTTCAATATTGTATTGGAAATTCTAGCTAATGCAGTAAGACAAAAGGAAATAAAAGGTATTCAGATTGGGAAGGAAGAAATAAAACTGTATTTGTACACAGATGATATGACTGTCTAGAAAATATGGAAAGAATCATCAATAACAACAACAAAAACCTCCTGGAACTAGTAAATGATTATAACAGGGTTGCAAAATACACAGTTAATATACAAAAATCAATCTTATTCTTTGTATACCAATAATGAACAAGTCGAATTTGAAATTCAAAACACAACACCATATACTTTACCCCAAAATGAAATACTTAGGTATAAATCTAACAAAAGATGTGAAAGATCTATATGAGGAAAACTGCAAAACTCTGATGAAAGAAATCAATGAACTAAATTAAATGGAGTGATATTTCATACTCATGGATAGGAAGACTCAGTATTGTCAAGATGCCATTTACTCCCAACTTGATCTATAGATTTAATGCAATCCCAGTCAAAATCCTAGCAAGTTATTTTGTAGATATGACTTAGTAGATCATTTTGTCTACAAAAATGATTCTAAAGTTTATGTGGAGAGGCAAAAGACTCAGAATAGCCAACACAATATTGAAGAACAAAAAAGTTGGAGGACTGACATTAAAACTTACTATAAAGCTATAGTAATCAAGATGGTGTGGTATTGGTGAAAGAACAGACAGATAGATCAATGGAACAGAATAGAGAGTCCAGAAATAGACCCACATGAATATCGTTAACTGGTCTTTGACAGAGGAGCAAAGATCGTACAATGGAGTGAAGATAGTTTTTGCAACAAGGGATGCTAGAACAACTGGCCATCCACATGCAACAAAATGAATCTTGACACAGACCTAACACCTTTTACAAAAATTAATTCAAAATGGATCACAGACCTAATATAAAATGCAAAACTATAAAACTCCTAGAAGATAACATAGGAGGAAACCTAGATGGCCTTGGGTATGGCGATGACTTTTTAGATGCAACACCAATCCATGAAAGAAAGAATTGAGAATCTGGACTTCATTAAAATTAAAAACCTCTGTTCTGCAAAAGACAATGTCAAAAGAATGAGATGATAAGCCACAAACTGGAGAAAATATTTTTAGAAGACACATCTAATAAAGGACTGTTATCCAGAATGTACAAAGAAGACTTAAAACTCACCAATAAGAAAACAACGTGATTTAAAAATGGGCCAAAGATCTTAAACACCTCACCAAAAAGATATACAGCTGACAAGCAGATGAAAAGATGCTCTACATCATATGTCATCAGGGAAGTGAAAAGTAAAACAATAGTGAGAAACCACTACACATCTATTAGAATGGCCAAAATTCAGAACATTGGCAACACCAAATGCTGGCAAAAATGTGGAGCAACAGGAACTCTCATCCACTGCTGGTAGGAATGCAAAATGGTACAGCCACTTTGGAAGACATTGCAGCAGTTCCTTACAAAACTAAACAAACTTGCCATATGATCCAGTAATTGTGCTCCTTGATATTTACCCAAAGGAGTTGAAAACGTATGTCTACACAAAAGCCTACACGTGGATATTTATAGCAGCTTTGTTCACATTTGCCAAAATTTGGAAACAACCATCATGTCCTTCAATAGGTGAATGCATAAACTATGGTACATCCAGACAATGTTAAAAAATGAGCTATTAAGCCATGAAATGCACTCTAAGTGAAAGAAGCCAATCTGAAAAGATACTATATGATTCCACCTAAATGACATTTTGGAAAAGACAAAACTATAGAGACAGTAAAAATATCAGTGGTTTCCAGGGGTTGGGGGTATAGGGAGGGATGAATAGGTGGAACACAAAGGATGGGGGGGGTGAAAGTACTCTGCATGATACTATAATGATGGGTACATGTCATTATACATTGGTTCAAACCCATGAAATGTACAACACCAAGAGTGAGCCCTAAGATAAACTGTGGACCTTGGGTGATGATGTGTCAATGTAGGTTCATCAGTTGTAACAAATGTTCAACTCTGGTAGGGGATGTTATTTTCTGGTGAAGGAAGCTATTCATGTGTGGGGACAGGGAGTATATGGGTACCTGTACCTTCCACTCAATTTTGCTATGAACGTAAAACTGTTCTAAAAAATTAAATCTTAAAAAAAAAAAAAATCCATCCCCACACTCTCTGTGCTCTTTACTGTGAATCTATCCATATGCCTCTTTCCCAGACCTCCTTATTTTCAGTCTTCCAAACTTGATCCTTCTGGGATCCTGGCCTCCAGTCAAACCATTCACCACTTTCAAAAGTCCATATATAGGGGCTTCCCTGGTGGCACAGTGGTTAGGAATCCATCTGCTAATGCAGGGCACACGGATTCGAGCCCTGGTCCGGGAAGATCCCACATGCCGTGGAGCAACTAAGCCCATGCACCACAACTACCGAGCCTGTGCTCTAGATCCTATGAGCCACAACTACTGAGCCTGCATGCCACAACTTCTGAAGCCCATGCGCCTAGAGCCCGTGCTCCGCAACAAGAGAAGCCACCACAATGAGAAGCCTGCACACCGCAACGAAGAGTAACCCCACTCGCTGCAACTAGAGAAAGACTGTGTGCAGCAACAAAGACCCAATGCAGCCAAAAATAAATAAATAAATTTATTTAAAAAAAAAAAAGTCCATACATATTCTTACATCTGACCTCTTCTCCCTCCATACCAGGTTGATTAAGTGTACAGCTTGAAGTTCTGCCCACTGGGGGAATTTCCACCCAAACAGTCTTTCAGTCACTGAGTGGAATTATACATCAGTAGCAAGCCATTTGGGGCTTATCCCCAGCCATTGAGCTGACCCATTCATTTACCAAACCTGGGCTTTTTTTTTTTTCTTCTCTCGCCATATGTGTGAGCTAAAGGAGAGGTATTAGTGTAATGACATGGGAGTCTAGACCATCTGTGCAGTTTGAGTGTGCCCTCTGGACCTTCTTGGCCCAATCCTGAGCATAGCATTTTTATTATATTATGGATTGATGATGTACCTGCTTGACCATATGATTTAGTGGTTCTGACAAGATTTAGCTCATGATGGATGACTCAGTCTCTACAAAGGCCTAGTAGCATGCCAGGACCTGCTTTTCAAAGTGAATAGTTCTTTGCTGCCTTGCTCCAGAAACCTAGAAGTTTCTGCACCACAACTGTCATATTGGGGGCTTGTCAGTCCCTTCACCTCAGCTGCCTCTTGCACTGTGGAACTTTTAGGACATGTAGCCCAAAGGGAAGGGCACATTCTGTGCTGTAGACTGAAGCACAGAGGGCTACAGAGCCCTCTCTGACTCTGTGTACTGAAAACTGGAAGCCTTCTGAATGACCCCAAAAATGGTCAGAGCTATATTCCCATGTGCTTATTTGTTCTAGTAGAGGTACCACTTCCAGCACAGCAGCTGCTCTTTGAAGCTACTTTTTGCTTTGTATTAGTCCTCTGTCATCTTCCCATTATCCATTTGTGTTTCATTTTATCTTGGTGGGTTTTGTTTGGGGGTTTGCTGTTGTTTGCAGGAACTATTCAGCGGGATATCATGGGGATCACTGTCATTACACTTGGGACATTGTGTTGCCTCTCATTTTGGCCAGGAGGGGTGATAGGGTAGGAGGGGCATTTTGAGCATAAAATAAGCCTTTTCTACTATTATGGTTCTACTCCTCAGGTCAGGAAACAAATGTGAGGGTCTATCAGTTAAGTATGCTCAACCCACTTATCTACTCAGGAACCAGGGAAGTAACCACAGGATGGATCCACAGACTCATTGGATCCACTTTGAGATGGACTTGAGCTAGAACTTTGTTTTTGTCTGGCTCCTGTATAGCCCCATTCTAACAGGGGCTGTCATGGTGTTTTGGATCCCCTAAGTATGTCAGCTCAGGCCCTATGTTCAGCTGCGCTCAAAAGATGTGTATATTCCACTTTCCCAGTGGTTAGTTACTCTGATAAATAGCCACAGGGCTCTTTGGGAAAGATTGGAGGGCATATTTCTTAAATATGATTGCCATAGCACTGTAGGGTTCCTCCTCAGAGGACCCATCTCACCTCCAATTGATGAGCTCTGGAACTGAGAACTGACTCAGGTATGGGAACTGTAGGAGAGATCATGATTTTTCCATCATGGTGACTGACATCAATTTTTTACTCATCAGCTGTTTGTTTGGCTTTATAATGCAAAAAATAACTTCATTGACTGCCCATTCATCTCATCTCTAGGAACATCATAATCTATTAGCTACTGATCCTCAGCCCCCTGGTTGCTATTCTGGCCTTGCAGCCCATTAGGCTACTGCATTCATTTTTCTCTCAAATGGTTAAGTGCTGCCATTAGACTCTTATTGTGGAATCCTATCCGTTGACCCTAGGGAGCCCAGTTATGTACCAGCATCTCCTACTCTCAACTTCGGCCAATAGGACAGCAGCCACTAAGTTCTCAACAGTGCTAATGTTGCATTCTTTACTGTTTCGATGAAGGGAATTACCCTCTGCCTGTGGGTGGGCTTTCGTGTCCTATATCCATTCTAGCATGCTGTCCCTCTGAGCCTTCTGATCCCTCCTCAGTACTCTGCCAGTGAAGTTATGGAATCTCCAACTCATTTTGGTACGCCATCATCTTTGAGCTCCAAGGAGCCGTTGCAGCAATGTATTAGGAGTGGCTTCAAGTGTCCTTGCCAAGGTGCCAAATCCTAAGTCACAGAAATGGGCCCCCTTATCAATAAACTCTTCCTTATCCAGCTTCTGTTCTACCTCCCACTCCATCATCCTCAAGATCCATGCCCATACATGCTCTTCCAGTTCCTGCCGGTCCATATTAGCCAGGTTCTTCAGCTCTTTTGGGCAATAATTTGTTCCCTCTCCAAGCAGGACAATATTTCTGTACACAGACCATACTGATTCTCACCCCTATTTATTGGTTTAGGAGTAAGTGGGGGCAGATCTTGGGGAGGACAAAGGTTATCTTGCCAGTCTTCTTTCTGAAGAGAGGCCTTTGAATGATTTCCAGGTAAGGAGAGAATGTTCTCCTCTAGCAAGGAGGAGTGAGCCACTTGCTAGACCCACCCAAGGGTTCAGGGGGGTCTGGAGTGTCCAGGTTCTTGAGGGCATCTACCCAAATGGGCCCAACTCATGTCTCAGAGACCCATTCCTTCCCAGTCAGAGCTCTGACCTGAGCAAGAGTCTTTCCAAGCATGAGAATTTGGTTCCCTTTGTAACTGCACCACTTTTTTTTTTAATTCGTATTTTTAAAAAAATTTTATTGGATTATAGTTGATTTACAATGTTGTGTTAGTTTCAGGTGTACAGCAAAATGGTTCAGTTATACATATATTCTTTCTTTTTCAGATTCTTTTCTCATATAGGTTATCACAGAATATTGAGTAGAGTTCCCTGTGCTATATAATAGGTCCTTTCTTATATATAGTAGTGTGTGTATTTTAATCCCAAGGTCCTGATTTATCCCTCCCCCCAACGTTTCCCATTTGCTAACCATAAGCTTGTTTTCGATAACTGTGTAAGGCTGTTTTTGTTTTGTAAATAAGTTTCATTTGTATCTTTTTTTTTTTTTTTTTTTTGCGGTACACGGGCCTCTCACTGTTGTGGCCTCTCCCGTTGCGGAGCACAGGCTCCGGACGCGCAGGCTCAGCGGCCATGGCTCACGGGCTCAGCCGCTCCGCGGCATGTGGGATCCTCCCGGACCGGGGCACGAACCCATGTCCCCCGCATTGGCAGGCGGACTCTCAACCACTGTGCCACCAGGGAAGCCCCATTTGTATCACTTTTTAAAATTAGAATCCACATATGAATGATATCATATGATATTTGTTTTTCTCTGTCTGACTTACATCATATGCTTATCTCTAGGTCCCTCCATGTTGCTGCAAATAGCATTATTTTGTTCTTTTTTATGGCTGAATGATATTCCATTATATGTATGTACCACATCTTTATCCATTCATCTCTTGATGGACATTTAGGCTTCTTGCATGTCTTGGTTATTGTAAATAGTGCTGCAATGAATATTGGGGATGCACCACTCTTATAATGCAATCTTGGGCCTGATTCTCAGCACCTTCTCTCTGCTGCATGTAGGAGACATGGATGGGTCTCTTTAAATGCTGCCATGGGGCATTCTAGTTGTCACTGCATTTCCTGAGGTGACACTTGGCTAATCATGGCCTGTCATCCTCTTCCTTTATCCCAGTCCATCCCAGGTGGGAGTTTTGGTAACTGTGACCCAGCAGAGCACCAGAGATTATCACCACCACACTTACCATCAGCAGTGGGATCCTGTTGTCAAATGGCTGGCATCCAAGTCCACTGTCCCAACCAGGGACTGTTTTCTAGGGCCACTTCTGTTTTAGCTGGGCTCCCCTAAGATAAGACCTTGAGACAAGGATTTTGTTTTAAGGAGCTTACTTGGGAGGTGATCCCAGGAAGCATGGTGAGGGCTTGGGGGCATGACACAGAAAAGGGAAGAAAGCCAATAGAGGATATATGTTGATGAGCAGGTAGCTAGTGTGGACCACCACGCTCAGTCCCACCTTGGAGTGAGGAGGCTAGGGCATGACCCACCAGCTCCTTATTTATCAGGTCAAGGGTAGCTCCTGGGATGATAAACCTCAGCACTTCTTGTGCCTGGGTTCTGCATGTGCCAGTAGCCAAGAAAGGCCCCCAGATGAAGAGACACAATCTTCTGCAGGCCACGTCCAGGTTAGGATAAGTGGATATTTGTGGGGCATCAGTAGCATGTGGACATGTGGACGCACAATGACCAGAAGAGAAAATGCAATGGACATTCCATACATGCTGTCAGTACTCACTCATCAAATGGTAAACTCAAGGGACTTCCCTGGTGGTACAGTGGTTAAGAATCCACCTGCCAATGCAGGGGACATGAATTCGATCCCTGGTCCAGGAAGATCCCACATGCCACGGAGCACCTAAGCCTCTGCACCACAACTACAGAGCCTGTGCTCTAGAGCCCACAAGCCACAGCCACTGAGCCTGTGTGTCACAACTACTGAAGCCCGTGCACCTAGAGCCATGCTCCACAACCAGAGAAGCCACCGCAATGAGAAGCCTGCGCACCGCAACAAAGAGTAGCCCTCGCTCGCCACAACTAGAGAAAAGCCCACATGCAGCAACAAAGACCCACTGCAGCCAAAAATAAATTAAATGAAATAAGTTTTAAAAAAATGGTAAACGCAAATTAGAGGAAATGACAAACGTGCTTGGCCTTTTCAGCTCAGTGTGCTCACATGGCCTGGCCATTGCTGCCTTAAAGTAGTAACAGATCTGAAAAAAAGAACGTACCTGGACTGAGTACCCAAACCAGACCCCATCTTTGTGACTCAAGGATCGGGCCCATTATAGGAGCTCAACCCAAATGTTTGTGAAACTGAACTTCTGGTTCCTGCACAGGCACTGCTTAAGTCATGGAAAACTTCGGGTTGGTTGTCAAAAAGTGTGCTGTATTGGGCTTCCCTGGTGGTGCAGTGTTTGAGAGTCCGCCTGCTGATGCAGGGGACACGGGTACGTGCCCCGGTCCGGGAGGATCCCACGTGCTGCGGAGCGGCTGGGCCTGTCAGCCATGGCCACTGGTCCTGCGCGTCCAGGGCCTGTGCTCTGCAGCGGGAGAGGCCACAGCAGTGAGAGGCTCGTGTACCAAAAAAAAAAAAAAAACCAAAAACCAACAACAACAAAAAAAGTATGCTGTATTGTCTGTAATTTTCTGATAACTAAAATTTCTCCATATAAATGAACAAAACTTCTTTAAAATCAGCCATTTGAAACATCTTTAATGCAGAATACAATTTTATGCCCTCTTAAGCAGTGAGTCATAAGCATAATCTTATCTTTTCCTGATGATTCAAAGTCACTATTGCAAGTATCAATGATTGTCCTTTTTTTTTGAATTTTAGTGTTTTTTTTTACACAGCAGTTTCTTATTAGTTATCTTTTTTTTTTTTTTTTGCGGCTCAGCGGCCATGGGTCACGGGCCCAGCCGCTCCGCGGCATGTGGGATCTTCCCGGACCGGGGCACGAACCCGTGTCCCCTGCATCGGCAGTCAGACTCTCAACCACTGTGCCACCAGGGAAGCCCTAGTTATCTATTTTATATACATTAGTGTATATATGTCAATGCCAATCTCCCAATTCATCCCAACACCCCCCCCACCACCACTTTCCCCCCTTGGTGTCCATACATTTGTTCTCTACATCTGTGTCTCTATTTCTGCCTTGCAAACTGGTTCATCTGTACCGTTTTTCTAGATTCCACATATATGCGTTATTATACGATATTTGTTTTCCTCTTTCTGACTTACTCTGTATGACAGTCTCTAGGTCCATCCACGTCTCTACAAATGACCCAATTTCGTTCCTTTTTATGGCTGAGTAATATCCCATCGTATATATGTACCACATCTTCTTTATCCATTTGTCTGTCGATGGACAATTAGGTTGCTTCCATGACCTGGCTACTGTAAATAGTGCTGCAGTGAACATTGGGGTGCATGTGTCTTCTTGAATTATGGTTTTCTCAGGGTATATGCCCAGCAGTGGGATTGCTAGGTCATATGGTAGCTCTATTTTTAATTTTTTAAGGAACCTCCATACTGTTCTCCATAGTGGTTGTATCAATTTACATTCCCACCAACAGTGCAAGAGGGTTCCCTTTTCTCCACACCCTCTACAGAATTTATTGTTTGTAGATTTTTTGATGATGGCCACTGTGACCAGTGTGAGGTGATACCTCATTGTTGTTTTGATTTGCATTTCTCTAATGATTAGTGATGTTGAGCATCTTTTCATGTGTTTGTTGGCAATCTGTATATATTCTCTGGAGAAATGTCTATTTAGGTCTTCTGCCCATTTTTGGACTGGGTTGTTTGTTTTTTTGATATTGAGCTGCATGAGCTGCTTGTATATTTTGGAGATTAATCCTTTGTCACTTACTTCATTTGCAAATATTTACTCCCATTCTGAGGGTTGTCTTTTTGTCTTTTTTATCGCTTCCTTTGCTGTGCAAAAGATTTTAAGTTTCATTAGGTCCCACTTGTTTGTTTTTATTTCCATTTCTCTAGGTGGTGGGTCAAAAAGGACCTTGCTGTGATTTATGTCATAGAGTGTTCTGCCTGTGTTTTCCTCTAAGGGTTTTATAGTGTCTGGCCTTATATCTAGGTCTTTAATCCATTTTGAGTTTATTTTTGTGTATGGTGTTAGGGAGTGTTCTAATTTCATTGTTTTACATGTAGCTATCCAGTTTTCCCAGCACCAGTTATTGAAGAGGCTGTCTTTTCTTCATTGTATACTCTTGCCTCCTTTATCAAAGATAAGGTGACCGTATGTGCGTGGGTTTATCTCTGGGCTTTCTATCCTGTTCCATTGATCTATATTTCTGTTTTTGTGCCAGTACCATACTGTCTTGATTACTGTAGCTTTGTAGTATAGTCTGAAGTCTGGACGCCTGATTCCTCCAGTTCCATTTTTCTTTCTCAAGATTGCTTTGGCTATTCAGGATCTTTTGTGTTTCCATACAAATTGTGCAATTTTTTGTTCTAGTTCTGTAAAAAATGCCATTGGAAGTTTGATAGGGATGGCATTGAATCTGTAGATTGCTTTGGGTAGAATAGTCATTTTCACAATGTTGATTCTTCCAATCCAAGTACGTAGTATTTCTCTCCATTTGTATCATCTTTAATTTCTTTCATCAGTGTCTTATAGTTTTCTGCGTACAGGTCTTTTGTCTCCTTAGGTAAGCTTATTCCTAGGTATTTTATTCTTTTTGTTGCAGTGGTAAATGGGAGTGTTTCCTTAATTTCTCTTTCAGATTTTTCATCATTAGTGTATAGGAATGCAAGGGATTTCTGTGCATTAATTTGGTATCCTGCTACTCTACCAAATTTACTGATTAGCTCTAGTAGTTTTCTGGTAGCTACTCTTAGGATTCTCTTATATATAGTATCATGTCATCTGCAAACAGGGACAGTTTTACTTCTTTTCCAATTTGGATTCTTTTTATTTCTTTTTCTTCTCTGATTGCTGTGGCTAAAACTTCCAAAACTATGTTAAATAATAGTGGTGAGAGTGGGCAACCTTGTCTTGTTCCTGATCTTAGAGGAAATGGTTTCAGTTTTTCACCATTGAGAATGATGTTGGCTGTGGGTTTGTCATATATGGCCTTTATTATGTTGAGGTAGGTTCCCTCTATGCCTACTTTCTGGAGAGTTTTTATCATATATGGGTGTTGAATTTTGTCAAAAGCTTTTTCTGCATCTATTGGGATTATCATATGGGTTTTGTTTTGTTTTTGTTTTTGTGATACGTGGGCCTCCCACCGCTGTGGCCTCCCCCGCCGCGGAGCACAGACTCCGCAAACGCAGGCTCAGCGGACATGGCTCACGGGCCCAGCCGCTCCACAGCATGTGGGATCCTCCTGGACTGGGGCACGAACCCGCGCCTCCTGCACCAGCAGGCGGACTCCCAACCACTGTGCCACCATGGAAGCCCTATCATATGGTTTTTATCCTTCAATTTGTTAATATGGTGTAACACATTGATTGATTTGCGTATGTTGAAGAATCCTTGCATTCCTGGGATAAACCCAACTTGATCATGGTATATGATCCTTTTAATGTGCTGTGGGATTCTGTTTGCTGGTATTTTGTTCAGGATTTTTGCATCTATGTTCATCAGAGATATTGGCCTGTAGTTTTCTTTTTTTTTTTTTTTTGACATCTTTGTCTGGTTTTGGTATCAGGGTGATGGTGGCCTCATAGAATGAGTTTGGGAGTGTTCCTCCCTCTGCTATATTTTGGAAGAGTGTGAGAAGGATAGATGTTAGCTCTTCTCTAAATGTTTGATAGAATTCATGTGTGAAGCCACTGGTCCTGGGCTTTTGTTTGTTAGAAAAATTTTAATCACAGTTTCAATTTCAGTTCCTGTGATTGGTCTGTTTATATTTTCTATTTCTTCCTGGTTCTGTCTCGGAAGGTTCTGCCCCTCTAAGAATTTGTCCATTTCTTCCAGCTTGTCCATTTTATTGGCATATAGTTGCTTGTAGTAATCTCTCATGATCCTTTGTATTTCTGCAGTGTCAGTTGTTACTTCTCCTTTTTCATTTCTAATTCTGTTGATTTGAGTCTTCCACCTGTTTTTCTTGGTGAGTCTGACTAATGGTTTATCAATTTTGTTTATCTTCTCAAAGAACCAGCTTTTAGTTTTATTGATCTTCGCTGTTTTCTTTGTTTCTATTTCATATATTTCTGCTCTGATCTTTATGATTTCTTTCCTTCTACTAACTTTGGGTTTTGTTTGTTCTTCTTTCTCTAGTTCCTTTAGGTGTAAGGTTAGATTGTTTATTTGAGATTTTTCTTGTTTCTTGAGGTAGGCTTGTATTGCTAAAAACTTCCCTCTTAGGACTGCTTTTGCTGCATCCCACAGGTTTTGGATCATTTTGTTTTCATTGTAATTTGCCCTAGGTATTTTTTGATTTCCTCTTTGATTTCTTCAGTGATCTCTTGTTTATTTAGTAACGTATTGTTTAGCCTCCATGTGGTTGTGATTTTTACATTTTTTTCCCTTGTAATTTATTTCTCATCTCATAGCATTGTGGTATGGAAAGATGCTTGATACGATTTCAATTTTCTTAAATTTACCGAGGCTTGATTTGTTACCCAAGATGTGATCTATCCTGGAGAATGTTCCGTGCGCACTTGAGAAGAAAGTGTAATCTGCTGTTTTCGGGTGGAATGTCCTATAAATATCAATTAAATCCATGTGGTCTATTATGTCATTTAAAGCATGTGTTTCCTTATTAATTTTCTGTCTGGATGATCTGTCCATTGGTGTACGTGAGGTGTTAAAGTCCCCCATTATTATTGTGTTACTGTTGATTTCCTCTTTTATAGCTGTTAGCATTTGCCTATGTATTGAGGTGCTCCTATGTTGGGTGCATATATATTTATAATTGTTATATCTTCTTCTTGGATTGATCCCTTGATCATTATGTAGTGTCCTTCCTTGTCTCTTGTAACATTCTTTATTTGAAAGTCTATTTTATCTGATCTGAGTATAGCTATTCCAGCTTTCTTTTGATTTCCATTTGCATGGAATATCTT
>NW_021703780.1:61350042-61382846 GCF_005190385.1 Monodon monoceros | reverse complement strand
GAGATAGGAAACCTTCCAGAAAAAGAATTCAGAATAATGATAGTGAAGATGATCCAGGACTTAGGAAAAGAATGGATGCAAAGATCGAAAAGATACAAGAAATGTTTAACACATAAAATAATTAAAGAACAAACACCTAGAAGAATTAAAGAACAAACAAACAGAGATGAAAACCACAATAACTGTAATGAAAAATATGCCAGAAGGAATCGATAGCAGAATAATTGAAGCAGAAGAACGGATAAGTGACCTGGGAGACAGAATGGTGGAATTCACTGCTGCGGAACAGAGTAAAGAAAAAAGAATGGAAAGAAATGAAGACAGCCTAAGAGACCTCTGGGACAACATTAACTGCAACAACATTCGCTTTATAGGTGTCCCAGAAGGAGAAGAGAGAGAGAAAGGACCCGAGAAAATATTTGAAGAGATTATAGTCGAGCACTTCCCTAACATGGGAAAGGAAATAGCCACCCAAGTCCAGGAAGTGCAGAGAGTCCCATACAGGATAAACCCAAGGAGAAACATGCCAAGACACATAGTAATCAAATTGACAAAAATTAAAGACAAAGAAAAATTATTGAAAGCAGCAAGGGAAAAACGACAAATAACATACAAGGGAACTCCCATAAGGTTAACAGCTGATTTCTCAGCAGAAACTCTACAAGCCAGAAGGGAGTGGCATGATATATTTAAAGTGATGAAAGAGAAGCACCTGCAACGAAGATTACTCTATGCAGCAAGAATCTCATTCAGATTCGACGGAGAAATCAAAAGCTTTACAGACAAGCAAAAGGTAAGACAATTCAGCACAACCAAACCAGCTCTACAACAAATGCTAAAGGAACTTCTTCTAAGTGGGAAACACAAGAGAAGAAAAGCACCTACAAAAACAAACCTGTAACAATGAAGAAAATGGTAACAGGAACATACATATCGATATTTACCTTAAACGTGAATGGATTAAATGCTCCAACCAAAAGACACAGGCTCGCTGAATGGATACAAAAACAAGACCCATATATATGCTGTCTATAAGAGACCCACTTCAGACCTAGGGACACATACAGACGGAAAGTGAGGGGTTGGAAGAAGATATTCCATGCAAATGGAAATCAAAAGAAAGCTGGAATAGCTATACTCAGATCAGATAAAATAGACTTTAAAATAAAGAAGGTTACAGGAGACAAGGAAGGACACTACATAATGATCAAGGGATCAATCCAAGAAGAAGATATAACAATTATAAATATACATGCACCCAACATAGGAGCACCTCAATACATAAGGCAAATGCTAAGAGCTATAAAAGAGGAAATCGACAGTAACACAAAAATAATGGGGGACTTTAACACCTCACTTACACCAATGGACAGATCATCCAAACAGAAAATTAATAAGGAAACACAAGCTTTAAATGACACAATAGACCAGATAGATTTAATTGATATTTACAGGACATTCCATCCGAAAACAGCAGATTACACTTTCTTCTCAAGTGCACACGGAACATTCTCCAGGATAGATCACATCTTGGGTCACAAATCAAGCCTCAGTAAATTTAAGGAAATTGAAATCATATCAAGCATCTTTTCTGACCACAACACCATGAGATTAGAAATCAATTGCAGGAAAAAACCCAAAAAACAGAAACACATGGAGGCTAAATAATACGTTACTAAATAACCAAGAGATCACTGAAGAAATCAAAGAGGAAATCAAAAAATACCTAGAGACAAATTACAACAAAAACACAATGACCCAAAACCTGTGGGATGCAGCAAAAACAGTCCTAAGAGGGAAGTTTATAGCTATACAAGCCTACCTCAAGAAACAAGAAAAATCTCAAATAAACAATCTAACCTTACACCTAAAGGAACTAGAGAAAGAAGAACAAACAAAACCCAAAGTTAGTAGAAGGAAAGAAATCATAAAGATCAGAGCAGAAATAAATGAAATAGAAACAAAGAAAACAATAGCAAAGATCAATAAAACTAAAAGCTGGTTCTTTGAGAAGATAAACAAAATTGATAAACCATTAGCTAGACTCATCAAGAAGAAGAGGGACAGGACTCAAATCAATAAAATTAGAAATGAAAAAGGAGAAGTTACAACAGACGTTGCAGAAATACAAAGCATCCTAAGAGACTACTACAAGCAACTCTATGCCAATAAAATGGACAACCTGGAAGAAATGGACAACTTCTTAGAAAGGTATAACCTCCCAGGACTGAACCAGGAAGAAACAGAAAATACGAACAGACCAATCACAAGTAATGAAATTGAAACTGTGATTAAAAATCTTCCAACAAACAGAAGTCCAGGACCAGATGGCTTCACAGGTGAATTCTGTCAAACATTTAGAGAAGAGCTAACACCCGTCCTTATCAAACTCTTCCAAAAAATCGCAGAGGAAGGAACACTCCCAAACTCATTCTATGAGGCCGCCATCACCCTGATACCAAAACCCGACAAAGGTACTACAAAAAAGAAAATTACAGACCAAAATCACTGATGAATATAGATGCAAAAACTCCTCAACAAAATACTAGCAAGCAGAATACAACAACACATTAAAAGGATCATGCACCATGATCAAGTGGGATTTATCCCAGGGATGCAAGGATTTTTCAGTATATGCAAATCAATCATTGTGATACACCATACTGAAGAATAGAAACCATATGATCATCTCAATAGATACAGAAAAAGCTTTTGAAAAATTCAACACCCATTTAGGATAAAAGCTCTCCAGAAAATGGGCATAGAGGGAACCTACCTCAACATAATAATGGCAATATATGACACACCCACAGCAAACATTCTTAGTGGTGAAAAACTGAAAGCATTTCTTCTAAGATCAGGAACAAGACAAGGATGTCCACTCTCACCACTGTTATTCAACATAGTTTTGGAAGTCCTGGTCATGGCAATCAGAGAAGAAAAAGAAATAAAAGGAATCCGAATAGAAAAAGAAGAAGTAAAACTGTCACTGTTTGCAGATGACATGATGCTCTACATAGCAAATCCTAAAGTTGCCACCAGAAAACTACTAGAGCAAATCAATGAATTTGGTAAAGTTGCAGGATACACAATTAATGCACAGAAATCTCTTGCATTCCTATACACTAATGATGAAAAATCTGAAAGAGAAATTAAGGAAACACTCCATTTACCATTGCAACAAAAAGAATAATATACCTAGGAATAAACCTACCAAGGGAGAGAAAAGACCGGTATGCAGAAAATGATAAGACACTGATGAAAGAAATTAAAGATGATATAAACAGATGGAGAGATATACCATGTTCTGGGATTGGAAGAATCAACATTGTGAAAATGACTGTACTACCCAAAGCAATCTACAGATTCAATGCAATCCCTATCAAATTACCAATGGCATTTTTTACAGAAGTAGAACAAAAAATCTTAAAATTTGTGTGGAGACACAAAAGACCCCAAATAGCCAGAGCAGTCTTGAGGGAAAACAACAGAGCTGGAGGAATCAGACTCCCTGACTTCAGACTATACTACAAAGCTACAATAATCAAGACAATATGGTACTGTCACAAAAACAGAAATATAGATCAATGGAACAGGATAGAAAGCCCAGAGATAAACCCACGAACCTGTGGTCAACTAACCTATGACAAAGGAGGCAAGGATATACAATGGAGAAAAGACAGTCTCTTCAATAAGTGGTGCTGGGAAAACTGGACAGCTACAGGTAAAAGAATGAAACTAGAACACTCCCTAACACCGTACACAAAAATAAACTCAAAATGGATTAGAGACCTAAATGTAAGACTGGACACTATAAAACTCTTAGAGGAAAACATAGGAAGAACACTCTTTGACATAAATTACAGCAAGATCTTTTTTGATCTACCTCCTAGAGTAATGGAAATAAAAACAAAAATAAAGAAATGGGACCTAATGAAACTTAAAACCTTTTGCAAAGAAAAGGAAACTACAAACAAGACAAAAAGACAACCCTCAAAATGGGAGAAAATATTGGCAAACGAATCAATGGACAAAATATTAATCTCCAAAATGTATAAACAGCTCATGCAGCTCAATATTGAAAAAACAAAGAACCCAATCAAAAAATGGGCAGAACACCTAAATAGACATTTCTCCAAAGAAGACATACATATGGCCAAGAAGCCCATGAAAAGCTGCTCAACATCACTAATTATTAGAGAAATGCAAATCACAACTACAATGAGGCATCACCTCACACCAGTTAGAATGGGCATCATTAGAAAATCTACAAACAGCAGATGCTGGAGAGGGTGTGGAGAAATGGGAACCCTCTTGCACGGTTGGTGGGAATGTAAATTGATACAGCCACTATGGAGAACAGTATGGAGGTTCCTTAAAAAACTAAAAATAGAATTACCATATGACTCCGCTATCCCACTACTGGGCATATACCCAGAGAAAACCATAATTCAAAAAGTCACATGCACGCCAATGTTCATTGTAGTACTGTTTACAATAGACAGGTCATGGAAGCAACCTAAATGCCCATCGAGAGACAAATGGATAAAGAAGTTGTGGTACATATATGCAATGGAATATTACTCAG
Source organism: Monodon monoceros (assembly GCF_005190385.1). Lineage (NCBI taxonomy): Eukaryota > Metazoa > Chordata > Mammalia > Artiodactyla > Monodontidae > Monodon > Monodon monoceros. The sequence continues at coordinate 61,378,258 of NW_021703780.1, read as the reverse complement.
CCATGAAAAGGAACGAAATTGGGTCATTTGTAGAGACGTGGATGGACCTAGAGACTGTCATACAGAGTGAAATAAGTCAGAAAGAGCAAAACAAATACCGTATATTAACACATCTATGTGGAAAAAATGGTACAGATGAAGCAGTTTGCAGGACAGAAATAGAGACACAGATGTAGAGAACACACGTATGGACACCAAGATGGGAAAGCGGGGGCGGGGCGAGTGGGGAGTGTTGAGATGAATTGGGAGATTGGGATTGACATGTATACACTAATATGTATTAAATGGATAACTAATAAGAACCTGCTGTATAAAAAAATAAAATAAATTCAAAAAAAATGCACAAATCATAAGTGCACAGTGCATAGAATTTTCACAATGTAAACATTTCATTTAGGAGCAGGGTGAAGAATTGCTTATTATCTGCCCCCCAGGACTTCCCTGGTGGTACAGTGGTTAAGAATCTGCCTGTCAATGCAGGGGACATGGGTTTGATTCCTGGTCTGGGAGATCCCACATGCCACGGAGCAACTCAGCCCATGCGCCACAACTACTGAGCCTGTGCTCTAGAGCCCACGCACCACAACTACTGAGCCCCCATGCTGCAACTACTGAAGCCCGCACGCCTAGAGTCCCTGCTCCGCAACAAGAGAAGCCACTGCAATTAGAAGCCCGCACACCGCAACAAAGAGTAGCCCCCACTCGCCGCAGCTAGAGAAAGCCTGCACGTAGCAGTGAAGACCCAACACAGCCAGAAGTTTAAAAGAAAAAATAGTACTTCTGTCTGCCCCCCAGAGGTTTCCTGTGCTCCCCCTTCTGGTACCATCTCCCTGCAGAGGTAACCATTTTCCTGAGTTCTAGCACTTGAGATTCATCTTGGCTGGTTTCCAACTTTATATACGTGGAATCATACAGTATATATTGTGTCCAACTTCTTTCAATTCTGTTTGTGAGATTCATCTATGTTATTGTATGTTGCAATTGTTTGTTCATCCTCATTGCTGTATAGTGTTCCCTCAGTGAATAGTCCATAATTTACATATCCATTCTACTGTTGCTGGACACTGGGGGTTGTTCCACTTTTGGGCTAGTACAGAGAATACAGAGAATGCTGCCATAACATCTGGGGTGGATCTTCTCGTGGAGATACATACATCTAGGAGTGCCGTTGCCCGATAGCAGCATGTACAAATATTCAGGTACTGCCCCAGAGTTTTCCAATTTGACAGCTTATACTCCTACTAGCAGTGTAGGAGAGTTTGATTCCAGATGTATAGTTTGAAGGTAAACGAAAAGGACAGCAGCTCAGATTGGAAGTGAGGATTAGAGAGGAATCAAGAATGACTCCAAAGGTCTCGGTCTGAGCAACTGAAAGGTTAGACTTGGTATCAGGGATGAGGAGCAGGTCTTGGGAATCGAAGATTGGAAATTCACTTTTAGACAAGTTTGAGATGCCTCCTTCCCCAGACCTCCAAATGGGGATTTGGGGAGGTGGTAGACATACAAGTCTAAACATCTGAGGTGTGGTCTGGGCTGAAGATACAACGTTGGGAGTTACAAATGAATAAGTGGCTTTTAAACCACAATAAAGAAAGATACAGGGCTTCCCTGGTGGCGCAGTGGTTGAGAGTCCGCCTGCCGATGCAGGGGACACGGGTTCGTGCCCCAGTCCGGGAAGATACCACATGCCGCGGAGCGGCTGGGCCTGTGAGCCATAGCTGCTGAGCCTGCGCGTCCGGAGCCTGTGCTCCGCAACGGGAGAGGCCACAACAGTGAGAGGCCCACGTACCGCAAAAAAAAAAAAAAAAGAAGAAAGATACAGAGGTGAGTGTAGGTGAGAAGCCCAATATCACAGATCATGGAGAGAGGAAGAATCAGCAGAGGAGACTGAGCAATGAATCCAGGAGACAGTGCTATCCTGGAAGCAAGCTAGGAAAGGTGCCCCAGGAGAAAGGAGTGAGCACCTGGGTCAGAAACAGCTGAGCGGGCAAGGGAAGGAGTCCTGAGAACGGACCGCTCGATTTAGCCACGTCTGGGATCGTTGGTGACCTTGACAAGACAGTTAACTGTAAGAAGCAATGGGAGGAGAGAGACTGAGACAAAGTAGGTATAGACGTCTCTTGATGAGTTTTGCTATAAGACGGAGTAGAAAGAAACAGGACAGAAGCCAGGAGGGAAAGTGGGGCCAAGCAAAGGGATTTTTTTCTTGAGATGGAGAAGCAGCAGTGTGTTTTCTTGTATTCCTTCCTACTAGAATGTATGCCTGGGGTCTGGGTTGTCTTGTTTACTGCTGCATTCCCAGTACCTAGAACAGGGCCCTGCACATAGGGACAATCAATAATTACCTCTAAATAAACTAATGAATCAGACCTGATAAATGAGAAACTCACATTATATGCTAAATAGTGATAAGGGCCAAGGAGATAGAATGAAGCAGGAAAGAGGGTATAACAGCCTGGGGGTGGCAGTTGCCATTTTAGCTGAGGTTATCACTAAGGCCTCATGAGAAGGAGACTTCTGAGCAAAAATATGAGGAAGTAAGGAAATTGGTCATGTCGTATCTGGGAGAATAACATTCAGGCAGAGAAAAGAGCCAGTGCAAAGGCCCCAAGGCAGGACCAATCTGGTACTGTGCCTGGGGTAGTTTGAACAAGGCTAAGTAGTAGGAGAGGAGGGCATAGAAACAGTGAGGGGGTCAGGCCATACAGAGCTTTGTAGGTTACTGCAGGGACTTTGTCTTTTGTGATGAGTGAGATGGGGAGGCCACCTGTGGGTTTGAGCGGAGGAGTGACCTGATTTGATTTATATTTGATAAAACTGAACATCCATACTGAGTAGTGATGTGTGGAATGCTTACCCTTTGATCTTAGAAACACAGTAAAGTCCCCTGCTCTTCCCACTTCTATTCAACGTTGTGCTGGAGCTTCAAACCAAAGCATGAGTCCAGGGAAAAAAAAGTCATTATCTATAGATGGCAGGATTGTGAACATAAAAAATACACAGCAATCTGCAGGTAAATTATTCAAATAAAAAGAGAATCTAACACTGCTAGAGATAAAAAGAGTCACTCTATAAGATAAAAGTTTTATTCCTCCAGGAAGATATAACAATTTAAAGTTTGCCTAACAGCTTCAAAATCTATAAAGTAAAAATGGATGCAATTAAAAGGAGAACGAGACAAATCCACAATCATAGTGGAAGATACTAACACCCTTCTCTCAGTGATTGACAGAGCAAGCAGAGAAAAAAAAAATCAGAATATGAAGATAGGAACCATACCAAAGTAAATTTGGCCTAACAGACAAATAAAGCACTGCCCTCAAACTGCTGCATCCACTCTCTCTTTAACCACATAGAGAATATTTGTAAAGATTGGCCACACTATACCTTGTGAGGCAAGTCTCAACAAAGTTCAATAGACTGAATCGGGACTTTCCTGGTGGCACAGGGATTAAGAATCCACCTGCAAATGCAGGGGACACGGGTTTGATCCCTGGTCCGGGAAGATCCCCCATGCCGCGGAGCAACTAAGCCCGTGAGTCACAACTACTGAAGCCGACGCACCCAGAGCCCGTGCTCCGCAACAAGAGAAGCCACTGCAATGAGAAGCCCACGCACCGCAATGAGGAGTAGCCCTCACTCGCCGCAACTAGAGAAAGCCTGCACGCAGCAATGAAGACCCAACACAGCCAAAAAAAAAAAAAATAGACTGAATTACACAGTGTTCTACTGAAAATTCCCATGTGCTATAATCATAAAATTGACTGTCTACAGCAATGAAAATACACAAGTGACAGCTACATACAACATGGATGTGTCCCACAGACAGGATAGGATGTTAAACAACAGAAGTAAAACAGAAAAATACATTAGGATTCCATTTCCATAAAGTTCAAAACCAGGCAAAACCAAGCTACATTTTTTAGGGTATGTGGATAGATAGTAAAATCATAAAGAAAAGCTAAGAAACAGAATAGTGGTAATCTCTGGGCAGGTGGGGCGTTGGAGAACTGCAGAGAGGAGGGGTGGAGAGCGCTCTTGAGCAGTAGACATTATTTCTTCATTTATGTGGTGGCTACATGGGCACTAACAATTATTTGCTACATTACACACATGTGAATGTACTTTCCTGTAGGTATCCTATATAGTCGGAATTTTAAAGTACTGAATAAATGAAAACAAAACATGACAGACCGTGATAAAATGTAATTCTGGGTAGGTTGTATGTTGGGAAATGGAAAACAGAAAGTCAGAAATTTGGGAAGTATGTCACTCCCTGTGATACAGCAGGGAATCCATGTAGCAAAATCCCTCCCCAAGGGCCTTGAACTATATCCAGGCAATGTGGCACCTTGGTAAGCAGGGAAAAGATTTAGAGCTCCTCAAGTTCAGGAGGAGAAATTTTTGTTTGCATATACAACAAAATTATCTTTAAGATCTTTTTTCTGTTGACTCAGTATATTTTAGAGAAGAAATTTGAAAGGTGGAAAATGCCACGCGACTTCTAAATGAACACTCACTTGGCATCCTGCATCTGTGCTTTTAAATCTGCATAGAGGATCCTGCCGTGAAACCAGGTTGAAGAACCAGCATGCTCCTGAAACTTTAACCTTCCTACAGATCCCCTGGGGGTCTTGCTAAAACGTAGGTTCTGACTTAGGAGGCCTGGAGAGGGGCCCAAGAGTCTGCATTTCTCACAGGCTCCCCAGTGGTGCCCATTCTGGGCCAGAGACCACATTTTGCATATCGACAGGTGAAAGAAATCCAGTGTAATTTGAGCTATTGAGCTTGTGAAACGAAGCATGTGCGTTTTCTGGCAGAGTGAGATTCATAGGGCTTCTCCTGTTATGAAATGAGAGAACAGGCACAAAACAGCACAGCAGGACACAGTGAAACTCCTTTGGGGGTCACTAATTGAGACAGCGTGGCCCCAGGCGTACTCTGACCCTTGAAAATATTTTCACAGGGCTCTGTTTTTCTCCACCAGATTATGCCTTCTAGTTGGTCTTGATTGCTTGTTCCCAGCAAAAATATTTGAGGTGAAGAAATAAATTTAGCCAACACCAACACAAAGTATGGAATGGTTCATCGCTGCTCTCAGGCCGGTGTTTTCATAGTATGTGGCTGGATCTTACTAACGCAGGTGATCAGCTGAGTGGTCGTGGTGAGAAGCCACAGTGTTTTCCAAATAAGCTTGTTTCTGCATCTGTTCCCTCTGACCTGAAAAATGCCTGTTTGTTCCATTTGGGCCTTTCTAAACAATGCCTACTTGGTGCTCTTTACCCGAATGAGTTCCTTCAGACAACAGAAAGATCCGTTTACAGAAAAGCCTTTCAGGTTGCTTTCTTGAAACAGCTGTCCTTTGGAAGTGGGCATGTGGACAAAAGGACACAACATATTAAATTTATTATTTTCTTTAACCTTACTCTGAGTCTCACAAAGCCCTGAGTTTTTACCAGTAAGTAATAGTAAAGTATACAAATTCAAACAGTTATGCTATCGCTTCCCTGGTGGCGCAGTGGTTGAGAGTCCGCCTGTCGATGCAAGGGACACGGGTTCGTGTCCCGGTCCGGGAGGATCCCACATGCCATGGAGCGGCTGGGCCCGTGAGCCATAGCCACTGAGCCTGCGCGTCCGGAGCCTGTGCTCCGCAACGGGAGAGGTCACAACAGTGAGAGGCCCGCGTACCGCAAAAAAAAAACCACACTTATGCTATGATTTCCCTATCATTTTAGGTTAAGTCTTCTTTGCTTTCAAGGCTTAGACTTCTCATTTTCTTTTCTCTCATTTTTAAATCTGCCATCAAAGTAATCTGTGTCCCATTAGTTTTTTCATATCTCACAGCAGAAGCAGCCCTAGAAGCAGAGCCACAGCCTGCAGCTGCCACCCCAGTCCCAGCTCTGTGCGGTCACCGGACTTCAGTCCTAGCCAGTGATTCTTCGCCATCCTAGGGGCATTCTGCCTCACTTAGATGTGCCAGATAGTCTAAATTTAGTGGAGAAGGTCAGTACTGTCTCTCATTTTGTGAACGTAAATCGCAAACTCAGGTTACATACTCATTTTTTTCCCAAAGTCTGTCAGTAACAAATACAATTAATTGCCTAAGTGCATTTACAGTGCTATAGTATATATCACACATGCCATATAAAGACTAAATTGAACATGTCCTCTGCAAATTATAAGGAGGAAAAAACAGTGTTAAATGGCCCCCAATGAAACAATCAGGGAAATCCTGAATGTAGGACATTCTGCAATTTAAACAATTAGCCTGGTCTCTTCAGAAAGTCAATTATCATGAAATTTAAAAGGTAGGAAAACTGTCCTAAAAGCAACTCTATTCATAACAACCAAATGCAATATATGAACACTGATTAGATCCTGGAGAGCTATAAAAAGCATTTGGTATCAGCTCCCTGAAATGTTCACTTTGCATACCATCACAGAGTCTAAAGTTATTCACCTCTGTAGAACATTTGAATTCTTATCACTCTTCTAAATTGTATGCTATTCTACTTGTCCAGGACCTAAGTTCTACCTTTCTATTTTTTTCAAAATCCCCAAAATGAAACAATCCTTTGCAGTGAGACCTGTGTCATGGATTAAGCGCTCACCATGATGTTCTGGAGCCTCATCCTGATGCATCTTGAGATAGATAGATTTTTTTTTTTAAATCCTGCATAAGATTGACTGGACTGCATGAATCCATAGTGGAAAATGCTCAGCTCCTAGTACTTTAAGTATGGCTCTGTCTCAGTTTCTTTCTCTTTTCATTCTAGAATTCTAGGTAAGCATTTATTGCCCTGTATAGCTTGTCTATATATCTTAACTTCTTTTCATATTTTTAACCTATTTATCTCTCTTTGCAGTGTTCCAGAAAATTTCTTATGACATATCTTTGAGTTCATCAAATCTCTCCTCAACTGTGTCTAATCCACTTTTAAACCCATTCATTGGGTTTCTAATTTCAGTTATTTTTCATTTCTAAAAGTTCCATTTGGCTCTTATTCTAATAATCTATATCATTTTCCATTCCTTGTTCTTTACTTTTTATTTTCTGCTTTACCAACAATGGAGAGAGGAGTGCAGAAATCTCCATCATGATAGCAGATACGTCAGTTTCTCCTTGTAGTCTATCACTCTTTGCTTCCTGGTTTTTGAAGCTATTTTACTAATTGTATTCAACTTTCAGAATGTTACATCTTTCTAGTGATAGATGTTCTTTCTATCACTAATAACACTCTTTGGTTTAAAGTCTATTTTGTCTGATGTAATACAGCTCCTCTTAGCTTTCTTTTGGATAACGTTATCCTGCTATATCCTTTTCATCATTTTACTGTAAATATTTCTGTGATCTTGTTTGATTTTTCTCTTGTAAATGGCATGTAAGTGTATGTGTGAATTTTTTTATTCTGGTCTTATAGTCTCTTTCACCTGGTCCATTTAATCCATTTATATTTATTGTAATTAATGATACATTTAGACTAGGTACAATAAAACTACCATACTCAATATTGATGATGTCAAAGACATCCTCACCAATTAAACCAACGAGCCTACACTAACTTTAATACCAGATATTAATTCAATATTGAATATTTCCCAGATCATGTGAACCTGAAATTCATTCTGATCAGTTTCCTTTATATTTCCAAGAATTTATATAAGCACTTAAATTTCCTTTAAACCAGTTAAATAGAGCTAATTTACAAATTAATTTTGATAATACCACCTGGAGGTAAAGACATCATATCTATAATATACACAGACATACATATATCCACGTGGACACAGATATCTCATAGTTTTCCTGCTTGAATTAAAAGGCCTCTTCCCCCACCCCCCCTTTTTTTTTTTCAGTCTTAGGAATAGGAGAGGGTCAGATAAGATGAGTTCCTGAGAGCCCTGGTAGAACATTTACATCTCAAAGGCACCCGGAGAAAAAAATAAGTTCCTCGTAGAAAACCAGCATCTTCTAACTGCATATGCAAAAACCAGTTTTGGAATGTCAAAAGAGCCCATTTTGGCCATTTTCATGGTGGTTTCCTTCAGTTCTCAAATAGCCAGTTCAGTCTAAACAAACCACAGTAATAGACAATAATACATATCGTTCACTCACCTTCACACTTCCAGATGAACTTACCTGCTCTGAATCAGACTCAAGACCAAATTTAAACTATCAGTTTCTAGGACTGTCTAGACCACATTCAAGTTACCAGGACCCTCTAAATGGTCAAAACCAGGGCCCTCTAACAAGGGTCAATACCAGGAATGTCTCTGAGAATGATTAATCCTTTCACTTTCTTCCTCTCCTACAGGTAGAGTTTCCCCCAAAACCAGGACCCCTTAATGAGGGTCAAAACCAGGGAGAGAAAACAGGATTTGGACATAATGTACCAAGACACTCATGCACACACCCAAGATAAAAGCCAAACCAATTCCAAAAGGCTTACATTGATAGAATATCATAAAAGCCTATACATAAGCAATTTCATCCCATTTTCCTTCCCTTTTACAAAACAGTTCTAATTGAAAGATGGTGTTATAATCTAAAGCACCATTGAGGGGCCATTGTTCTCCAGATCCCAGGGAATACTGAGGCCAAGCAGTATTACAATAAAATATCATTTTTTCCTTCATGGGAGCATAGCTGAAGATCTCCCAGTTTTGCAAAATACACCCTAGGGTGTTGTGGTCTGAATGCAGGTTGGAAAAGAATTTCCAGACATAAGGCAGAATGTAAAGAAGATAGAATTTATTAGAGGGAAGGGTTGCTGCCAGAACAGCGGGCAGACTTCCTAGTAGTCTGGGAGAGTCAAGACTGAACATGTGCTATTGATCAGTTTTTATAGCCAGAAAACAAAGGAATGGTCCAAGTGAAAATTTCGTTTGCTGATTGGTCGAGGCACATATACCTCCTTCTATAGGGTGGGAGTAGGACAGGGCAGATGCCTTTCCTTATTTGGGACAGGTCCCGTTACCCAGGTGGGTGTCACCCAGGTGGGCTCAGGAATTTCATAACCATCGCAACATGGTGGGGAGGGCGATTAAGAGTCTGGTAGGGGGTGTGATGCTGACACTTTTTCAGGCAGGGTTGTCCTTTGTCCTTGAAGCACCATTGTCCTTGGAGCACCACATATGGGACTACAAGGTGGAACAGAGTTATGGTTTCCCATTATTCTTTCACACGGCTGGTATTACTAGAAACAGGCAGATCAGTATCCGATGGCCTCTCAGGGTTGCAGTTCCCTAGCACAAGAATGGAAGGTTTCCTACTTGCCATTCCAGATGGGGGCGCAGGCAAGCCTTGGTCTAACAGGGAGTTTCCCAATTACCACTCAGGTGGTGCCTGATGGCCAAGGAACTCCTCAACCCAGAATGGAAAATCCAATTAAAGCAGTACTCCACCCAAAACCAGATGATCAAGTCCTATGCCTTTCCCTCCCAAAAAAGGGATATTCCAATCAAGGCAACCCAGTAGGGAAGAATATCCTGATGTCCCACACAAGGTTCTGGCACTTGCCAGAGGTGTCTAAGAGACCAGGACCAGAGCCTTGTTTCCTTCACCATAGAACCAAAAGCACCATGGGTCAGCAACGCCTGGTCAGCAGCAAGTTCTAGGGTTTGCCCCTGAGACGAAGGTGCTCAGGCAGCTGCTGGACAGAATCTGAGTGTCACCACCAGCCAGGGGACAATGTGCCATGGGCAAGATGCCCACTTGGGACAGCTGTCGTTTCATGGTTGCCAAAACTTTAACTGAACTGAACTTGGGTCTGCTCACCTGCTGCACAACAAACCCAATCTACTGACACCAGGTTGTGGTGAAGGAAAGTACAGCATTTATTTGCAGAGCACCAAGCAAGGAGAACAGGCAGCTCATGCTCAAAAGACCCTAACTCTCCGATGGCTTTCAGGGAAGGGTTTCTAAAGGCAGTGTTTGGGGTGAGGGCTGCAGGGTGCAAGACTTTCTTCTGATTGGTTGGTGTTGAGGTAACAGGTTGGTGTTTCAGGAATCTTAATTATCAACCCTCCCTCTGGTCCCAGTCTGGGATCTTGGAGTCAGCTTGTAGTCCTCCACCTGGGCAGGTGTCTTAGTTTCTGCATAAAAACTCAAAGATATGCGTCAGACTGTTATGTGTGTCTCTTGAGGGGAAACTAAGACTGTTTTATCACTGAACTAATTGGTTTTCCTACGGAACCCTTTGCTTTCTCTTTGTTTCTGCATGCCCTCACTTCCCTAATTAGTAATTGCTTAAGTCTGCTCTTTGGAACTCAGGGAAGGCCTAGGAGACCAAAGCCTTTTTCTACAAACAAGAAACGGGGACACAGAGGAACTTCTGTACCCAGGAAGGCCTCAGAGGGTCCTGCTCAGTTTCACTGTCTCCTCAGCACCACACACACACACACACACACACACACACAGAGGCATGTATGCACCCACATATGTACACATGCAGGCACACACAAATACATGCACATACATATGTGCACACACTCAGCCCCGGAGCAGGGGCTCCCCCAGGCTCTTGGGAGGGCCCTCATCTTCACCACCTGAGCTAGACCAGTCCCCACAGCACCTTCAGTGTTCTTCTGCAGAACCTCTTCCTGGTGGCTTCCACACGCCTATTTGCACTGTGTGTGTCTCTGTGCTCCCCATGGGAGAGTGAGCAGGTGCCTTGGAGAGCAGGGAAGGGAGGGCCATGTTCAGAGGTTTTACCTCAAGTCCCCAAGCTGGCTCCTGGCACACAGTAGTAGGTGGGCAATAAAGACTTGAAATGTCTGAAGAAACCTTCTGCAACATGGACGTCTCGGGGTCTTGGATGCTATGGAATTTATACTGAAGTGCTCAGATTCTGCAGCAGGCTTCTCCTTTATCAGCTAACTTCAGTGAGACTCAACCGTGCGCCTGGCACTAGGGAAAAAAGGATGACTTAGACATGATACCAGCCACAGCCCAGAGGGGACATGTATCTTACACTTTTCCTGACAAGGCAGCACTGAAAGTGTTAGAAGTCAGATGTACACCCAGGCTTGAGGGCAGGGGAGAGGGAGTGATATATTCTGGCTGGGGATAGAGGTGCTGGGGCTTCTTAAATAGGGTAATATTCCATCTGGGTCGAGAAGAATGGACAGGCTTTTCCTGGGTGAAGAAGGGAGAAGGTGTTCCTGGCTGAGGGAACTGCCCAGAAGTATAAAAATGCACAGCATTTTCCGGGAGGTGAAAAGTCTAGCTTCTCCTGGAACCTAGGTAAGCAAGGGTCAAATTCCTCAGGGCCCAATTTTTTAAAATTCCTAGAGCCTTCCAAACCAGGCTGAGGAGTTTGGACTTTATCTTGGGAACTGGGAGCCACTGAAAGGGGATTAAGTAACAGCAGGATCACTAGGGTGAGCACGTACTGAAAGCTGTGTGGCGATAGCTGGTGGGTGAGAAACTGGAACGCTGGCGCGGGGCCATGACCCACACCCACACAGCTGAGTCGGGGCCATCCCCACTTTCTCCACCCTCTTCCCTAAATTAGATGACTCGGGCAGGCTGGCCTATCCTTCAGGGAGTGTGTCCTGCGTGACGTGGCACAGTGAGACTAGACAGGCCGGTCTGCAGGAAGATTTCTTCCTCACTGCTAGTGGAGGCCCCCGGGGAGCACTTGGGGTGGGGCTTAGTTAAGCCGAAAACCCTGCTGCCCTTGGGCCCCTGACCACTGAGAGCTGAACTCGCTCCCCTCGCCCCTGCCACACAGAAGTTGCTTCCCCAGCCCTGGGTCCCTGTAGAGTGCTGGGCCAGCACCTACAGGCTGGTGAGTGCCACCTGGTACATTTTCAGGAATTTTGTGACTTGATTGCTAAACACAGCCTTTTTTTTTTTTTAAGAATTCTTTTCTTTTTCGTGTTTTTTAAAAAATTTTATTTATTTTATTTTTGGCTGCATTGTGTTTTCGTTGCTGTGCGCAGGCTTTCTCTAGTTGCGGCGAGCGGGGGCCTACTCTTCGTTGGGGTGTGCGGGCATCTCACTGCAGTGGCTTCTCGTTGCGGAGCATGAGCTCCAGGCACATGGGCTTCAGTAGTTGCAGCACGAGAGCTCAGTAGTTGTGGCTCGTGGGCTCTAGAGCACAGGCTCAGTAGTTATGTTGCACGGTCTTAGTTGCTCCGCGGCATGTGGGATCTTCCCAGACCAGGGCCCGAACCCGCATCCCCTGCATTGGCAGGCGGATTCTTAACCACTGTGCCACCAGGGAAGTCCCGTAAACACAGCCATTATTAAAAATTAAGTTATATGAACTAACAAATTATTTAAAACAGAGGTAGTCAATACTCAAAGCCCACCACTTCCTAATTATTTTCTACACTATTAGCTCTGTTCTTGAGGTTATCTGTATCATTGCATATGTGTGGTGGACGTTCTGTTTAACGGTGAGCTACTGCACTTCTCTCCCAACTCCATGTTCAGTGACACCATGTTGGTAGCTTGGAATCGGCTGTGGTGGGAATATTTACACCATAGAAATTGGTAAACCTACATATCAGAGCTCTTGCCGCAGAGAGCCAGTTGTTAGCCATCTGCCAGCCCACCACCACTAACGTCCACCCCCCTGCTTTGCTGGCTCCCTGGGCAAGCACACCCACCCAGGCCTGTTCTGTCCTCTCCTAGCAGCCACAGCAGCACAATGGGTCTTGTCAGGTTAGAGTCTTGTCAGATGGGGTTCAGGAAAGTGTGGGGATGTTACCAGGAGGCCTGAGGTGTTACTTAGTCCTGTTACAGGGATGCCTCCTTGTGCTACCCACAGCCCTACCCAGGGCCTCACAGCATGAACAGGCTCCCAGGGAGTCTGCCAGTGTGACTGGACAGAGGGGCTGGCCTGATCCCTGGGGGAGGGAATCGAAGAGGGGCCTTGCTTATGTCAAACCAACAAACACCAAGCCACCTCCTCTTCCAGGTAACAGGCTGGGCATCTCTCCAAGGTGCCCAGTGTCTGAAATGCGGCCACATAGCCAGGTACTGTCTAGGGAAAAGTCATTTATGAGAACAAGAGCATGCCAGGCGGATGGCTAGAGGCAGCAACATGCCATCTTTACTATTCGACAGCATTAAAAGGCAGCCCTCTCTGTGGGTCTCTGAGACTTATTTTGCCACAAATTTTAATTATCAGGAATATCATCATGACCTTGGAGTTGGTAAGGGAGGGGTCTCTTAAAATGACATTAAAAAAAAAAAACTAAAGGAGAAGACTGAGGTGAAAGATTGGTAAATTTGGACTTTATTAAAATTAAGAACGTCTGTTCATCAAAAGACACCACTGATAAAAAGGCAACTCACAGACTGAGAGAAGAAATCTGTAATACATAAAACTGACAAAGGACCCATATTCAGAATATATAAAGAACTATACAGACAAGCCATTTAAAAGCTGGCAAAAGACTTGAACAGGCACTCCATGAAAGAGGATATGCAAATGACCCAATCAGCCTGTGGAAAGGTATGCAGCCTTATTAGCATTAGGGAAATTAAGATTAATAGCCACAGCGAACTATCACTACACACCCACAAGACCGGGTGGAACTTTGAAAACAATGACAAGTGTTGGTGAGGATGCACAGCAACTGAAACTCTCGGGAGTGTAAACTGGTACTACCTCTCTGGAAACAGTTTGGCAATGTCTACTAAAGGTGCACACATACCTACCTGATGGCCCGGAGTTCCCAGCAATGAGTGGATTCATGCACCTAAGGACACGTACTAGGATGTTCAGTAACGCTTTATTCATCACAGTCCCAAACTGGAGACAACACAAACGTCCCTCAGCCATGAACTCGAGTATGTTCATACCTCAGAACCCTAGAGGGCAGGGATAAAGGACATCATACACTGCACACCAGAATGTGAGTAAATCCCACCGAGGAAGCCAGGCAGCAAAGAGCACATACTGCATGAGTTCAGTTTTGTAGAGGTCAGAGCAGCTGAAACTGACCTCTGGGATAGAAACCAGGATAGTGGGTTCCTCTGGGGAGGAGGTGAGGGGTAAAAAAAAACACTCCCTAGAATTCGAAGTCTAAAAATCAAAATCGTCTCCCCTGCTGCATTGAGAACTTTTTCTCCTTTGCTTGTTGGAGGTAGGAAGGTCGAGGACAGGTTGTATGTCTGAGGAGCCCCTATCTTCCTCAGCACACCCCGCTTTCTCCTGTGCTGCTAGCCAGGCAGGAACTCCTGGGACAGTCCAACCAGCGGTTGAGCCACAGTGGTGATTTCATTTTGGCATCAACTAAGATTCCCACTGGCAGCTCTGCTTTTCATCTCCTTTTAATTTTACTTATTTATCAAGTATTTTCTTAGCTCTTACTCTGTACCAGGTGCACTGTTGAAAGTATGTCATTAGTGTGTTATTCATTCAGCCTGTAGTAATGACTTCTTTGCTGAGCACTTAGTATGTGCCCGATAGTAAGCTAAATTCTCAATTAATTCTCACATGAACTCATGGAAGGGGAAAATATTTGTTTCCATTATAGATAAGGAAACAGAGGCTCAGAGAGGTTAAATGACTTGTACAAGGTCACATAGCCAAGTTGGTGGCAGAACTGAGATTCAAAGCCAGATCCTGCTTCACTCCCAAAGCACCTGACTTAGTCGTTTCTAGCGACCTCCTTAAACCAAATCACCTGAGAGACTGGTAGAACTATGAGGTTTCTCAGCCCCCACCTGCTCAAGCCTAGTGAACCAGAATCTCTGGCCCCAGGAGTAGAGTCTCCCACAGTGGTTGTTCGAAACCTGATTCCTGGCCCCATCCTGCACTACAGAGCCAGACTCCCGGCCCTGCACACAGTAGGCACACACAACCTGTCTGTGAACGGAAGGAGATGGCTGCCTGGATCACTTCTCTTCCGCTGGAGGGGTGGGGGGAGTCCCTTGCTTCCTTCTGGTCTCTGGGCAAATGTAAGTCCCCTCCTCTGGGAAGCCCTCCTTGACCACCCCAGCCTACCCCCCCGCCCCCAGAACTGCTAACCCCTTTGCCTTAGTTGCCTTCCTTGCCTCTCTCTGTCTTAAATATGGACTAGGGTAAACCATATGGAATTATCCTTTCTGTAGGTCAAAAATAGTTGAAAGTGGGCTATTTCATCCAGTTCATTTAAGCAGTTCCCTTTACCAGAATGTCAGCTCTGGGAGGGCTGGGGATGTTTGTGGTGTTCACAGCCCTGTCCCCAGACAAAGCCTGGCACACAGTAGGCACTCTGTAAATGCTGGGTAGGTGCTCGAGGGAACCTGGCCACTCCCAGGAGCTCCACAGCCGACGCACCAGACCCCACGTCGAGCTGGAGGGGCCCGGGCGCCATCCTGTACGGCGCAATCTCGGGTGCCTTCCCGGCCGCGGCGGCCCGGCGGCGGGGTGGGGCTCGCCGTCATCCATTTACCAGCCTCGCCCCTCCGACGCGAGCGCCGTTAATGAGATTAGCAATTAAAAAGCGGGCGAGCCGCCGCGGCAGAGGCGCGGGGCCATCCCCAGGCCGAGCCGGGCGGGACGGCGCTCCTGGCGGCCGCGCACCGAGCGCGCCGCGCGCCGAGCTCCGGGGCCATGGACGAAGCGCGGCCGCTGTGGGCCACCCCGCTGCAGTTCGTGTTCGCCTGCATCTCGTACGCCGTGGGCCTGGGCAACGTGTGGCGCTTCCCCTACCTGTGCCAGATGTACGGCGGAGGTGAGTGCCGGCGCCTGGGCTGCGCAGTCCCCTCA
Organism: Monodon monoceros; assembly: GCF_005190385.1. Taxonomy (NCBI): domain Eukaryota; kingdom Metazoa; phylum Chordata; class Mammalia; order Artiodactyla; family Monodontidae; genus Monodon; species Monodon monoceros. The sequence continues at coordinate 61,362,545 of NW_021703780.1, read as the reverse complement.
AGACCCCGCGGGGTCGCCTTCTGTGCCGAGTGGCCTGGGGGTGCGCGCTGGGGTTAGCCCCATATTGCGTGCCAGTAAACTGAGGCTCAGAGAACGAAGTGATTTGCCCAGAGTCACAGAGGCGGGAATCGGACCTAGGACATCTCAGTCCACAGCTGAAGCTCTTATCCAGAGCGCCTTCTCGAGCCCTCTGCAGCCCCGACCCCATCCCCGGGGCGGCCAAGCCGCCCAGCACGCCCTTGTCACCCTTGTTGGTCAGGCTGCGGCTCTGCGAGCAGTAGGAGGCATGGGGTGGGGGGTACACTATTTTCCTCCCTCGGGAGAAGAGATGTCAGGGGTCTGACAGCAGGAAATTGTCTTGTTCAACAGAAACTCATTATACAACTTTCAGATCAGAAACATTCCTGGCAGCATGATTTGAAACTCAGGATAAAAGGATTTTGAGCTATTTCTTTAAATTTTTTATCACAAGATTGATTTGGGTTTGGGACCACAGTAGGCAGGAAGGCTAATCACTCTATTGCAGTGTTGTTCGTTTGTTTTGGTTTTTTACAAATTTTTCCTCTGAAGCGTCACAGTGCGCTCACTAGACAGCAACGCACCCACACAGCATTCGCATACCTTCCAGGGAGCTGGAGACGCCTTCTGTGACATGCCAGAGAACCTCAGTGAGGGTCAAGTGCCTTTTTGGAAGGCAAGGTGGCAATAGAGATTGAAGTCTCAGCATTAAAAAAATTTTTTTCTGAGTTTTTCTATTTCTAGCATTCTACATAAAGAAAATAGTTCTGACAGAAAGTAGACAGTAGAAGGATAGCCTCCATCTTTTAATAAGAGCCAGGCATGGGAAACCTCCTAAGCCCTCAGCTAAAGGGGATTGGTTCCATCAATTATGGAACATGCACGTGGTGGTGCTCTTGGAAGCCATTAAGAAGGTTTTTCAAAAAATGTATTTGAGCATCTTTTCATGTTATACATTAAATGGAGGGAGGGAAGTCAGATTCAAAGCTGTATAAAATGGATGATCTCAATTATGTTTTAAAGTATGCAGAGAAAAGAGAATGAACAAAAACATACCAAAGAGAATAAAACAATAGTTATCTTTGGCTGTGTGTGTGTGTGTGTGTGTGTGTGGTGTGTGTGTGTGTGTGTGTGTGTGTTGTGGTGTCTTCTATACTCAGCATGAGTGGTTTTTTTCACCACAGAGGACAATGAAAGATGTTAGACCAAAGTATTTACTAGGTTTAACCTGTTCAAGAAGACCAACATAAAACACTACTCCCTCACTCTCACCCACCCCTCCAGCTCAAAAAAAAAAACTTGACAGAAGATTAATGTACAGTTTTTTAAAAAAATAGTGCATTCTTAATCCTCTGACTCCTTTTTTTAATTTGAAAGGCATATATATATATATATATATATATATATCTCATAAGTATGTGAAGTACGTGTATTCCCATATGCTCCAACAGCTTCATAACTGACTTTCGTGAGAATTATTTGTCAGGATGAGATTTCCACATCATTCGGCATTCAGCACACCTACCCACGATACCTTTATCCTGCTACACATTTCCCAAACATGAGGCCAGGTGAGCCTTGCTGTCACGTGACTATTTAATTCCTTATTTCTAACAACAGCATTACCTGAGTAGTCTGCAGGTGGACACTGGTAAGGTGGGGTAGTTCTGAGGTGGAGTATAATTGACACTCGAACAACATGGAGGTGAAGGGCGTCCATCCTGCACGCTGTTGAAAATCCCTGAAAATTCGCATATGACTAACAGTTGGCGCTCCGTATCCACAGTTCCTCCATATCTGCGGTTCAGCCCACTGGGGATTATATAGTATTGTAGTACTTACTACTGAAAAAAGTCTGCGTATAAGTGGACCCATGCAGTTCAAACCCAGTGTTGTTCAAGGGTCAACTGTATATATAAATTGCTAGGGACACGGCAAGACCTTCAAGACCCAGGAAAAGAAAGAAGAAATCTTGTGCCTGGTACAGTATACTTAAGCTGATAGGTGGAAAGGTAGATGGATGGATGATGGTTGGAAAGGTAGATGGATGGATGATGGTTGACCAGCAAATGGACACTGGGGAGAGGATGGATTGGTGGGTGGGTGGAGGGACGGACTCCATGGGTCCATGGATGGACAGATGGATGGGATGGATGGGTCCAGGATGGACAGATGTAGGTTAGGTGGGTGGCGTCCTCTCAGTCATAAGTGTCTACAGAACAAAGACCAAACAGCTTATCCTGGCTTGGTAAGGACTTGACCACCTAACACCTGCCACTGTTTCCACCTCATTTCCTGTCACTGATCTTCCCGCAGCCCCCCTCCCTGCCAACTGTTCTGAACAACTGTCCATTAGTGAATGACCACTCTCTACCTCCACACTTTGCTCAAGCTATTCCTCCACTGTTAGCCTGGGGCACTTCCAGCACCTGGGCAGAAGGCCTGCACTTTGTTCTAGAGTTTCTGTCGCCCACTAGCCCCGTCTCTGTGAAGTGGTGCGGTCAGAGGAGGCACCCAATGAATATTTGTTGCATGAAGAAGCCAGGTCTGTTATGAAAAGCCGCAGAGTTCGTGAGGCAGGGGTGCTGGTGGTTTTCCCAAGCCTTTCACTGCCCAATGGTGTCACCTACAGTAAGTGATTTCTGTTTACACTCCTGTTCTGTACCTGACAGGTAACCAACCGCATCATGAAAGGCTCCAGAGGGGCGTCTAACTTCCCTCTACACAGAGCCCTGGCGTCCACCACCCAGCCCCCCGCCAGCCAGCAAAGAGCTTGTTTATAAACCGCAGAGCCAGGCTGCGCCAAAATACTTCCCAGAATAAAAAGGATTAGGGGTCCGTGCTCCTTCCCATGAGGCTTCCTTCCTGCTCTGTGGGCCAGGCGGCACAAGGAATGTTAATTCTGAAGATTACATTCCAGGTGCCAGCACCCGACGCTAGAACAAAGGAAAGGCAGCTGAAGGAACTGCACAAAATCTGTGCTTGATAGTCAGCAGGCCTTGGAGACCAAGTCAAAGTCTAAGGCCGTGGTTGTTCAGGAAGAAATTGGGATGCAAATGTGTTGTATACCAACATGTGGAAAATGAGTGCACCTGCTGTTGACTTTTATATAAATGTGCTCAAATCATGGAAGAAACATGGAAGAATGAAAACACTGATGTGGCTCATGGAAATGTGGATTTTTTTTCCCCTAAATTTTCTCTGTATGATATTTAACCCATAAAGAGGGGCAGTCAGAAGACACCTGACTAGGCAGTGGGACAATGACGCTTTTCCTCAAAGCCCCTTCTGCTCCTCTGGTGCTTAGGTCATTGCATCTCAGACTTTGCCCACCGAAGCTTCTTAAACTACAGACTGCTGGCCCCGCCCCTAGAGATTCTGATTTGGAGAACTGTGGGGGAGGGCAGGATTCTGCATTTCTGACAAGCTCCTAAGTGATGCCAGTGGATGCTGCTGGTCCATGGACCACACTTTAGAGGAATCCCCCAGCCCTGACCACCAGCTGCTGGGAGGCAGGCGGTGGGGTGCCAATAATGTAGAACAACTGGCTTTTGGAGGGAGGAGCAGGACCTAATTTATAGCATTTGCTGATGACCATGGTGTAAATACTCCCACTGTGGCCAAGTTCAGACTAACCAGTGGAATGTCTGGGAATGTGGGGTTGGGAGGAGATGTGCAGCTCCTGAGAGCTGGTGTGAGCCAGCCCCGGCATGCCTGGAGCCACAGCCCTTTGGGGCAGCACCCAGCCTGGGATTGAGCCACACCAGGCCAGTCCACAGATGGACGGGTGGGCAGCACGACAGCAGCTCCCTTGTGTAGTGTGTGCATGTGTGTGTTGTGCTCAGTCTCTGGCCCTTGGTGTTTCTACAGTGCTCCTGGGTGGAACAGAAACCTGAGTTTCAGAGGTTGTAAAGTATCAAACACAATTTGTAAAGTAAGCTCAAGAGGCTGGGTCCCAGCCGTCAGAAAATGTCCCCGGGAGTGCCGTATCTGCTGCTCATCCTGGAATTTCCAAATTCATTCCTGGTGACAGCCACACTCCTGGGCTCCTGACATGTGCCAGGCGCATGTAGGGTGGACACAGGGGACTGAGGCAGAGATATGATGAGGGTTAGGTTGGGGTTAGGCTGGGCCTGTAATAAGGAAGAACCTTTATATTCTATCACAAGTTAATCAGTAAAGGGATGTTGCCTATAAGCTTAAATTATACATAATGGCCCATCTCTGGGAACCCTGGCTCCCAGGTAAGGAGCATTAAGCTAAAATACCTTTGTTTAGCTCACAGCAAACATCCTGACGAGGCTCACCTGTGAATGGCTGCATTTTCCCCCGCCCCCCGCCCCCCTGGAGGCTGACCGGAACCAGGAAATGCTTGGCTTTACTCCCTCCCCTTTAGTATAAAAGACCCTGAATGCTAACTTAGGCAAGATGGTTCTCTGGGAGACGAATCCACCATCTTCTCAGTTTTCTGGCTTTCTGAGTAAAGTCGCTATTCCTTCCCCCAGCAACTCATCTCTAGATTTATTGGCCTGTCGTGCAGTACAAGCTTGGACTCGGTAACAAATTTTGGGTTGGGGAATTTTCCAGTAAGGCCCTAGCGGCTGCTGGGGACCACTTGTCCAGAGAATCTGCCCTTCAAAATTCCCCAGAGTGGCACTGGCTGCCCCAGTGCTAGGCAATTGGAACAAGGAATTGATATTTGGGAGCCGACGGGTTCCATACAGTAGGGTAAGTCACTCTGGTGTGTACAGCCGGAAACTTTATTTCCTCTCCATTTGGGGCTTTTTCTCCAAAATAAGCCAGATTGTTTTGTATTTGAGTCGGGTACCCTGTTGGAGAGAGGAAAGAGTTGTTGGACTTTTACCCAGTTCGTTTGCTTCTTTGGATGCTAGCGTTGGTATGTGCCATTTGTGTTTTGTTTGTTTTGAATTTCTGTCTTTAAAAATGGAGAATGTTTCAACTATCCCAGAAGAAAGTCCTCTGGGGCTTCCCTGGTGGCGCAGTGGTTGAGAGTCCGCCTGCTGATGCAGGGGACGTGGGTTCGTGCCCCGGTCCGGGAAGATCCCACATGCCGTGGAGCGGCTGGGCCCGTGAGCCATGGCCGCTGAGCCTGTGCGTCCGGAGCCTGTGCTCCGCAACGGGAGAGGCCACAGCAGTGAGAGGCCCGCGTACCGCAAAAAAAAAAAAAAAAAAAAAAGTTCTCTGAGGTGTGTTTTGGATAAGTGATCTGATTACAGCCGTGACCCGTGAGTAGAAGATGACGATACTTTATGGTAACATTGTGTGGCCACAGTACTTGTTAGAAACTCCACAAGGGGTTTAGGCAGAGTTATCTTGGGACCCTGTGCACCGTATACTGCTACCCTTGCTGTGTTAATTACGTCGTTTGGGGTCTCCTATGTCGTTGGTATATGTAAAACCGCAAGACCAAACTTGAGGGTTCATTTAGATTTTCTGTTTGTTCTTTGGGTTTTTTGTTTCATTTTGTTTGGTACTCTTTCTCCATTTACGGCCAAATCAATTTTGTGATATTTAAAACTCTTAGTGATGTCAGATGGAGGAAAGGAATAGAAAAGGGGCGGGGGGGAAAGACCTGTCTGTAGGACATTCCCAGGGAGAAGAGAAAGGTTCCACTTGGTTCCTAAAATCATCAAAAGCCCCAGCCCAGAATTCCTCCTGGTTGGCTGATGCCAAGGCAAAAAGGCATCCTTTTAACTGTTAGAGATGATTAATTGCTATTTATGGTTTTATGGTGGCTTTTCTGTGAAGAAGTGGGGAAGAATGATGACATTCTTTACGTGCAAGTATTTGTGCTATTACATCAGGGAGAATAAGAGAAAGAAAGGAATGAGAGTGAGGATAGGTTGCTTCAGACCTTAACTCCTCCAGCTGAGCTCGGGACTGCCCCTCCTTCTAGGGATCAACTAGAAAATCCTGTGTTAGTTCCTGGGGCACAGGGGCCTGGTATGGTATTGCCATCTAAGACCCGACAGGGCACCCAGTTGGGGTGAGGAGCTGCTCCCGGGGCAGGAGTTTCCCTTACCCCATTATCTCATAGGGGGCCTAAATGCCAACAGCCAGCCAGCTGGGTTTCTCAGCCTTGTTTATTTGAAAAGATTGCAACCCTCCTTTATAGGGAGGTCTCCTACACCTGAACCCACTTGGCAGTACCAACAGCTGAACCAAATTGGAACCCAATGAGGGAGGACTGCACTTATTAGAACATCACTTATCAGTGCATCTTGGCAGGGCTTTGAAAAGGGGAGCCAAAGCAAAAAGAGGTTGAACAAAATTTAGCAAAAAAACAAATGAAGACCCCTCTGAATTCTTGGAGAAGATTTATCAGGCCTACAGACATTATACTAATGCAGATCGTGTGGCCCCTGAAAATATTAGAATTGTAAATTTGACCTTTTTTACGGAGGGCAAAGTGCCTTATATCAGGAGAAAGTTGAAAAAATCAGAGGATTCATTTGAAATGAACCCTTCTCAATTGGTAGATGCTGCTTTTTAAAGTGTTCAACAGGGCTCCCCTGGTGGCGCAGTGGTTAAGACTCCACCTGCCAACGAAGGGGACACGGTTCGAGCCCTGGTCCAGGAAGACCCCACGTGCTGCAGAGCACCTAAGCCCATGCGCCACAACTACTGAGCCTGCGCTCTACAGCCCGCTAGCCACAACTACTGAGCTTGGGAGCCACGACTACTGAAGCCTGCATGTCTAGAGCCCGTGCTCCGCAACAAGAGAAGCCACCCCAATGAGAAGCCCGTGCACTGCAATGAAGAGTAGCCCCCGCTTGCTGCAACTAGAGAAAGCCTGCACACAGCAACAAAGACCCAACACAGCCAAAAGTAAATAAAATAAAATAAAATTAAGAAAAAAATAAAGTGTTCAACAGGGAACAACAACAGAAGAAAGAAGATGCAAAATGAAACGCCACTTTTTTGGCAGTGGCATTGAATTCCCTGAAGGTGAGTAGTTGGGAGAGAGGTAAGTCACCAGAGAGGTAAGGGCCCAGCCCTTCCGCCTTCAGTGTCAGGAGGCGCACGATGGCCCAGGAGGAAAGGGCAAAGACCGGCTGACAAACCCAGGATGGCAACCTGGAGGCTGCAGTGGCCTCAGTGGTAAGGGTTCGCTCCACCCCTCTGACTCTCCGGAGGATGCTGGGTACCCCTCATCCAAATAAGTCTGTCTCTCCTGCACCAGACCAACTCACATGTGCCCTGTGGGACAACCCTTGGGGACAGACACGCCAGGACACTTGGCATTTCAACTGGGTGTACAAGGACTTGACTTTCTCTGGCCAGCACCCCACTCGTGGCAAGGACTCAGCTTTTACTAATCCTTCTCCTAGTGATTCTTTGTGCCTCATTTATACCTTTGAGAAAGGATTCTAGGACCAAGAGGTTTGCATCCACATGGATTGCTATCAGGCGGGGCCAACTTTCAACGTACGTTCAGCAATGTCACTGTGCTGATCAAACAACAAATTATTCCATGTCGATTAATAACCCACCCTCGCCTCTCACTTAACCTGAGACCCTTTATTTGGCTTTTTCCACTTTTGTAAAAATGATTCAGATATTGTCCGAGGCTGATGTGGTTGCTTAGTGGCCATTCAGAAAAACAAAAACTTATTTATGAAAAGCACACAAACACACTGAATAATTTCCGTATAAGTAACACAAATAAAAAGATAAGGATTTGGGGGGGGAACCATTCTGGATAAAAACACATATGACGCTTGTCTAAGGGCTGTGTGTACGAATAGAGAGACGAGCTTTAACTCTTAGTCGGGGACCGCTTTGGGCTTCCTACTTGACTAGAGTAACACTGTTTTCAATCAAAACACCTAATGTAATATTTTCAGCTTTTTATATTTTGATGACCAAATGAGTGTATTTGTCAAGGCTTTTTACTTAACTATTTTACATGTTGTTGTCTTCCCTGTTTCTACTTGAAATAAATATTTTGAGAGATTTAAAAAAAAAAAAAAAGGGCCGCTGGGACAATCTCCTCTGAGGCAAGAGAATCGCTTCTTCCATTGATAGACTTGTCAAAATACCAGCCAGTGTATTCAGAAAAGGACAAGGTGAGGGCCAAAGAGTGGGGTTTCACTTGGACCACACCTCACCTGGCTGGGAATGTAGCGCACAAGGAATTGTTTTGATCCCTGAGGCATCTTGGACACTGTGCTGTGGCACATTCATAATGGCGTCCATTAGGGAGAGATGCCACCTTACAATGGATTCAAAAGTCAGGGGAGTTCCCAGGCAGTCCAGTGGTTAGGACTTGGTGCTTTCATTGCCAAGGGCACTAAGTTCAGTCCCTGGTCGAGGAACTAAGATCCTGCAAGCCACTCAGCATAGCCATAAAAAAAAAAAAAAAAAAAGCATATAATGGGGCCTAACCTACAAAAGACCATCCAGCAAGTCACTCAGAATTGCATGATTTGTGCTAAAAATAACCCAAAGGTGGCTATTGGACCTCCCCAGATGGGGACCCAACACAGGAACCTGCACCACTGAGGACTGGACTCAAATGCCTTGAGCTGCAGGAAGTCAAGACAGTTGAAATGCACAAAGGAAGCTTTGAGTAAAGCCCTTCCTGGGGACAGTGTGAGCCTCAGTGTGTCAAGAACGTGTCTGTCAAAGGTGTTTGTTGTGGCGGTGTGGCTGATGACAGCAAAAATGACCCACCGATGGAAGCAGCTGGCTTCACAGCTCAAGGGGATTATCTTGAACCATCAAGGCCAAATCAGTGCTGCATGTGCACCTGGACCGACTTGTCACAGAGCTCACGTCGCTTGCAGGTTTGCTGGGCTGAAGAAGATTGTCTGGGGGACAAGCTGGAAGATGGCCCCCTTCTTAATCTGGGGATGCTGCTATCATTGATATGGTTCCTGGAAAGCCCATGTGTGTTGAGAGCTTCTCTGACTCTCCTCCTCTGGGCCATTTTGCTGTTTGTGACATGAGAGACAGTTGCTTTGGGTGTCATCAAAGCAGTGGACAAAAAGTCAGCTGGAGCTGGCAGGGTCACCAAGTCTGCCCAGAAAGCTCAGAAGGCTAAGTGAATATTATTCCCCAATACCTGCCACCCCAGTCTTAGTCAGTGGTGGAAGGATGGTCTCAGAACCACTTGTCCCAATTGACCATTTAAGTTTAATAGGAAAAGACTGGTTAATGATAACAGTGCATCGTAAAACCTTCAGAAGGAAAGGAGAATGTTTTGTGGGCCATTTGTTTTTGTGTGTGGCAGTGTAAGGTTCTTAGTTTTTAAAATCAGTACTCTTTAATTGGTTAAAGCCCTCCTTGAGGAAATTATCCCCTGATTTGGATTAAGGCATTGGAACTACATTCATCCTGGAGACCACAATCAACAGGGAAAACTGAGAAAGTGAATACTAATTTGACTTGGGATAAGGCCTTCCCAGTTGCCCTGCTGTGAATCAGTGGCTCCCAGAAGCAGGCTTAAATAAGTCCCTTTGAAATGTTGTGTGGTAGGGCTTTTTTGAGGTATAAATTTTGAGGGCTTTTTTTTGGTATAAAATGTGATACATGGGTTGAGGTTCATTGTTTCTGCATATGGATGTTCAGTGTTCTAGCATAATTTGTTGAGAAAGTGATCACAGAGCAGATCCATTGGGATTGTGTGTGTGTTTGGATGGTTGGGCAGTGGGAGGGGTAATAGAAGTTACTGAAGGGCAGCGCTAAGGAACCCATCTGGGCACCAGGCCTTGAATGTCCAACCTTCCCACAGGCAGTGGACCATCATGCAGGCTCTGTGAAAGAGAAAACCCTTCCGTGGACCTTGCCAGGCCTCCTGTGGCTACTGTTTAACATCTTGGGTGAAAATAATCTTATAACCACTGAGGGTTCGAATGCTGCTCCAGGCAGGTTGTGCCAACGCAACCTATACTGATGGGTATATGGTGGGTGGGAGCCCCTGACAGCCTCGTGGACTCCTTGCTGTTGAGAGGAACCGGGTAAGATGCTGCAACACCTCCCTGCTGGGCAGGAAGGGAGCAGGGTCTGGCAGAGTCTTCAAAGCGGGGTCCAGAAACGAGGGGGCAGGATTCGTTGTAGCCTTGATGTAAGCAGGGAGGACGAAGCTGGGAGCGCGGAGGTCTGGTGACGTGGGGCCCGCTCTCCCGAGCACACGCTGGCACCTTTCTCTCCGTCGTGAGAGGGCCTTGCGGGGGCTCTGCTTGGCCTTGGTGCCAGCCATTCTCCTTCTGGGATTTCTGTCCCGAGGAAATAAACACGTGGACCAGGCTTTGTTTAGGACGGCAGAAAACTGGCAACAGCCTAAGTGCCCGAGGACTGATGTGATGAAAGAAATTCTAGGCTCCTTCGCCCCGTGGAATGTTGTGCAGCTTCTTAAGGGGCGATGGGAAGGTACACGGTGTGGTCGAGAGAACGACGGTGAGATCCTGTTGGGAGAGAAAAGTGAGTTATAGGACAGTACATATGTACAATGGAGGCATTTTTGTAAATATTAGACGTTCCTGTGAACATACGTATCGTGTTGTTTACCTTAATACTTCCAGAGCCAGTTCCTTCTGTAACCAGCCTTTAATCCCTGCAGCTGTAGAGTCAGGGTTTTCTTTTAATCAGAAGTCCTGCCCTTCTCTCCCAGTGAACCGTTTTTCAGGTCCCCTGCCAAGGAGCTAGGAGCTGGGGGAGGGATGTCCGAGGGGCTGCGGAGGACGGGGCGGGACCAGCAGGAGAAGCAATGGGGCAGCCGGGGTGGGGGAACGCCCCCGCAGGCTGCCGTCTCTGTCCATGTGTCTGGCAGTGGGGGGCCTTTTGTAGCTCCGTTCACACGTCCTGGCTCCCCACTCTCACCGAGGGCCTTTGTCTGCAGGTGGCTCCTTGGGAACCAGTGGGTTTAAAATTTGAACTAGTCATAATACCCTTTATTAAAATGAAAACTTAGGCTTAAGGCCACTGTATAAAACGGATATACATCCAACAGAGGTGATCTGTAAAGGGAGCTGGTGGCCTGGGCTTGGTCTATCGGGGACCTCCTTGTCTCCACACATACATAGCAATCCCTTGCCTCATCTCTGAAGACAAAGGCCCAGAGGAGTATTCTGTGGCTCCAGGCAATCATGAAGCAGCTGAAATTCCTCTGCCCAGGTGATCCCTGGTGGGCAGGGAGCAGGGCTGCTCCTCTCGCATCTATCCTACACTCAGCTCAGGGCCCGGCCCAGAGGAAGCGTTTAGTAAAACAGCTGTTTGGTGTAATACCTCCACCCAGGTGGTGGGGCACCATCTGGGCCATGTCAAAAGCCCAAAGGAAGTGTGTGGAGGTGGGCGGCTGGCTGACTGGATTCAGAGGTGATGTTCAAAACGTTTAACCACTCAGTGGTCCAGACTCTGATCAGCTATTAGTTGCTACAATAGAAATGGAATGGGGGTTTCTGGCAGAGGGGCTGGGGCAGCTGAGGCCTTGAGGAAGGCGCTCAAGGGTCTTGGCATTGGTGGCAATTTACCACCCAGGATGGGCGTATTTAACGATCTTAACAACTGATGTGGCTGTATGTCGTCCATGGATGGAATGATGAATAGAAAGACAAAAGGATAGAGGGACAGCTGGATGGATGGAAAGACAGAAGAGTGGATGGGTGGAAGGATGGAGGATGAGTAGAAAGAGGAGGATGGATTCCGAGGGAAAGATAAAATACAGGAAGGAATGGAGGATGGATGGAAAGGTAGAAGGACGAATAGACTAGTGGAAAGACGGGAGGGTGGATGGAAGGCCTTTTGCACAGAGGTTAGGTGGGTTCCAGAGTAAAGCCCTGGGTGATGGCCTGGTTTCGGCTCTGGACACCCACAGGTAGTTTCCTGGTGCCCTACATCATCATGCTCACCGTGGAGGGCATGCCGCTCCTGTACCTGGAACTGGCAGTGGGGCAGTGCATGCGCCAGGGCAGCATCGGCGCCTGGAGGACCATCAACCCCTACCTCAGTGGCGTTGGTAAGTGGGTGCTTTCCAGTCCTCTCCCACCTGTGGACCCCCAGACTGTGTTTTGGGCAGGAGAAGGTGATGGTGGGGGGAGTCCCTTGGCAAAGCTGCTGGAGCAAGGGGCAAGCATGAGGCCCCAGAGAGAGCCCTTGAGTGGGGCGGGCAGAAGGCCCAGGAGGGGTGCCATAGAATGTGCGCTGAGAGGGGCTGGATTTCTTACCCATGGGACGGTGACAGAGGGAGGATGCACACCCCCTGGGGAACTGATGCCACATTGCTTCTCTGGGGCTCAGTTTGCTCATTTGTAACAGGGAAACAGCTGCCTAAGAAAGGAGCTGTAACTCCGTGTCCTGTCCAGCAACCATTCTGGGAACCCGTATAACGGCTCCCTCTGTCACTGAGCACCTGCTCTGTGCAAGGTGCTGGCCTGTCTGTGTATGTGTGTGAGCTCATTTAATCTTCATCACACCAGAGCGGGTGTGGGTGCCATTAACATCTCCAGTGCATGGAGGCCGAG